>NW_022196819.1:0-388958 GCF_008641045.1 Pistacia vera
AAAACTTCTCTATCGTAATACTTTATATAAGAATAACTTCTATATAATCATAAAAAATTCTGATTCCAACTTGGATAAGTTATGAATAAGAATAAACTCTATATTGTAATAAGTCATAATTTTTCTAGGTCTCGTCTTAAGAAACTTGCCTTTGCATAGTAATAATTATCTATATATTGCAAAATATATATACTTTGTTATTTTAAAAGTTTAAGATGAAATAAAATATTTATCTAAAGTTGTTTGAGACAATGATTTATGCTTTAGAGTTGTTACCATATTTTTAAATTTACAGATACGTAATAATTCACCAAGATGTACACTTTTTTGTTAAAACCAAAATATTTCGACGTTCTAAAAAATGTTTAAAGCTTCTTAGCACGAAACTTTTTGTATTTTCGCACTATTATCCTCAAGATTATCTCCTTCATCTTTTTGTCTAATTGCAGCAATGATTCATTCTTCAGTTAAAATATATACGACTTGTTGCTCATTTGGATGATTGAATAAGATATTAATATTCATTCGATTAGTGCATATTTTCCGTCTATCCCATTTGCACTAAGGATAACTAAGCCAAAATATTAATAAAATTGACTTTTGTACCCTTTATTCGAACAAATCATACTAAATAGACCCTTATAATAGTCGACTAAATTTCAAGGATTGCATATTCGAGCCCCAACTGTGAACCTCAATTCTGACCGCCCTTTTTTTTTTTTTTTAATTTTTCCAACTCAATAATTAGGTCATCAATTAGTTAATTATCATTTTTTAAACTTGTTTTCAAGTTTGATTACCTATCCGTGCTGCTTTTTTCCCCGTTTTTATTGGCTTAAAATGGTGCAGGCTGCTGGGCCCATGTTACTTCCTCCAACCCCGTAATATCCAAAGTAAAATATTTAACACAAATAATCCACCTACTCATCCAATAGAACATGAAAATGACATCCTTCCAGAAAGGTCTTTTTTTTTTTTTTTTTTTTAATAAATCAATAATTGATGAACGTTTTGCATGTTTCATTTGGGTTTCTCCATGTCCATGATAACTAACATGATTAAAAACTTATCTTTTATTCTAGTTCTTTGAATCATGCCAAGGAAATTCTTTACTAAAAAGTGGTTTGTACCTATAAATCAAAAACAATGGATTGACCAATTTTTAAAATTCTTGACCAACAACAAATAAATTCATGATATGAATTATAAAGGAAATACATCTCACCTAATTATATGATTCAAAGTCTTAAATGATAGGCGTGTGTTATATCATCACTTAAAACATTTACTATAAAAGATTACCAATAATCAAATTGATAAGTGATACGTTGGAACCGTCCCATATAATTAAATTTTCTTGGCTCTTATCAATATTCTAGCTCAAGTAAAATATTAATTAAGAAATAGATTGTGTGTTAAGGAAGTTTCATCATTAATTAAACAAGTCAACATAGAAGAAAACAAAATGATGAGTTTAGTTTAGGTGGAGGTGAGTGACTAAAGAATATAGCTTTAGATTACAAGATCTAGTACTCTAATTAGGAGATCTACTATAAGAGGAATTTGGTGGTTTGGATGGAGACATGATAGCTTCGCCCCTAGGCCCTAGTCATAAACTATTTTTGCTTTTTGGGCCCAAGATAAACTCAAGCTCTATGAGTCAAAGGGCTTCGACTTGGCATTTATTGGCCCGGTCCAATTTATCAAATAAAGTAGTGATTTCACACCCCACTTATTTGGGTTCTGTTCGGCTTATTATTTCTATCCATATTCTCAATCCTATTCCCAAAATACTTATTTGTGTTGTTATTTGAGAAATATTAGTATATTTTTTTAATTACTTTTAGACCCCTTAAGTTTATTAATTTCATTAAATACCCCCAGAAAAAAAGTTTAAAAATTAACACAAATACCCTCACTCACCCATACTTGCCAGATTTCGACAATCACCGTCGGTGATAGTCGGAATCTGTTACAACGGCCTACAAACGATCGAAACTAGTCGGAAAAGGCTAGATCTGGCCATCAGCGATGACCAAAGAAATGGTTGTCGTTGACGGTCAACGACGGCCATATCTTTGGCCGTTGCTGACTGCCAGATCTGGACTTTTGCGACCGTCGACAGCTAGATCTGGCCGTAGGAAAAGGCCATATCGATGCCCTACCCGCCAGATCCAACCGGTCTGTGTCGTAACGCCATTTTTTGGCCAGATTCTAGCAGTGGTGACCAGAATTTGGCACTGTGGGTGGATGGGGGTGTTTTTGTTATTTTATAAAATTTTTATATATTGGGGTGTTCAGTTAAATTAGCAAACCTAGGGGGGTTTTTTTTGTTAATTTTTAAATTTTATCTTGTAACCTAATATTATTCCCAAAATCCTATTCAAAATAACAAAACAAACGGACCCCTGATTATTAGCCCCCATATATATATATATATATATATATATATATATTATATATATATATATATATATACCCCTTTTGATTGTTTGACGCGTAGGATATGTTGGTACTCATTCTGGGGGTGTCGAATTGTTCCATCTTGACACCTTGGATCGACAAGTATGATTTGTGGTTTAATGAGCCCAATCAAATTGCTCTATCTTGACATATTGGGTTTGTATTTATTATTCCATCTTGACACATTGGATCTGTATTGATAATTAATAATTAATAAAAATTATTGGATCTGTATTAATAATTAATAAATAAATGGTAGATGTACAAAGACTCTTACAAAGAGTCTTTATACAAAGTGATGTGGCAACTGTCACACCACCAGTTTCACATCAATCTTTTCTTTCTTTTCACAAACTGGTGGTGTGGCAACTACCACATCACTTTGTACAAAGACTATTTGTAAGAGTTTTTGTACATCTAGCATTTCTCTAATTAATAAAAATTATTATTATTATATAGGTGTATTGCGTTGACATTCCAAAGGTCTAACCATTTTGACGCACTGGATGTGTACTAATAACAAGTATATAAGTGCATTGCATTGACATTCCAAAGGTCTAAATAAACAGATAAAAAGATTGAAGTTAGTCTCTTCATATTTTGTAGCCTTACAATTGTTTTGTTTTGACACATTGGATGTGTGGTTTAATGACATCTGCCTAGGATTGCTATTAATAATTATATAGGTGCATTGTATTGATGTTGCAAACGTTTCTTCGTATTCAATTGCATTGGCATTCGAAAGGTCTGAATAAGGAGTTATAAAAGGGCCGTATGTTCAATTGTGTATTATCGCAATATGTTAGTTGGTGTCAACAATACGTTTGGTCTTTTGTTAATTGTTATAGGTCATGTTAGTTTATGTCAATAATACGTTTGTTCTTCATGATTTTGTTAATCGATGATTTTTTAGTTATTTATTTTTTGTTATTGTTTATAGGTCAAAGATCCATGAATTGGCATAGAATAAAGGCAGGATGTTCGATGGAGGAATTGACATTGTCAAATGAATTGTTATTTCGATTTGTTCTTTTGAACTATAAGTATATCTTCTAACTATTTTAATACAAAATTGTAAGTATATCTCCTAACTATTTTAATGGTTATTATTTGATTGAATGATTGTTTTTGTTCGGTCAATCTATTTGAATGATTACTTGTGTTAGTCTTGCCGAACGGCAAGTGTATTCCTTAACAGTTTTAATATGAAAATTAATTAACTTTTGTTGATTTCGTTTTCAGGTAACATGTGTTATATGAATGAATAATTGTTCCTTAACAATCTTAACATTAAGATCGATTAAATTTTTTTATTTTTGTTCAAGGAAATATTCATGTAAGTATATGTCATATCTATCTTAGTAGGAACAATTCATTTGTGTTGAATGTGTTTTCTGTAAAAACATTCGTGTATTTTAATTTGTTATATGAATGATTAATTGTTTATGTCCTACTGATGTGAGAGTATATATGTTAAATAAATTAATTTTTGTTGATTTTGTTTTCTAGTTAATAGGTGTTATTTGAATGAATAGTTGGTTTTGTACCATGGAATGATAAGCATATTTCTTAACAGTACTAACATGATAATCCCTTAAATTTGGGTTAGTTTTGTCTTCTGGGAAAATATTCATGTGTATTAATGAAATAAAATTGAGGGTGTTTCTATGCTCTGCCGAACTATGAGTATATGTCTTAAAGTATATTAATATGTCAGACAATTAATTTTTGCTCGTATTGTTTGCACGGAGTAACATATTGTGATATTAGTTGAGAGACTATTCCATGCTTTATATAACGAGTAACAAAATATTTTATTGTATGAGGATTGGTCATGGTGAGTGGCTAGGATTGGTAAGGTGGAATTGATTTCCTTTGGATTTATCAAAAAGGGAAACTAATATTCCGTCTGTAAATAGTTTTGCTACAAATGTGTGTGAAAGTTAGCACATCGAACCAATGTTGGAGTGGAAGATGGCTGGAAATTAAGGACTTAAATATTTTATTGTTGTAGGGTTTTGGTTTTGATGAACTATTAAGATTGGTTCCATAAAATTGATGTGTAATATAGGAACACTTGGGATTGTGAAGTTGGATCATGTAAAGTTTTGTACCATGTATATGTATTTCATGGAGGATTTGTTGTTTTCAATCTATTTTAATTTTGTTATTTAGTTTTGTTGGTCTTTGCTGTTTCATTTTTTGTTGATAATATTGTGTTCTATATATAATGTGAAAAAAAATAAGAAATGCGACTGATCACATCATGTTAATGGTTTGGCAATGAAATGCTAAACTCAAGGATACTTTGATTTTTAATGTATTCAAATTAAACACCGAAATTTCAAGAAACATTGATGGTAGAAATTAATTTGTTATCTTATATATCTAAGGGCGTTTGGATCTATAATGTTTTTTTATCTTAGTAATAGATTATCGGAAAGAAATTACCTTGTGATTACTAGGTTTAAATTATTATTATGCTTGGTTCAATTGGGATGTATTAATATTAATGTGCTTGGTTGACAGTAATCACAGATGTCCTGAAATACCTTTTACTAAATACCCTTTAGATGATTACTAGATATAAATAATTAAGGGCTTGTTTGTTTTATTATTTGAAACCTTATTCTTTACCCTATTCCTAGAATACTTAATTGTTTAATTATTTTGGGAAATACTATCTATTTTTTTAATTACTTTTAGACCCCTTAAGTTTATTAACTTAATTAAACACCCCTAGAAAGAAAAGTTTAAAAATTAACAAAAATAACCCACCCACCCATAGTTGCAAGTTCCGGCAACCACCATCATTGGTGGCCGAAATCTATCACACGGCCTAAAACGACTGAAAAGGTCGTTTATTCACCGATCTGGCCTTTTCTGGCCAATCCGTGTGGGATCTGGCTGAAAGGCTAATCTAACGGCCAAGAAATGGCCGTCGTTGACATTCAACGACGACCACCTCTTTAGCCGTATCTGACAGCCAGATCTGACATTTTTTGGCCGTCGACAGCCAGATCTGCCTTAGATCTGTTCTTTTTTTTTTTCGGCCAAATCCATGGTGGATCTGGCCGAAAAAGGCCAGATCGGTGAATAAACGCGCCAGATTTGACCACTCTAAGTCATTACGCAGATTCTACCAGATTTCGACGATGGTGGCCGGAATCTGGCACTGTAGTAGTGGGGGCATTTTTGTTATTTTATAAATTAGGTGTTTTGTAATTATTAACCAAGCCACGGTATTTTTGTCTGCATAATATACTGTTTAGGGCAAGATTGGATAGAATTATGATTACCCGGTAATGTTTTAATAACAGCCCTCCATGAGTACAAATATTCCCGGCAATTTACCCCCTTTGAACACTGTTTGTCATCTTTTTTTCCCGTAAATTTTTTTGCAAAATGACAAACATGGTAATCTGCTTAATTAAACAAAATTACCTTGTTAAAAAATTTAACCCAATCCAAACGGTCCTAAGAGAATAATTTTTTATTTAGTGAAACCTAAAAGGAAAACAACCAAAAAAAAAAAAAAAAACCAGAATACAGAGTTTAATATAAAACAAACATATAATATGAGTAGAATATAATATTGGATATATTATCGGAATTGCAGCAATAACATATGATGACGCAGAGAATGGCAACATAATATAAAAAGTCCTGTTTTGTTTGACCTACGGCCTCTAGAATCCTTCAATGAATACAAAACTACAACGAACAAAATAATAAACCTATATATACCTACAACTTAAATAGTTATGCGTAATTATTGTGTGTTGATAAATGTGATTCGCAATTTCGCATGCTTATTTTTATCTCTAACCAACCAAAACAGAATAATGCCCAACTGAATCGCAAATGCATCAGATCTGGGCTGCTTCAGTTCAGCCCATTTGGGACAAAATTAGTGGAAAACTCTCGTACAATATTTGGGACCACATAAGTCGTGGGTTCTCGGGGGAGTATTAGCAATAAATGTTGGCGAAGTGTAGTGAGACTGGATATGGGCTAGGCTAACGTTTACTGTTTGACGGCTTTTTTACTTTTCACCTTTTTACCATACGCCTGCTGAAAGTTAAAAAAAAGTAGTGGTCTCTAAATAAGAAGTAATTGCATTGGCAAAGGTAGATGCGTAGGCAGCAACTGGTACAGTCAGAGTAGCTTTTGAATCCGACAGTGGTTCGAGTTAAAAGCTAAAAAGACTCATTTTTTTTTTTGTATCATTTTAATACCAGCACACACACTCACTCATCCTTTTGGGGACATTAAATATGTGATCACGGACAGACCCCTAAAATAAATAACCAATTGTCAAAGTATAATTAACGTTTATATTTTAATAAATAATTGTATTTGAAACAATAATTACTCAACTTGTAGACCAGTAACTTAAAAATTTAAATTATTAAAAAAAAAAATCATATTTTCTTACTTTAGGATAATTTCATTGATCTTTCTTAAACATAGACATATTCTCCGAAATCAATGTAATTAAATTAAGTTGAAAGTTATGAAGATTGGCAAAACAATAATAGGAAACCTGATGGACCCGAAACAAAAGGGGTGTTCCCTTCATCCCTTGTCTAGAGATGCATTTGATCAAAAGGAAAACAAATGGGGTATTTGATATTTTTTGTGGAAGGGAAAGGAGAGACACCGGTTTGCTCTAAACCATGATTTGGCTGATCAATAGACAAGTACTTTTAGTCTTTTTTCAGCTGCTGGCCATGTGATTTTCTAACAACCGTATTGTAATTCTATCAACTGGAATAGACACTACTCAACTCAATCCTTCTTTGTTCCACTTATGTCTAATAATAATATTTTCTTGTTCTCTCTTATTATTTCATGATATTTCTTCTTGTTTCCCTAGATTTATCTATTGACCAAAAGAATTTATTTGAAATTGTAAACTTTTTTAAAAAAAAAATTTTTTTAGTTGTTAAAAATGCTTACAGATTTAATATATATACTTATGTCTAATAATATATTTCTTTTTTTTTCTCTCTTATTATTTTATGATATTTCTTCTTGTTTCGCTAGATTTATCTATTGACCAAAAGAATTTATTTGAAATTATAAACTTTTTTTTTTTTTTTTAAATTGTTTAAGTTGTTAAAAAATGCTTACAAGATTTAATATATTATAATATATATATATATATATTATATATATATATATATATATATATTATATATATATATTATAATATATATATATAATATATTAAACTTCTCTATCGTAATACTTTATATAAGAATAACTTCTATATAATCATAAAAATTCTGATTCCAACTTGATAAGTTATGAATAAATAAACTCTATATTTAATAAGTCATAATTTTTCTAGGTCTCGTCTTAAAAACTTGCCTTTGCATAGTAATAATTATCTATATATTGCAAATATTATACTTTGTTATTTAAGTTTAAGATGAAATAAATATTTATCTAAAGTTGTTTAGACAATGATTTAGTCTTTAGAGTTGTTACCATATTTTTAAATTTACAGATACGTAATATCACCAAGAGTACACTTTTTTGTTAAAACCAAATATTTCGACGTTCTAAAAAATGTTTAAGCTTCTTAGACGAAACTTTTTGTATTTTCGCACTTTATCCTCAAGATTATCTCCTTCATCTTTTGTCTAATTGCAGCAATGATTCATTCTTCAGTTAAAATATATACGCTTGTTGCTCATTTGGATGATTGAATAAGATATTAATATCATTCGATTAGTGCATATTTTCCGTCTATCCCATTTGCACTAAGGATAACTAAGCCAAAATATTAATAAATTGACTTTGTACCCTTTATTCGAACAAATCATACTAAATAGACCCTTATAATAGTCACTAAATTTCAAGGATTGCATATTCGGCCCCAACTGTGAACCTCAATTCTGACCGCCCTTTTTTTTTTTTTTTAATTTTTCAACTCAATATTAGGTCATCAATTAGTTAATTATCATTTTTAACTTGTTTTCAAGTTTGATTACCTATCCGTCTGCTTTTTTCCCCGTTTTTATTGGCTTAAATGGTGCAGGCTGCTGGGCCCATGTTTACTTCCTCCAACCCCGTAATATCCAAAGTAAAATATTTAACACAAATAATCACCTACTCATCCAATAGAACAGAAAATGACATCCTTCCAGAAGCTTTTTTTTTTTTTTTTTTTAAATCAATAATTGATGAACGTTTTGCATGTTTCATTTGGGTTTCTCCATGTCCATGATACTATATGATTAAGACTTATCTTTTATTCTAGTTCTTTGAATCATGCCAAGGAAATTCTTTACTAAAAGTGGTTTGTACCTATAAATCAAAAACAATGGATTGACCAATTTTTAAAATTCTTGACCAACACAATAATTCATGATATGAATTATAAGGAAATACATCTCACCTAATCATATTATCAAAGTCTTAAATGATAGGCATCTGTTACATCATCCCTTAAAACATTTACTATAAAAGATACCAGTAATCAAATTGATAATTGATACTTTCAAACCGTCCCATAATTAAATTTTCTTGGATCATACCATATCTAGCTCATTAAAATATTATTAAGAAATAGATGTGCGTTAAGGAAGTTTATCATTAATTAAACAACTCAACACAGAAGAAAACAAAATGATGAGTTTAGTTTAGGTGGAGGTGAGTGACTAAAGAATATCTTTAGATTACAAGATCTAGTACTCAATTAGGAGATCATACTATAAGAGGAATTTGGTGGTTGGGATGGAGACATATAGCTTCGCCCCTAGGCCCTAGTCATAAACTATTTGCTTTTTGGGCCCAGATAAACTCAACTCTATGAGTCAAAGGCTTCGACTTGGCATTTATTGGCCCGGTCCATTTATCAAATAAAGTAGTGATTTCACCCCCCACTTATTTGGGTTCGTTCGGCTTATTATTTCTATCCAATTCTCAATCCTATTCCCAAATACTTATTTGTGTTTTTATTTGGAAATATTAGTATTTTTTTTTAATTACTTTTAGACCCCTTAAGTTTATTAATTTCATTAAATACCCCCAGAAAAAAGTTTAAAAATTAACACAAATCCCTCACTCACCATACTTGCCAGATTTCGACAATCACCGTCGGTGATATCGGATCTGTTCAAACGGCCTACAAACGATCGAAATCTCGGAAAGCTAGATCTGGCCTCAGCGATGACAAAGAATGGTTGTCGTTGACGGTCAACGACGGCCATATCTTGGCCGGTCTGACTGCCATCTGGACTTTTGCGACCGTCGACGCTAGTCTGGCCGTAGGAAAAGGCCATATCGTGCCCTACCCCCAGATCCAACCGTCTGTGTCGTAACGCCATTTTTGGCCAATTCTAGCAGTGGGACCAGAATTTGGCACTGTGGGTGGATGGGGTTTTTTGTTATTTTATAAAATTTTTATATATTGGGGTGTTTCAGTAAATTAGCAACCTAGGGGGGTTTTTTTTTGTTATTTTTAATTTTATCTTGTAACCTAATATTATTCCCAAATCCTATTCAAAATAACAAAACAAACGGACCCCTGATTATTAGCCCCCATATATATATATATATATATATATATAATTATATATATGATATATATCATATATATATATATTAGGAATTAAGTTATGACTGTGTCTAATCTAATGACTCAATAAAGAGAGATGAAACTTATCAACCGATGATATTTTCTGAACTGATGTAATCAAGAGGGTAAAAAGTTAAATGATGCTTTTATTAATATGCAATTCATGTTTAGTGGTGGCGAATAATCCTTCAATCTAGTGTCTCTCATATATTTCTCTTTTGTAATTAATTACTTGTTTTTAAGTTGTTTGATTTTAATTTTTTAGCTTTTGTTTAAGTTTTTATAATTCGTGACAAACCCCCCCATTTAAAGTAGATAGTTAAGTTCATAAATTCTTTGTGGGAAAAACACTCACGACTTTGTATTAGAATTAAGTGGGGTAAAATTAGATTTTGTATTTGCATGCATAAGTTATAAGTGAATATTTTTTTATGACATTTCACCAAAATACTCCATAAGCATTCCATAAATTTTGATCATTTAGTCACTCCACACTTATTAAGCTCATATGGTTGACTTAAGCATCAGAGAACCTACACTACGCTGATAATCTTATCAGCACCATTTTTTATATTACATTTGTCTTTTGTGGTTACAAGAAGGGAACTCGTGGTTTAGTTTTGAAGGGAAACTAATACTTTAGATTTTTGCTCGAACACTATCAAATAATGAACCAATATTGTCTAAAAAAAATCCCTTTATAAAAATAAGATGGTGTAGTAATTGTATATTGCATATATTATAATAATAATATGAGAAATTTTGGTAATCCCTATTTTTTTAAAGAAAAAAAAAAATCCTTTAGTTTCAGAAATAAGACCTTAGCCCCAATTTCATTAAAATTTTCGGTTAAAGTTAACTAATAAGCAAGTAAAGTTGTTATTTTTGTTAAAAAAGGGGTGTTTTTGACTTTTCACCTTTTTCGAAAATTGTAGATACTTCATTTTTCTCCCTTTTTATTTTTCCTTCTTCTTTCATTTCTTTCTCTTCCCCTTTTTCTTCCACCCTTGCTCGCCGGTTACGCCACAACGAGCTGCTTGAAGGTCAAATAAGGCCTATAATTGATGTGTAGAGGTCTAATCTAGCCTTTACAAGCGCTAATCAAGCTAGATTAAACCTTTATCTACGTTGGGAAGCTGGATTTGGCCTCATCGATATTGAGGTTGGATCTTGCCTTTCGAAATCGGTAAAGACCAAACACAACATCTATTAAACCCTAAATATGACTAATATTTCCTAGAGGAGGGGTGAATGGGAATCAATAAAAATATTCGCGAATAAAACTTATCAATACAAGTGAAAGCAATGATGAGTTTATCAAAACAATGTTCAATGACTAAACTCAACAACCAAAGTATGATAGAGATAATGTTAATGCAAATGACCAATAAATATACTCAAATGAGAATAATAAATGTACTCAACTTATAAGTAATAAATATGAACAATGAATGCATGAACAAGTGCAATAAATGATGTTTAACCAATAACTATGCAAAGAATAATAAAAAGTTTTGAGAAAGAGAAATGCTTAGAGATTTAGAGTGGTTCGGAGCTATATCCATAAGCATCCTACATCCAATTTTTCAAGGCAACCTTCTTGAAGTTCCATTAGAATTGGGTTTCACCAATACAATAGTTTTCACAAGGATTTTCGCCTCACACACTTAGATTTATAGGATTGCACCTAGTTTTATAGCATTTTGCCACTAAAGAATGATTCAAAGTGTTTTGTCAATATTGCCTCTTCAATGTAGGCTTATACACACAATAAGAACAAGTGAACTCTCAAAGGTTTACAAGATGAGTACAAGTGAGAGTATTTGATTTGGATCTTGAGCTCTAGGGATTATATGAGAATTTTTTCTGATTTAGTATGACTTCTCTCTCATATTACCTAAAAACAGAGCTTTTATAACCCTAAAAAGATTAGTAGTTGCAACATTTAATGCAATTTTGATAAAGTTTGCAAAACCCAGAGAAACGATTGTTCATAATCACGAACGGTCGTTCCTAACACAGTGGTCATTTTTCTTAGATCTAGGTTAACTGGAACGGTCATTTCACCACGCTGTACAATCGTGTAAGGACAACATAGTATCATTCCATCACGTGTAACGATCGCATCCAAATGCTCTTCCAAATTCACTTTATTTTCCAGAAGCGTGAAAAACTTCTTGGAAGGATGTCATGCAAAACTCTTTAGATACGAACGATCATTCCACTACAAGGAATGGTTGTTCCAATTTTGAACTTTGAGTTTTGACTTTGACATTTGCAACGAAGTCAAGAGTGTGAAACATTCTGAATTTGAATTATCTTTACTTTTTTACTTGAGTGCACTGTCATGTAGGTTGGTTGTGCAAGTGTAGGATGGTCGTGCGAGTACCACTTAACTTGGCAAAATGATGAACAACAATCAGGAACAATGTCGTGCGAAGTTGAACGTTCATCTATTTTATGCTTTCTCATGACAAATATATTTTTAATATTAATTAATTTTATAAAAGCTATATAAATAAATCCTATATTTTATGTATTCAAATTAAACACCGAAATTTTCAAGAAACATTGATGGTAGAAAATTAATTTGTTATCTTATATATCTAAGGGTCGTTTGTGATCCTATAATGTTTTTTTATCTTAGTAATAGATTATCGGAAAGAAGATTACCTTGTGATTACTAGGTTTAAATTATTATTATGCTTGGTTCAATTGGGATGTATTAATATTAATGTGCTTGGTTGACAGTAATCACAGATGTCCTGAAATACCTTTTACTAAATACCCTTTAGATGATTACTAGATATAAATAATTAAGGGCTTGTTTGTTTTATTATTTTGAAACCTTATTCTTTACCTATTCCTAGAATACTTAATTGTTTAATTATTTTGGGAAATACTATCTATTTTTTTAATTACTTTTAGACCCCTTAAGTTTATTAACTTAATTAAACACCCCTAGAAAGAAAGTTTAAAAATTAACAAAAATAACCCACCCACCCATAGTTGCAAGTTCCGGCAACCACCATCATTGGTGGCCGAAATCTATCACACGGCCTAAAACGACTGAAAAGGTCGTTTATTCACCGATCTGGCCTTTTCTGGCCATCCGTGGGGATCTGGCTAAAGGCTAATCTAACGGCCAAGAAATGGCCGTCGTTGACAGTCAACGACGACCACCTCTTTAGCCGTATCTGACAGCCAGATCTGACATTTTTTGGCCGTCGACAGCCAGATCTGCCTTAGATCTGTTCTTTTTTTTTTTCGGCCAAATCCAGGTGGATCTGGCCGAAAAAGGCCAGATCGGTGAATAAACGCGCCAGATTTGACCACTCTAAGTCATTACGCAGATTCTGCCAGATTTCGACGATGGTGGCCGGAATCTGGCACTGTAGTAGTGGGGGCATTTTTGTTATTTTATAAATTAGGTGTTTTGTAATTATTAACCAAGCCACGGTATTTTTGTCTGCATAATATACTGTTTAGGGCAAGATTGGATAGAATTATGATTACCCGGTAATGTTTTAATAACAGCCCTCCATGAGTACAAATATTCCCGGCAATTTACCCCCTTTGAACACTGTTTGTCATCTTTTTTTCCCCGTAAATTTTTTTGCAAAATGACAAACATGTGTAATCTGCTTAATTAAACAAAATTACCTTGTTAAAAAATTTAACCCAATCCAAACGGTCCTAAGAGAATAATTTTTTATTTAGTGAAACCTAAAAGGAAAACAACCAAAAAAAAAAAAAAAAACCAAGAATACAGAGTTTAATATAAAACAAACATATAATATGAGTAGAATATAATATTGGATATATTATCGGAATTGCAGCAATAACATATGATGACGCAGAGATGGCAACATAATATAAAAAGTCCTGTTTTGTTTGACCTACGGCCTCTAGAATCCTTCAATGAATACAAAACTACAACGAACAAAATAATAAACCTATATATACCTACAACTTAAATAGTTATGCGTAATTATTGTGTGTTGATAATGTGATTCGCAATTTCGCATGCTTATTTTTATCTCTAACCAACCAAAACAGAATAATGCCCAACTGAATCGCAAATGCATCAGATCTGGGCTGCTTCAGTTCAGCCCATTTGGGACAAAATTAGTGGAAAACTCTCGTACAATATTTGGGACCACATAAGTGCGTGGGTTCTCGGGGGAGTATTAGCAATAAATGTTGGCGAAGTGTAGTGAGACTGGATATGGGCTATGGCTAACGTTTACTGTTTGACGGCTTTTTTACTTTTCACCTTTTTACCATACGCCTGCTGAAAGTTAAAAAAAAGTAGTGGTCTCTAATAAGAAGTAATTGCATTGGCAAAGGTAGATGCGTAGGCAGCAACTGGTACAGTCAGAGTAGCTTTTGAATACGACAGTGGTTCGAGTTAAAAGCTAAAAAGACTCATTTTTTTTTTTGTATCATTTTAATACCAGCACACACACTCACTCATCCTTTTGGGGACATTAAATATGTGATCACGGACAGACCCCTAAAATAAATAACCAATTGTCAAAGTATAATTAACGTTTATATTTTAATAAATAATTGTATTTGAAACAATAATTACTCAACTTGTAGGACCAGTAACTTAAAAATTTAAATTATTAAAAAAAAAAATCATATTTTCTACTTTAGGATAATTTCATTGATCTTTCTTAAACATAGACATATTCTCCGAAATCAATGTAATTAAATTAATTTGAAGTTATGAAGATTGGCAAAACAATAATAGGAAACCTGAATGGACCCGAAACAAAAGGGGTGTTTCCCTTCATCCCTTGTCTAGAGATGCATTTGATCAAAAGGAAAACAAATGGGGTATTTGATATTTTTTGTGGAAGGGAAAGGGAGAGAACCGGTTTGCTCTAAACCATGATTTGGCCTGATCAATAGACAAGTACTTTTAGTCTTTTTTCAGCTGCTGGCCATGTGATTTCTAACAAACCGTATTGTAATTCTATCAACTGGAATAGACACTACTCAACTCAATCCTTCTTTGTTCCACTTATGTCTAATAATAATATTTTCTTGTTCTCTCTTATTATTTCATGATATTTCTTCTTGTTTCCCTAGATTTATCTATTGACCAAAGAATTTATTTGAAATTGTAAACTTTTTTAAAAAAAAAATTTTTTAGTTGTTAAAAATGCTTACAGATTTAATATATATACTTATGTCTAATAATATATTTCTTTTTTTTTCTCTCTTATTATTTTATGATATTTCTTCTTGTTTCGCTAGATTTATCTATTGACCAAAAGAATTTATTTGAAATTATAAACTTTTTTTTTTTTTTTTAAATTGTTTAAGTTGTTAAAAAATGCTTACAAGATTTAATATATTATAATATATATATATATATATTATATATATATATATATATATATATTATATATATATATTATATATATATATATAATATATTAAACTTCTCTATCGTAATACTTTATATAAGAATAACTTCTATATAATCATAAAATTCTGATTCCAACTTGATAAGTTATAATAAATAAACTCTATATTGTAATAAGTCATAATTTTTCTAGGTCTCGTCTTAAAAACTTGCCTTTGCATAGTAATAATTATCTATATATTGCAAATATTATACTTTGTTATTTAAGTTTAAGATGAAATAAATATTTATCTAAAGTTGTTTAGACAATGATTTAGTCTTTAGAGTTGTTACCATATTTTTAAATTTACAGATACGTAATATCACCAAGAGGTACACTTTTTTGTTAAAACCAAATATTTCGACGTTCTAAAAAATGTTTAAGCTTCTTAGCGAAACTTTTTGTATTTTCGCACTTATCCTCAAGATTATCTCCTTCATCTTTTGTCTAATTGCAGCAATGATTCATTCTTCAGTTAAAATATATACGCTTGTTGCTCATTTGGATGATTGAATAAGATATTAATATCATTTCGATTAGTGCATATTTTCCGTCTATCCCATTTGCACTAAGGATAACTAAGCCAAAATATTAATAAATTGACTTTGTACCCTTTATTCGAACAAATCATACTAAATAGACCCTTATAATAGTCGACTAAATTTCAAGGATTGCATATTCGGCCCCAACTGTGAACCTCAATTCTGACCGCCCTTTTTTTTTTTTTTTAATTTTTCAACTCAATAATTAGGTCATCAATTAGTTAATTATCATTTTTAACTTGTTTTCAAGTTTGATTACCTATCCGTCTGCTTTTTTCCCCGTTTTTATTGGCTTAAATGGTGCAGGCTGCTGGGCCCATGTTTACTTCCTCCAACCCCGTAATATCCAAAGTAAAATATTTAACACAAATAATCACCTACTCATCCAATAGAACAGAAATGACATCCTTCCAGAAGCTTTTTTTTTTTTTTTTTTTAAATCAATAATTGATGAACGTTTTGCATGTTTCATTTGGGTTTCTCCCATGTCCATGATACTATATGATTAAGACTTATCTTTTATTCTAGTTCTTTGAATCATGCCAAGGAAATTCTTTACTAAAAGTGGTTTGTACCTATAAATCAAAACAATGGATTGACCAATTTTTAAAATTCTTGACCAACACAATAATTCATGATATGATTATAAGGAAATACATCTCACCTAATCATATTATCAAGTCTTAAATGATAGGCATCTGTTACATCATCCCTTAAAACATTTACTATAAAGATACCATAAATCAAATTGATAATTGATACTGTTCAAACCGTCCCATAATTAAATTTTCTTGGATCATACCATATCTAGCTCATTAAAATATTATTAAGAAATAGATGTGCGTTAAGGAAGTTTATCATTAATTAAACAACTCAACACGAAGAAAACAAAATGATGAGTTTAGTTTAGGTGGAGGTGAGTGACTAAAGAATATCCTTTAGATTACAAGATCTAGTACTCAATTAGGAGATCATACTATAAGAGGAATTTGGTGGTTGGGATGGAGACATATAGCTTCGCCCCTAGGCCCTAGTCATAAACTATTTGCTTTTTGGGCCCAGATAAACTCAACTCTATGAGTCAAAGGGCTTCGACTTGGCATTTATTGGCCCGGTCCATTTATCAAATAAAGTAGTGATTTCACCCCCCACTTATTTGGGTTCGTTCGGCTTATTATTTCTATCCAATTCTCAATCCTATTCCCAAAATACTTATTTGTGTTTTTATTTGGAAATATTAGTATTTTTTTTTAATTACTTTTAGACCCCTTAAGTTTATTAATTTCATTAAATACCCCCAGAAAAAAGTTTAAAAATTAACACAAATCCCCTCACTCACCATACTTGCCAGATTTCGACAATCACCGTCGGTGATATCGGAATCTGTTCAAACGGCCTACAAACGATCGAAACTCGGAAAGCTAGATCTGGCCATCAGCGATGACAAAGAATGGTTGTCGTTGACGGTCAACGACGGCCATATCTTGGCCGTCTGACTGCCATCTGACTTTTGCGACCGTCGACGCTAGTCTGCCGTAGGAAAAGGCCATATCGTGCCCTACCCCCAGATCCAACCGTCTGTGTCGTAACGCCATTTTTGGCCAATTCTAGCAGTGGGGACCAGAATTTGGCACTGTGGGTGGATGGGGTTTTTTGTTATTTTATAAAATTTTTATATATTGGGGTGTTTTCAGTAAATTAGCAACCTAGGGGGGTTTTTTTTTGTTATTTTTAATTTTATCTTGTAACCTAATATTATTCCCAAATCCTATTCAAAATAACAAAACAAACGGACCCCTGATTATTAGCCCCCATATATATATATATTATATATATATAATATATATATATTATATATATATATATATATATTAATATATACCCCTTTTGATTGTTTGACGCGTAGGATATGTGGTACTCATTCTGGGGGTGTCGAATTGTTCCATCTGACACCTTGGATCGACAAGTATGATTTGTGGTTTAATGCCCCAATCAAATTGCTCTATCTTGACATATTGGGTTTGTATTTATTATCCATCTGTGACACATTGGATCTGTATTGATAATTAATAATTAATAAAATTATTGATCTGTATTAATAATTAATAATAATGTAGATGTACAAAGACTCTTACAAAGAGTCTTATACAAAGTGATGTGGCAACTGTCACACACAGTTTCACATCAATCTTTTCTTTCTTTTCACAAACTGGTGGTGTGGCACTACCACATCACTTTGTACAAAGACTATTTGTAAAGTTTTTGTACATCTAGCATTTCTCTAATTAATAAAAATTATTATTATTATATAGGTGTATTGCGTTGACATTCCAAAGGTCTAACCATTTTGACGCACTGGATGTTACTAATAACAAGTATATAAGTGCATTGCATTGACATTCCAAAGGTCTAAATAAACAATAAAAAGATTGAAGTTAGTCTCTTCATATTTGTAGCCTTACAATTGTTTTGTTTTGACACATTGGATGTGTGGTTTAATGACATCTGCCATGATTGCTATTATATTATATAGTGCATTGTATTGATGTTGCAAACGTTTCTTCGTATTCATTGCATTGGCATTCGAAAGGTCTGAATAAGGAGTTATAAAGGGCCGTATGTTCAATTGTGTATTATCGCAATATGTTAGTTGGTGTCAACAATACTTTTGGTCTTTTGTTAATTTTATAGGTCATGTTAGTTTATGTCAATAATACGTTTGTTCTTCATGATTTTGTTATCGATGTTTTTAGTTTTTTATTTTTGTTATTGTTTATAGTGTCAAAGATCCATGAATTGGCATAGAATAAGGCAGATGTTCGATGGAGGAATTGACATTGTCAAATGATTGTTATTCGATTTGTTCTTTTGACTAAATTATATCTTCTAACTATTTTAAACAAATTGTAAGTATATCTCCTAACTATTTAATGGTTATTATTTGATTGAATGATTGTTTTTGTTCGGTCAATCTATTTGAATGATTACTTGTGTTAGTCTTGCCGACGGCAAGTGTATTCCTTACAGTTTTAATATGAAAATTAATTAACTTTTGTTGATTTTCGTTTTCAGGTAACTGTGTTTATATAATGAATAATTGTTCCTAACAATCTTAACATTAAGATCGATTAAATTTTTTTATTTTTTGTTCAAGGAAATATTCATGTAAGTATATGTCATATCTATCTTAGTAGGAACAATTCATTTGTGTTGAATGTGTTTTCTGTAAAAACATTCGTGTATTTTAATTTGTTATATAATGATTAATTGTTTATGTCCTACTGATGTGAGAGTATATATTGTTAAATAAATTAATTTTTGTTGATTTTGTTTTCTAGTTAATAGTTGTTATTTGAATGAATAGTTGGTTTTGTACCATGGAATGATAAGCATATTTCTTAACATACTAACATGATAATCCCTTAAATTTGGTTAGTTTTGTCTTCTGGGAAATATTCATGTGTATAATGAATATTGAGGGTGTTTCTATGCTCTGCCGAACTATGAGTATATGTCTTAAAGTATATAATATGTCAGACAATTAATTTTTGCTCGTATTGTTTGCACGGAGTAACATTTGTGATATTAGTTGAGAGACTATTCCATGCTTTATATAACGAGTAACAAAATTTTATTGTATGAGGATTGGTCATGGTTGGCTAGGATTGGTAAGGTGGAATTGATTTCCTTTGGATTTATCAAAAAGGGAAACTAATATTCCGTCTGTAAATAGTTTTGCTACAAATGTGTTTGAAAGTTAGCACATCGAACCAATGTTGGAGTGGAAGATGGCTGAATTAAGGACTTAATATTTTATTTTGTAGGGTTTTGGTTTTGATGAACATTAAGATTGGTTCCATAAAATTGATGTGTATATAGAAACACTTGGGATTGTGAAGTGGATCATGTAAAGTTTTGTACCATGTATATGTATTTCATGGAGGATTTGTTGTTTCAATCTATTTTAATTTTGTTATTTAGTTTTGTGGGTCTTTGCTGTTTCATTTTTTGTTGATAATATTGTGTTCTATATATAATGTAAAAATAGAAATCACTGATCACATCATGTTAATGGTTTGGCAATGAAATGCTAAACTCAAGGATACTTTGATCTATCAGATATTCACGTACCATCTGATTAGTCACATTTCTACTTTGTTATAACTTTCCTAGGAAAACTGATACATCTGATGTTCGACCATTATCCATTATCATAATTGTTTAATGTCTGCTTTGGTTCTCACTACAAAATCATCGATTTGCCTATAGAATGGTAATAAGACGTCTGTCGAACCAACCTTTATCCTATTATTATTATTATTTGTATGATTAACCATTTTGCATAAATGTCATATACATGTTTAACAACTTATCCAATCTATCTCTATAATGTTTTCTAACTTGTATGTTTAACAAAATATTTACTATCATTTCCTTTAAACTTGTGCCAATAAAATTTTATTCTTCTTAAATTGACGTGTTATTCATTTCAAAATCTCATTGCCTAATACTTAATTTGACTATAAAAAATAACTTGAGAATGACCAATATAGGAACATATGGAATTGTTAGGTTTGATCATTATTGTACTATGGAATTTTGATAGAGCAATGTATCCTTGAGTTTGACATTTCATTTCCGTTACAACTTGTAAAAAATTGTCTAACAAATTGTATGAAATCGGTTGTCTAACCATCGTTCGTAATTATAATTGTTCAAAGTCTGCTTTAGTCGATGACTTCACTACCAACCATCAATTTGGCTATAGAATGGTAACAGGGCAAATACCGACCCATAATTTATCCATGATTTAAGAATGGTTGGAATTTGGATAGATCAAGGTATCATTGAGGTTTACATTTCATTGTCGAACCATTATCAGGATGTGATTAGTCCCATTTATAATTTGCTATAACTTTTCTAGGAACACTACCAAACCATGGGTTTGACCATAGAATTGTAATAAGGTAGATACCAACCCATAATTTATCCATAATTTAAATAGATGAAAGATTCCTTATGTTAAAAGTCTCATTGTCGTAATCTTGATCTGACTTTAAAAAATAATTTGGGGATGATTAATATAGGAACTTCTTAGATTGTCAGGTTCAGTCATGATTGTACTATAGAATTTAGATAGATGACTGTATCCTTCAGGTCGACATCTTACAATCGAATAGAGTGGTAATAGGGCAAATACTGATCCATAATTTAAGAGTAATTGGAATTCAAATAGATCAAAGTATCATTGAGGTCTACATTTCATTACCAGGATGTGATTAGTTGCATTTCTAATATTTTATAACTTTTCTAGGAACACTACCAAACCACAATTTTGGCTATAGAATGGTAATAAGGCATATAGCGACCCATGATTTATGCATAATTTAAATAAATCAAAGATTCCTTATGTTAAAAATCTCCTTGCTATAATCTTAATATGACTTTAAAACATCAGCATAACATAAACAATTAATCATTCATATAGCAAATTAAAATACACAAATGTTTTTACAGAAAACATATTCAATACAAATGAACCGTTCTTACTAAGATAGATATGACATTTACTTACAGTTTGGCAAACAATAGGATCATCCTCGATTTGATCTTAGTAAAGTATATGAATATTTCCTTGAAAACAAAAACAACAAAATTTAATCGATCTTCATGTTAAGATTGTTAAGGAACAATTATTCATTCATATAACAATTGTTACTTGAAACAAAATCAACAAAAGTTAATTAATTTTTATATAAAATTTTTTAAGGAATACACTTACCGTTCACTTTTTAGATTGTCAGGTTCGATCATGATTGTACTATAAAATTTAGATAGATGACTCTATCTTTCAAGTTGACATCTTACAGCCAAACTGTTAATTATGTTGTAATTGTGATACAAGAACATAATAAACGTTTGGTTGAATCATAACATGATATTAGCCAACCTGCTGAACGATATTATTGATAAAAAAAATTGAAGTAGCTCAATGTCTCTTTGAGTTAAAATTCCAATACCAGTCTATAAACGATAAATTTGACGATTTGCATTGTAATAAACCATTTGTTGAGCCATAATTTATTCAATATATCAAAGGCGTGCTTTATTTCAAAAACTCAATGCTGAACCATAATATTTTATGTCAATGAATTGTAATAAACAAACTGCCGAACCAATCATGCTGCCCGATTATGAATGACGATTTTTTTACTTCTTTTGTTAGTATGGCTGCATTGCATTGGCATTCCAAAGGTCTAATCATTTTGACACGTCGGATGTATATTAATAACAATTTTATAGATGCATTGCATTGACATTCCAAAGGTCTAAATAAAAAGATATAAAGATTGGAGTTAGTTTCTTCATAAAACGATAAATTTAACGATTTGGATTGTAATAAACCACCTACTGAGTCATAAGTTATTCAATATATCAAAAGCTTGCTTTATTTCAAAAACTCAATGGTGAACCATAATATTTTATGCCAATGAATTGTAATAAACAAACTGCTGAACCAATCATGCTGCCTGATTATGAATGACGATTTTTTACTTCATTTTTAGCATGGGTGCATTGCATTGGCATTCCAAAGGTCTAACCATTTTGACACGTTGGAGTTAATTTCTTCATATCCTGTTTTGTAGCTTTACAATTTGTAAGTTATTTTGTCAACTTATGATTCTAGTGGTGTAACACTAGTCATGATATGAACACTTTGCTTTGAATATTGCACAATTATTATTGTTTAAATTTCCAGTGTGACGACCTTGTGTTAAAAGTGACCACCTTCTATTATGTTGTTTATCTGCTATATCGGGTGAGCACCTCTGAGTCAGAGTGATCACAATGTATCTGACAGATTTATTTGGGTAACACGTGTTATGCTTTTAGAATGCATGAGCTATTTTATTCTCTTATGAGATATTTGTGTGGTCCATAATACCTGTCAATTTTATATTCAATGTGCTAGAAAGTTTTATTCTCTTTGATAGGTGGCATCTTTCTTGATTTTGGAATGAACTTTTATAAAGGTGAATTCAATAAAGTTATTCCTTGCCACTTGTTCCCTTGCACGGGAGCCCAAGTTTTCTATATATTCGTCTCCTCCAATGCAATTCTTCTGAAGCCTGAATATTCCTTTGATATTACTCTAAAAATTCCTTCAGGTTTCTTTTGTTTTAAATCAAGTTTCATATGACTTAGGTAAGCTTACAAATACCTTTGATAAACTTTGTTTATTTGTTCATGGTTGGAACGTGGGTTTCCATTGGTGATGCTTGATGGGATTTCAAGCTTCTGGAGCTAAAGTGCGTCTTCAGTGTTGATCCTTGAGAGGAGCTCAAGGTTGACTAGGTGGTCTTGTGAACGTGGAGCTTACTGTGGTAGTTCGAAGTTCGACCAAAGGGTGGAGTTTGAAGCGTTGCAAAACAGGGAGTGCTCTTGCAACTAATGCTTAACTTTGGCTTTGTAATTGAACTACAAATGTTTACCATAGTGGATTGGCTTCATCTGGACTTGGTCCTATGGATGTAGGCATGTTGCTAAACCATGTAAAAATCCCTGGTGTTGTTTTACTTTGGTTTATTTTTATTGCTTTGTGTTTATGTTCAAAGAACTCTTAAAATCAACATAGCAAGTATTTTCGCTTAGGATTAATTCACTTGGTAAAGAAATTAAATCTTTTAATTGGTATCAGAGCTTGTTCTGGAAAGTTATTTCAATTGATCCTTGCTTGTTGATTATGATTTTATTGCCTTTTTAATCTGTTTTTGTTCTGGTTTATTTTTCATGTTTTTCTGCAATTTTCTCACTACAGACCTAGGGTGACCACCTTGTGTTGTACTTTTTGCTTGTGAACATCTCTGTGTGTGTACTGTCACCTTTGTCTTTTGAACTTGAGGGTGATCACTTCAGTTCTTAGTGTGACCACACTGTTTGTTTTGTTTACCATGAGTTTGTTTAGGGAAGGAGGGTCTACCAGTAGACCACCTTTCTTGGATGGAACCAACTATGTTTTTGGAGACCTAGGATGCGTGTCTTTTTGAAATCCATTTATGAGAGGGCTTGGATGGCTTGTATTGTTGGTTGAAAAAAACCTAAAGTTGAAGAAGCAAGTGGGAGCAAAGGAAAAGCCATTGATCAATGGACCAAGGTTGAGTTAGAATAGTCTAGCTTTAACTCAAAAGCCCTGCATGCCTTTTTTAATGCTGTTAGTATAAGTTAGATGAACAATATTTCTAGCAGTGAGACTACAAAGGATGCGTGCGATAGACTCCAAGTAAGAAATGAAGGAACAAACATTTTGAAAAAGACTAGGCTTAGGAGATTAATAACTGACTATGAAAAACTTGTAATGCATGATGATGAATCAATCTCTGATTTTCATGGCAGATTATGTGATATCACTAATGAGTGTTTTGCTTTAGGTAAAATCTTTTCTGATGTTGAGCTTGTTAGGAAGGTGTTGTGCTCCTTGTGTTAAAGATTTATGTCCAAAGCAACCTTTATTGAAGAATGTTGTGACCTCGATGTGATGTAGCTGGACGAATTGATTGGATCCCTTCAAGCATATGAGTAGAATTTGAAAAGGTAAGGTAAGCAAAAATCAGGTAATGACCTTGCATTTAAACATAAGATGAAACCCTTGATGACGTTGATGATAGTGATGTGGATGATGATGAATGTGGCTTACTCATAAAAAACTTTGCAAAATTAAAAAAAAAAGGATATGAGAAAACCAAATGTGGCTAGGAAAGGTAAACAGTCTTGTGTTAAAAATTTTGGTGACCATTTTGATCAAGGTGTCTTTTCAAAAGAAAATGAAAAGAAGAACAAAGACATTAGGTGTTTTGAGTGTGAGGGCTACGACATATTCAGTTAGAATGTGCGAACACTCTAAAGAAAAGGGGTAACGCCATGGCTACCACCTTGAGTGAGAGTGACGACTCTGAGAGTGGTGATGACACACATGAGAATGAACATTTCCTAGCCTTTGTGGCTAAGCAAGAGGACAGTGATAATGTGTCATCGGATGACTCTAGTGATGTCTACAAAAAGCAACAATAGGCTTATGACAAGATGTATGAGCCTTGGTTGAAAGGCATCAAAAGAATTAAATCTCTTGAATCTGAAAAATCTCATTTGTTATAAGATAAGAAAATTTTGAATGACAAATTGAAAGTCTTGTTATTTGATTTTTCCAATAAGGAAATTTTGTTGAATCAAGCTTTAAATGAACTAACTAAAGCTAAGGCCATTGTTGAGAAGCTGAATACAGGTACAAGTAAGCTGGATGGAGTGCTTGGCCAAGGAAAAATGGTTTGTGATAAATCGAGGTTGGGATTCTCTTATCGTGTGAGCACCTCCAAACCTGGTGTGACCACCTCGTGAAAGCCATTGAATCAATTCAGAAAGTTGTTACTGCCCCATGTGATCAGACCTTGAAGGTAAAAAAATTTATTCTAATCTGTCTTTTTTATCAAAAGAAAGGTCATATAAGACCAAACTACTTTAAACTCATTGCGTATTTGAAAGATGCATTGAAAATAATGATTTTGATTCAGTAAGGTCACCACCTCAGTCTCTTGGGTCACCAAATCAGAACAATTTTTTCAAAAATAGCAAACTGTGGAGACCCAAGCTTAGTGTTAACTGTCTTGTTGCCCATACCTCCTTGCCTACCTCTCAAATTGATAGTGGTTGTTCTAGATATGTGACATGTAACAAATCTTTATTGGCTGAGCTTAAATGCTTGGAAAATGGTCATGTTTCCTATAGAGATGGTCATCTTCATGACTTAGTTGAGGATAAGGTCATTTCACTTGCACATGTAAACATAGAGTCTCAACTTGCTGACTTATTTACAAAGGCTTTAGACTTTCAAACTTTTGTGAATTTGAGGAAGTCCGTTGGACTAACTCAACTTGAGTAGAGTTTTTCGTTTAAGTAAGTCATGAGAGCATATTTTCCTTGTTTTTAAAATTACAAGTCTATATGATTTGTGATGTTTCATAAAAGAATTGATTCACTCTTTGAAATATGTGTGGTAAGTAATGTGTCCACTTTGATTTTCACCTCAAGAAGTATAACAACTTTCTTTTATTTATTTATTTTTTTTAAGTTCTTAATGCATATTTCTTGTCAACATGTGAAAGAGCTACATCGTTTGTAGTGTGAAAGTCATACTTGAGTAATTTTCTAGGATGTAAAGACCTCTATGTCCTTGGAAAATCTACCATGTAGAGGGCAACCTACATGCAAGTGTGAAAGCTACACTTGGCTACCTTCTGAGGTTATGCCCATTAATCTCTATTGATATGAAAAAGAATACAAAATGTTGAGATTATGTTCAAAAAGAAAAAGAATTATCAAAACAAAAAAACAAAAAAACAAAAAAACAAAAAAACAAAAAAACAAAAAGGGCATAAGGGAAGGGGGAGTCACTTTTATTTCAAAATTGACCCATGAGTCATACTCACCCCTTGAGGACACTACACACACATATGATAAAGAATGCTTGCTTTTGTTGCTCATATATGACTTAAAGGAGTGATTACTTTAGGTTGTTGAATTTTCATTGGATGAAATACTCCTTATGCATTTCTTTCAAAGGTTGAGAAATGAATTTTTGTGTCTTTTAAAGAGATCAATATGACCTGTCTCTTTAAATCTTGTGAAAATTTTAATTGATCTCATGACCATCTTGTCTTTATTTTTAAAATTTAAGTGTTTATTGTTTGCAACCTTTGTGTCTTTGTCACCACCTTGAGTATTCATGTGATAACCTGCTTGTTTCACAGTGCTCACATGAGTTTGGACAATCATCACTCACAAATCTACTGATTTGAATTGTGTAAATGAACCTCGTGTGCTCACATTGACATTTGTGTCACCACCTGATGGATGAGTTGTTTGAATTTTTTTCAATTTTTTGTGCTCGCAAGAGTTGAGAAACAATGAACAAAGAGGGGGAGTGAAAACTGAATCTTTTCTTTGTTGGTTGTTACTTCTGATGTGATCACTATGAGTAGAAGTGATCACACTAAGCTGAACTGATTTTCTTTTTTGTTTGTTTACTTGAACTGTGATCTAATCAGTCTCTGTTTCTTGTGTTTGAATATGCTTATGAATTGATGATTTTTTATTATAAGTTCTGATGGAGCTTATTCTTATGTTTTGTGTAGTGATTTTTTTTTAGTTGTTATATTTTTTAAATTGCATTTTTGATATTGATAAATTGTCATTGCTAATGTTGTTCTTTCATGTGCAGAGAACAAAGTCCTTGTTTTTGAACTAAACTAACCCTTCTTTTTGCCATTTATTGATAAATCATGTAAATGTACTTGGTTTAGTTACACAGGGGGAGTATACTAATTGAAGAAAAAGGAGGGGGGGGGGGGGGGGGGGGGGGGGGGGGGGGGGGGGGGGGGGGGGGGGGGGGGGGGGGGGGGGGGGGGGGGGGGGGGGGGGGGGGGGGTGGGGGGGGGGGGGGGGGGGGGGGGGGTGGTGGGATTGTGGGGGATGTGGTTGGTGTAGTTCAATTTTTGATCTTTCAAAACGTTTTTTAATTGAACCATACTGATTATGTTTTCTTGTTGTCTTTGTTTATACTTATCTCTATGCCTTGATGATTATGTCCTTATGAGATATGTTTTTGTGTTGTTTTAATTATTGTCTCTTGTTGATTGATTGTTGCATTTTTGAGACGAGTTTATGGATGAAAAGATTGTTGCTTGGTTCATGTTTGACAAAGAGGGATATTTGTAAGTTATTTTGTCAACTTATGATTCTAGTGGTGTAACACTAGTCATGGTATGAAAGCTTCACTTTGAATATTACACAATCATTCTTATTTAAATTTCCAGTGTGATGAGTCAGAGTGATCAAATGTATCTGCCAGATTTATTTGGATAACACGTGTTATGATTCTAGAATGCATGAGCTATTTTATTCTCTTATGAGATATTTGTGTGGTCCATAACACCTGTCAATTTTATATTCAATATGCTGTAAAGTTTTATTCTCTTTGATAGGTGGCATCTTGATTTTGGAATAAACTTTTATAAATGTGAATTCAATAAATTTATTCCTTGCCACCTGTCCCCTTGCATTGGAGGCCAAGTTTTATATATATTTGTCTCCTCCAATGCAATTCTTCTAAAGCTTGAATATTCCTTTGATATTACTCTGAAAATTCCTTGAGGTTTCTTTTGTTTTGAATCAGGTTTCATATGCCCTAGGTAGACTTACAAATACCTTTGATAAACTTTATTTATTTGTTCATGGCTAGAACATGGGTTTCCATTGGTGATGCTTGATGAGATTTCAAGCTTTTGGAGCTAAAGTGTGTCTTTGGTGTTGATCCTTGAGAGGAGCTCAAGGTTGACCAGGTGGTCTTGTGAACGTGGAGCTTGTTGTGGTAGTTCGAAGTTCGACCAAAGGGTGGAGTTTGAATAGTTGCAGAACAGGGAGTGTTCTTGCAATTGATGCTTAACTTTGGCTTTCTAATTGAACTATAAATGTTTACCATAGTGGATTGGCTTCATCTGGACTTAGTCTAATGGATGTAGGCATGTTGCCGAGCCATGTAAAAATCCTTGGCGTTAGTTTTACTTTGTGGTTTATTTTTATTGCTTTATGTTTATGTTCAAAGAACTCTTAAAATCAACATAGCAACCATTTCTGCTGAGGATTAATTCACTTGATAAAGGAATTAAATATTTCACAATTGCTCCATTTTGACTCGTTGGATGTGTAGTTTAATGACATCTACGTAGGATTGCTATTAATAATTATATAGGTGCATTGTATTGACATTGCAAATGTTTATAGATATATATTTATCTAAAATTGATTGGTGCATTGTACTATTATGTGATATTTTTAATGTGAGATTACTATTAATGGTCAGGATATTAGAATTATGGGTTAATGTACTTACTTTTTGATTGATATGTTTGGTATTTTGATGATATTTGATATTTTGATATTTAATGCCATTCTTAATGTAGTGCTTTTGTTAAAGTGTTAATGGAATAAATTGTATTGTTTATGTAGACATTTATATGGTATTAATGGAGTTCATAAAAGCAGATATTTATGTTAATGTAACAGGATTGTTATATATTTGTTTTATCTTCATCTTCTTGGATATTTTTGTGGTGTTTGATTTGCTGTTATTAAATTTTGTTCTTATTGTTGTGTTGTTTATGAAGTGTTATTGAAGTTAATGCAATTTTGTAGATAGATATTTATTTGAAAGGGATCGATACATTGTATTTACAATGTATTATTCTTAATGCAAAATTAATGTGAATTGTGAGGAGTATTTATCTAAATGTGAAAGGTTTTATACATGACTCTTCAAATTAATGTGTTTGTTATATATATTTAGTTGTTTATGTTGTCGTATACGGTTAAGAGAAATAACTAAAGGTACTTAAAAGTACATTGTTAGATAATTGTTATACAGGTTTTACTACTGTGCTCTTAGTATAAATATTTTTTTATTGCATCTTGATGTATACTCGACTGAAAAAAAGCAAATTGCTGGTGTAGTTGAAATATAGTTCCTGCTACAAGTAATGTGATACCCTGAATTGTTTTTACCTTTCTATTGCAATATTGTATATGTTGAACTATGAATTCACTTATAAAAACTATTAATTTGCGTATAATTATATTGTAGATTTGTAATAATGAAGCTGTCGAACAATATTGTAGTGACAATTGTAAATTAGTAAGTTCTTCTTGGAGTTTAAAATTTCAGTATCGAACAAAAAATTCCCCATACTATTAAATTGTGATAAAAAAAATTTATACTATGAATTATACTACAAAAGTGAAATTAACCAGTTATTGAACGTTATTTTATCTATTTATTTATAATTGTGATACATCGACATCTGCTTTATTTGTAAAATCTCAGTGGGGAATCGTTATTGCTTTTATTGAATTGTACTAAATATGAATTTCTTTTTGCAGGCAAGTCATAACAATGTCTGAAGATGTTGATGAATCAAGAGATGACTGGATAGTCACTGTTAGAGTATCTAGATAGTGGGACTGTAGGAATTTAAGAATGGGTGACGAACTTATGAGCCTTGACATGATTTTGATTGATCAACATGTATGAAATATAATCTTAAAATAATGTTAAGACCTTTATTTCTGATTTATACAAGTTTGTTCAAATTTGTAATTTTCATTGGTTTTTTAGAATCAAGTTATTCATGGCTCGATACCAAAGAATACGGTTGTGAAGTTTAAAAATCAACTTCATGAAGGGTTGATATATTTGATCAGACATATAAAAGTCATACCGTCTGCTCCTTCTTACAGACCTGTTGACGGTATATACCATATACAATTTCTCATGATCACAATTGTGTAAGAGATAAAAGAACCAGGAATTGTTATTCCGAGATATAAATTTGAATTTGCTGGTCTTCATGATCTTCAGATTAGAACAAATGGTATACAAGGTTATTACTAGGTATAGTTAATTTAAATATTCGTATTTTAAATGCAAAAGAAATAGCTTGGTATATCGAATATAATAAATTATATGTAGATGTCATTGGAGTTTTAAATGCAATAGGAGAAATTGAAGAGATCAAATCAACAAAGAATAAAAAAAGAGACATCAGATTGTAGATGGAACAGTAAGTTCTTTTGTTGATGTTTTTACGTTTTTCTTCCACTTTAAATAACTTACACCAATATTAATTTTAGAGAAACAATTGACATTTCGTTATGGGGAATTTTTTTTGAAGAGATCAATTAAGATTTGCAATCAGCAATATGGACCCAATTGTCATATTAGTTACTTCAACAAATGTTAAAGATTTCCATGGTAATAAGAATATATTATATGAAATTAATATATTTTTGATAAGTAATTTATGTTTTTTTCCATACAGGAAGATTGTATCTCAATACAACTTCGGCATCTAGAATTTATATAAATTTAGATATTGAGGAGGTGCATTCTCTATAGAAAGAGTATGTGTTTGACAAACAGTACTATACAATATTTTCACAAATAGATTCATATTTAACATTTTATATTCTCTTCGTTATTTCAGAAAAGGAATTCTGCCCATAATTCAATTGCAGAAGAAGATTCTGAATCAAGTTCCGATTGAGAAGGAAATGTTTGAGAATAGAACATCACTAAAACATATTTCCAATCTCGTGTGGCATAATGTTGATGAGGAACAGTATTCACTAAAACATTAAATTGATTATTATAACATAGTTTTTGAACAAAAATTACATTTTAATAGTTAATGGAGTACACAATTAAGGCCAAAATAACTGAAGTTGATGATAGATATGGTTGGTGTTACAATTCTTGCACTTATTGCAAGATTCCTAGTATTAATACCTATTTATATTCTGACAAATGCAACAAGAAATCAAAATCTGCTCAAATGGGGCATATCATTGTTTATTTTTTACCATTTATAATTGCGTATTGTCAATGCAATAACAAGTACATTCAATTTCAGACATTGATTTATAATGATGTTTAGTTAATGTTATAACAGGTACAAGGTAGAGATGAGAGTGTCAAATGGAACTGCCGAAACAACTTTTATATTGTTTGATACAGTGACCTAGAGATTGGTTAGGTTATCATGTTCTCAACTGTTGAACAAACAAGGCAATGATCAGAAAAATATCCCAAAAGCTTTGAATGAACTGTGTGGACAGATGTTCGTTTTCAAAATCAAGTTGAGGGTTATGGATTTGAAGAAAGGATATGATTCTTATACTATGACAATTTTTTTTGCAATTGATGAGAAACTTGAAGATGAATATAAGTTAAGAGAATTGCAAAAAGTCAGTATAATTTTTAATCTTAAATAGTTAATTTTCATAATATTGAAGTGATATCAATGCTTTGTAAGAAATAACAGGCAAATAATGGAGAATATGAATCACAATCCTCGACATCAGACACAACTGAATACGCAATACTAACACCAAAAATCAAAGACATGTTTGGAAAATTAGTATCAAGGGTACAAGGTGATGATCCTAAAACCAAAATAGACTATTCTTGTACAGACATGTTAGACACATCAAATGAGAGGGAAGGAGGAAATGAGCAGGAAGAAAGTGATGATAAGAATGTTTCAATTAGCAATAAGGATTATAAAAGCAACCTAAAAAAAAAAAAAAAAAGTTGAAGTCTTGATAAAGTGATCATGTCACATTTGATAGATTAAATATATAATGTCATTAGGACTTCATATCCAAACCTACTTCACAGTGTGAACAACCGATATACTTATTTCCTTTATAACAAAAGTGTTATTCTCTATGTTCGACTTTATCTTGATCTCAATGTTATTCATTGGTTGATTGTCATTTAGTACTCATTTTGTGGGTGTACAATTGTTCCTTGAATTGACACATTCATATTCTCTCGGTTGATGGATGCCAACATAAATAAAAATAACATTAAACCACAATCCATCTACATTCATAGATTTCAATAAAACAATAAACAAATTATTTCCCGTAAAATATATATATATCACACCCTTCACTCATGAATAACAAAATCAAACCCTTCACTCTATGAACAACAAAGTTGTATAGTTGGAATATGAAACATCATCAAATTATATAACACATAACAACAAAAGAAATACAAAAACATCATTAATAATCAAGTATAATTCTAGGTTTGGCATATTGTTTATAACAATTAGTATAAAACTTTATGGTTTAGTTTGATATTTTGAACCGAAGTAGACAGTGAATGACTTTATAGATGTTAATATGAAAGAATTAAACACATAATGTCCCTTGAAATTCACGCAAGTATTTATCTATGTATTTATAAATGTGATGAATTTTATGTCAATATTTATTTATAGGATCATATTTGTTTGAATTATAGTTTATTAACAATAATACATTATTGAGGAAATAAAATTTTATAAGATAAATTATCACAAAATTAATAGTTTGATATTCTTTGATATTTGAAAATCTTTATTTAAAAAAAAAAAAAAACAATAATGAAGCTATGAAATTCCTAATTAATTATAGTTTTCAAACTATTAAGTTTTTTGTTACTATTTTAAATGAATTGAATAAGTATGACATATTCTTATAGTTCGGTAGGCAATATGATCATCCTCGATTTAATTTTAGTAAAGTACATGAATATTTTCTTGAAAACAGAGATAACAAAATTTAATAATTTTCCTATGCAGATTGTTAAGGAACAATTATTTATTCAAATAACAACTATTACCTGAAAACAAAATCAGCAAAAGTTAATTCATTTTCATATTAAAATTGTTAACGAATACACTTACAGTTCGACAAGACAATTAATAATTCAAATAGATTTACAGAACAAAAACAATCATTCATTCAAATAACAATTGTTAAAATAGTTAGCAGCATTTATTTATAGGATTAGATTCACCACGATTACAGTTTATTAAGATTAATACATTAATGAGCAAATTAAATTTTACAAGATAAATCATTATGAAATTAGTGGTTTGATATACTCTTATATTTTAAAATCTTCATATATATTTTTTAAACAATAATGAAACTATGAAATTCATAATTAATTATAGTTGTTAAATTATTAAATATTTTGTAACTATTTTAAATGAATACAATAAGTTGTTTATCAGGTGTAATTATGTCTAGAGTCGGACATTTTTTATTTGTATAAAACATTGCCATTTAACAGATACTGAATGACTATATAACTTAGAGCCTGCCATCAGATGCAAAGACATATCTCAGCTTAGACAACACTTGCAAAGTAGCAGGTATCTCAAATGATGATGACATTCTCTATCCAACTGAATTTCTTAATACTTTGATGAGCTTTAGAATGTCCAAACATGAATTGCATCTGAAAATTGGCATTCCAATTATGTTACTGCATAATTTAAATCAATTTGATGGTCTTTGCTAGGGGTGAGCGGTTCCGGGTACCCTGCATTTTTGGGGGAAACCGAAACCGCATAGTGCAAGTTCCAAAAAAAGGAACCAGAACTGGAACCGCACGGTGCAAGTTCTTAAATTCAAGGAGCCGGAACCTAAAATGCAGGTTCTGGTTCCTTTTCTGGGTATAGTTTAAAAAATGGAAAAAATACCTTAAAAGTTTACAAATACACCCCTAACAAATTTTGATTACTCATTCATTTGTGTCTAATGTGACTTATAAATCCTTTTATCTCTAGGCAACACTTGAATTCAATCAATTCATCACAATTCACATAAAATTTCTCAATCAAAACTAAAACACAAACAATTAATTAAACAATCATACTATAAATCTATAATTTAATATTATAATTAATTAAATTTCTAATCATTTAATTAAGTATTGTACTAATGTTTATAATGAAATGTTATAATTAATTAAATAATCATTTATTTATAATGTAATGTTATAATTAAGTAAGTAATTATACTATAAATCTATAATGTAATGTTATAATTAATTAAATTTTTAATTATTTAATTAAGTAATGTACTAAATTACTAATGTAATATTATAAATTTATAATTAATTAAGTAATCATTTAACTATAATGTAATGATATACTTAGACCTTGATAATTGAAGTAAATAACTAAATATTATATTATTATTCAATCAAATATACTATTTTATTCAAAAATAATTATTTTAATAACATTAAAACACTTTTAATTGGTCATAATTCCAATTATACATTTAATTAATCAAAACTTTAATATTAATATATTATAATATATTAAATTTTTTTATATGGTGTAGGTTATATGTAATAAGTATAATTGTATATTTATTTAATTAGGTTATTGTAAAAATTTAACTTTTTCCATTTAAATTTTTTTTATTTGTAAAATTACAAGAGACTCCTCATTCTTCACAAATATTTAATTTCAACCTAGGTTCCAAAACAGGGTACCTGCTGCAGGTTCTTTTTTCTAGGTTCCAGTTCCCGTTCTGGTTCCTCCACATGTAGGAACTGGAATCGAAACCGGAACTGCATAGTATCGGTTCCAAAAAACTGGAACTGGAACTGCATAGTATCGATTCCAAAAAACTGGAACCGGAACTGCATAGTATCGGTTCCAAAAAACTGGAACCGGAACCTACCTGCACAGTGTCAGTTCTGGGTAGATTCCGGTTCCAGTTTTGGTTCTACCCACAGGTTCCGGTTCTACCCGCTACCCGTGCTCACCTTTAGTCTTTGCAATGGAACCAGATTGATTATAACCCATTTAGTATAGTGGTGCATACGAGCAATTAAGACGATGGTCTCTATGACAAAAAATGAGCTTGATGTCTAAATATATTATAGTCTCAACTATTGAAACATTATGAGTAACAAATTAAGGCCAAAATAACTTAAGTTAATGATAGATATGGTTGGTTGAGAAATGCAACAAGGAATCAAAACCTCTTCAAATAAGTTATATCATTGTTTATATTTTACTATTTATAATATATGTATTTATAATGCAATAACAGGTACATTCAATTTCAACCATTGATTTATAATGATGTTTGATTAATGTTATAACATGTAAAAGGAAGATATGAGTATGTCAAACAGAACTGCCAAAGTAACTTTTATATTGTTTGATACAGTAGCCTAGAATTAATTGGATTATCATGTTCTCAACTGTTAAACAAATAAGGCAACAATCATATAAATATCCCAAAACCTTTGAATGAACTGTGTGAACATACATTTGTTTTCAAAATCGGGGTGAGGGTTATTGATTTGAAAGATGGATATGAATCTTATGCTGTGAGAAAAGTTTTAGTAGTCAATGTCGAACTTGAAAATGAATATAAGTTACAGAAATTGCAGAAGGTCAGTATAATTTTAAGTTTAAATAGTTGATCTTGATAATATTCAGGTGATATTAAACATCATACGCGATTGACTACGAAATACGAACACCGAATATCAAAGACATGTCTGCAAAGATGATATTGACTGTACAAGGTGATAATCCCGAAAATATAATTAGACAATTCTTATACAAACATGTTAGGCGCATCAAAAGAGAGGGAAAGAGGAAATGAACAGCNAAGTCATACCGTCTGCTCCTTCTTACAGACCTGTTGACGGTATATACCATATACAATTTCTCATGATCACAATTGTGCAAGAGATAAAAGAACCGAGAATTGTTATTCCGAGATATAAATTTGAATTTGCTGGTCTTCATGATCTTCAGATTAGAACAAATGGTATACAAGGTTATTACCAGGTATAGTTAATTTAAATATTCGTATTTTAAATGCAAAAGAAATAGCTTGGTATATCGAATATAATAAATTATATGTAGATGTCATTGGAGTTTTAAATGTAATAGGAGAAATTAAAGAGATCAAATCAATAAAGAATAAAAAAAGAGACATCAGATTGCAGATGGCACAGTAAGTTCTTTTGTTGATGTTTTTATGTTCTTCTTCTACTTTAAATAACTTACACCAATATTAATTTTAGAGAAACAATTGACATTTCGTTATGGGCAAATTTTTTTGAAGAGATCAATGAAGATTTGCAATCAGCAATACGAACCCAATTGTCATATTAGTTACTTCGACAAATGTTAAAGATTTCCAAGGTAATAAGAATATATTATATGAAATTAATATATTTTTGATAAGTAACTTATGTTTTTTTCCATACAGGAAGATTGTATCTCAATACAACTTCGACATCTAGAATTTATATAAATTTAGATATTGAGGAGGTGCATTCTCTACAGAAAGAGTATGTGTTTGACAAACAGTACTATACAATATTTTCACAAATAGATTCATATTTAACATTTTACATTCTCTTCGTTATTTCAGAAAAGGAATTCTGCCCATAATTCAATTGCAGAAGAAGATTCTGAATCACGTTCCGATTGAGAAGGAAATGTTTGAGAATAGAACATCACTAAAACATATTTCCAATCTCATGTGGCATAATGTTGATGAGGAACAGTATTCACTAAAACATTAAATTGATTATTATAACATAGTTTTTGAACAAAAATTACATTTTAATAGTTAATGGAGTACAAAATTAAGGGCAAAATAAATGAAGTTGATGATAGATATGGTTGGTGTTACAATTCTTGCACTTATTGCAAGATTCCTAGTATTAATACCTATTTATATTCTGACAAATGCAATAAGAAATCAAAATCTGCTCAAATGAGGTATATCATTGTTTATTTTTTACCATTTATAATTGCGTATTGTCAATGCAATAACAAGTACATTCAATTTCAGACATTGATTTGTAATGATGTTTAGTTAATGTTATAACAAGTACAAGGTAGAGATGAGAGTGTCAAATGGAACTGCCGAAGCAACTTTTATATTGTTTGATACAGTGACCTAGAGATTGGTTAGGTTATCATGTTCTCAACTGTTGAACAAACAAGGCAATGATCAGAAAAATATCCCAAAAGCTTTGAATGAACTGTGTGGACAGACGTTCGTTTTCAAAATCAAGTTGAGGGTTATGGATTTGAAGAAAGGATATGATTCTTATACTATGACAAATTTTTTTGCAATTGATGAGAAACTTGAAGATGAATATAAGTTAAGAGAATTGCAAAAAGTCAGTATAATTTTTAATCTTAAATAGTTAATTTTCATAATATTGAAGTGATATCAATGCTTTGTAAAAATACAGGCAAATAAGAGAATATGAATCACAATTCTCCGACATCCACACTGAATACGAATACTACAACCCAAAAATCAAAACATGTTGGAAAATTGTATCAAGGGTACAAGGTGATGATCCTAAAAACAAATACACTATTCTGTACAGACATGTTAGACCCAAATGAGAGGGAAGGAGGAAATGAGCGAAAGAAAGTGATGATAAGAATGTTTCAAGTAGCAATAAGGATTATAAAGCAACCCCCCCCCCCCCCCCCCCCCCCACCCCCCCCCCAAAAAAAAAAAAAAAAAAACAGTTGAAGTCTTGATAAATGATCATGTCACATTTGATAGATTAATATATAATGTCATTAGGACTTCATATCCAAACCTACTTCACAGTGTGAAAAAACGATGTACTTATTTCCTTTATAATAAAAGTGTTATTTTCTATGTTCGACTTTATCTTGATCTCAGTGTTACTCATTGGTTGATTGTCATTTAGTACTCATTTGTGGGGGTACACTTGTTCCTTGAATTGACACATTCATATTCTCGGTTGACGGATGCCAACATAATAAAAATAACATTAAACCACAATCCATCTACATTCATAGATTTCAATAAAACAATAACAAATTATTTCATGTAATAATATATATTATATATATATATATTATATATATAATATATATATTATATATATATATATATTATATATATATATATATATATATATCACACCTTCACTCATGAATACAAAATCAAACCCTTCACTCTATGAACAAAAGTTGTATAGTTCAATATGAAACATCATCAAATTATATAACACATAACTACAAAAAATACAAAAACATCATTAATATCAAGTATAATTCTAGGTTTGGCATATTGTTTATAGCAATTAGTATAAAACTTATGGTTTAGTTTCATTTTTACCAAAGTACAGTGGATGACTTTATAGATGTTAATATGAAAGAATTAAACACATACTATCCCTTGAAATTCACGCAAGTATTTATCTATGTATTTATAATGTGATGAATTTTTGTCAATATTTATTTATAGGATCATATTTGTTTGAATTATAGTTTATTAACAGTAATACATTATTGAGGAAATAAAATTTTATAAGATAAATTATCATAAATTAATAGTTCGATATACTTTTATATTTGAAAATCTTTATTTAAAAAAAAAAAAAAAACAAATGAACTATGAAATTCCTAATTAATTAGTTTTAAACTATTAAGTTTTTTGTTACTATTTTAAATGAATAGAATAAGTATGACATATTCTTATAGTTCGACAGGCAATAGGACCATCCTCGATTTAATTTTAGTAAAGTACATGAATATTTTCTTGAAAACAGAGATAACAAAATTTAATCAATTTTCCTATTCAGATTGTTAAGGAACAATTATTTATTCAAATAACAACATACCTGAAAACAAAATCAGCAAAAGTTAATTCATTTTCATATTAAAATTGTTAACGAATACACTTACAGTTCGACAAGACAATTAATAATTCAAATAGATTTACAGAACAAAAAACATCATTCTTCAAATAACAATTGTTAAAAGTTAGCAGCATTTATTTATAGGATTAGATTCACCACGATTACAGTTTATTAAGATTAATACATTAATGAGCAAATTAATTTTACAAGATAAATCATTAAGAAATTAGTGGTTTGATATACCTTATTTTTAAAATCTTCATATATTTTTTAAACAATAATGAAACTATGAAATTCATAATAATTATAGTTGTTAAATTATTAAATATTTTGTAACTATTTTAAATGAATACAATAAGTTGTTTATCAGTGTAATTATATCTAGAGTCGCACTTTTTTATTTGTATAAAACGTTGCCATTTAACATACTTGAACGACTATAACTTAGAGCTTGCCATCAGATGCAAAGACATATCTCAGCTTAGACAGCACTTGCAAAGCAGCAGGTATCTCAAACTGATGACATTCTTTATCTAACTGAATTTCTTAATACTTTGATGTGCTTCAGAATGTCCAAACATGAATTGCATCTGAAAATTGGCATTCCATTTATGTTACTGCGTAATTTAAATTAATTTGATGGTTTTTGCTAGGGGTGAGCGGTTCCGGTACCCAACATTTTCGGGGGAACCAGAACCGCACAGTGCAGGTTCCAAAAAAAAGGAACCAGAACTAGAACCGCACATGCAAGTTCTTAATTCAGGAGCCGGAACCTAAAATGTAGGTTCCGTTCCTTTCCTGGGTATGTTTAAAAATGGCAAAATACCTTAAAAGTTTACAAATCACCCCTAACAAATTTTGATACTCATTCATTTTGTCTAATGTGACTTATAAATCCTTTAATCTCTAGGCAACACTTGAATTTCAATTAATTCATCACAATTCACATAAAATTCCTCAATCAAACCAAAACACAAACAATTAATTAAACAATCATACTATAAATCTATAATTTAATATTATAATTATTAATTTCTAATCATTAATTAAGTATTGTGCTAATATTTATCATGAAATTATATTAATTAAGTAATCATACTATAAATCTATATGTAATGTTATAATTAATTAAATTTTAATCATTCAATAAGTAATTTCTAATAAGTAAATTACTAATGTTTATAATGTAATGTTATAAATTTATAATTAATCAAGTAATCATTTAACTATGTAATGTTATAATTAATTAGTGATTATTAGAATGTAATATTATAATTATTAAGTAATTATTTAATTATAATATATGTTTTAATTAATTGTAATTATACTATAAATTTAAATGTAATGCTATAATTAATTAAATTTCTAATCATTTAATTAAGTATTAGGCTAATGTGAGAAATTACTATGTTTATAATATAATGTCATAATTAATTAATTAATCATTTAATTATGTAATGTTATAATTAATTACGTGATCAAACTATAATGTAATGTTATAATGAATTAGTAATCAACTATAAATCTTTAATATAATATTAATTAATTAAATTTCAATCATTTAATTAAGTATTGTACTAATGTTTGGATGGAATGTTATAATTTTTTAAGTAATTATTTAATTAAGTAATCATTTGTTTATAACGTAATGTTAATTAATTAAGTAATCATATTATAAATTATAATGTAATGTTATAATTAATTAAATTTCTAATCATTTAATTAAGTTATTGTTATTATTAAATTTGCTAATGTTTATTATAATGTCATAATTAATTAAGTAATCATTTAATTAGTGATCATACTATAATTTAATGTATAATGAATTGAGTAATCATACTATAAATCTTTAATGTATATTATAATATTAAATTTCTAATCATTTAATTAAGTTGTACTAATGTTTATAATGAAATGTTATAATTATTAATAATCATTTATTTATAATGTAATGTTATAATAAGTAAGTAATTATACAAAATCTATAATGTAATGTTATAATTAATTAAATTTTAATTATTTAATTAAGTAATGTACTAAATCTAATGTATATTATAAATTTTAATTAATTAAGTAATCATTTACTATAATGTAGTATATACTTAGACCTTGATAATTGAAGTAAATAACTAAATATATATTATTATTCAATCAATATACTATTTTATTCAAAAATATTATTTTAATCATTAAACACTTTTAATTGGTCATAATTCCAATTATACATTTAATATCAAAACTTTAATATTAATATATTATAATATATTAAATTTTTTTATATGGTGTAGGTTTATAATAAGTAATTGTATATTTATTAATTAGGTTTTGTAAAAATTTAACTTTTTCCATTTAAATTTTTTTTATTTGTAAAATTACAAGAGACTCCCTCATTCTCACAAATATTTAATTTCAACCTAGGTTCCAAACAGGGTACCTGCTGCAGTTCTTTTTTCGAGTTCCAGTTCCCGTTCTGGTTCCTCCACATGTAGGACTGAATCGAAACCGAACTGCATAGTATCGGTTCCAAAAACTGGAACTGGAACTGCATAGTATCGATTCCAAAAACTGGAACCGGAACTGCATAGTACGGTTCCAAAATGGAACCGGAAACCTACCTGCACAGTGTCAGTTCTGGGTAGATTCCGTTCCAGTTTTGGTTCTACCCACAGGTTCCGGTTCTACCCCTACCCGTGCTCACCTTAGTCTTTGCAATGGAACCAGATTGATTATAACCCATTTAGTATAGTGGTGCATACGAGCAATTAAGACGATGGTCTATGACAAAAAATAGCTTGATGTCTAAATATTATAGTCTCAACTATTGAAACATTATGAGTAACAATTAAGGCCAAATAACTTAAGTTAATGATAGATATGTTGTTGAGAAAGGCAACAAGGAATCAAAACCTCTTCAAATAAGTTATATCATTGTTTATTTTTACTATTTATAATATATGTATTATAATGCAATAACAGTACATTCAATTTCAACCATTGATTTATAATGATGTTTGATTAATGTTATAACATGTAAAAGGAAGATATGAGTATGTCAACAGAACGCCAAAGTAACTTTTATTTTTTGATACAGTAGCCTAGAATTAATTGGATTATCATGTTCTCAACTGTTAAACAAATAAGGCAACAATCATATAATATCCCAAAACCTTTGAATGAACTGTGTGAACATACTGTTTTCAAAATCGGGGTGAGGGTTATTGATTTGAAAGATGGATATGAACTTATGCTGTGAGAAAAGCTTTAGTAGTCAATGTCGACTTGAAAATGATATAAGTTACAGAAATTGCAGAAGGCAGTATAATTTTAAGTTTAAATAGTTGATCTTGATAATAGAGTGATATAAACATCATACGCGATTGACTACGAAATACGAACACCGAATATCAAAGACATGTCTGCAAAGATGATATTGATGTACAAGGTGATAATCCCGAAAATATAATTAGACAATCTTATCAAACATGTTAGGCGCATCAAAAGAGAGGGAAAGAGGATGAACGCAAAAAAGTGACTATGAGCACTTTTCAAGTAGGCATAGAACTATAAAAGCAATCCAAAAAAAAAAAAAAAAAAAACAACTTGAAGTTTTGATAAAGTGTTCATCTCATATTCAATGATTAAATACGTAAACGAATTGGGTCCTTATTTGTGAAAATTCTTTCTCTTGATTGATCAGGTCTGCCTCTGCGACGAGGTTGTTGCTCATCTGTTGGTTAAGAGGATTCATTGACTGCATCTTAAACTTCTGTTGAATTTGGCGAAAGATTGTGTCCTTCTGTTTTTTCATATGTTCCAAATATAATCCAGTGTATTTCTTGGTATACCAGCAAACAAAATAAACACAATTTTTCTAAGCACTAAACTTTTATATGCCAGAATTTTTTTATCGGTATAAATCAGTTGTTCATTCAAAGATATAATATTTAGATCAAAATAATCTCCAATCTTCTTAAGTGTTCAAATTCATTTCACCAATTTCATATATAATTAGTTCATAGAAAGACATTATTTTGCTGTAAAAACATTTTAAAATTATAAAAGTGATAGAACACATATCTGATTAATAAGTGTAGAAGTCATACTACTTCAAGTTTCCAAATGCATTTTCTAGCTTCAAAGCCAACTGATATTTCTTCTATTAAGGTTTCAACCTGCGTTTGAATGAAAACAAAATCTTAACAACACTTAAATAGATATAACATTTGAAGTAATCCAGAAAGAGATGATATTCTACCACACTCTCTATACCTTCTTTGGGAGTCGAAGTACAAATCTCTGTATTTGGTTTGTGTTTTTGATTAGTTGTATAGGTAGTCAACTTTTTCTTTTGAATTTTTAAATTTGTTACTTGGTTCAGTCTGTTCCATCTTTTAAGATGATTGGGGTTCGTCATCTTGGTCACTGTGAGTGTAAACTACTGAATCTATCAGACACTGAATGTTGTCATTCTGACTATCCACAACTATTTCTTAGTCTTACAGAGCACCTTCCAGGAACCTTAACACCTTGCTTCTGTTTAATTTTCGAAGATAGATTCCTTCCATTTTCTTTGACTTTAGATTATGATTGTACCATCTTCGCTATTGATTCATTCTTTCCATTCTACCAAGATTACATAATAAAGGAAACAACAAAAACTGAAATATTTAAGAAGAAAAAAAAAACAGCTGTTTTTAAAAAAAAAAAAAAAAACACCGTTATCTCAAACATGTAAATTTAACAACAAATTTCCCTTTAAAACTAAATGTAACCAATTTTTTTTTTTTTTTTTTGTTTCTTCCTTTTTGTACCCTTCAAGTATTAATTTCTTATGAATGAAAAAAAATTATGAACTAGGTTTTCATTTTTATAATGCTGAACCAAATTTTTTGGTCTTATAATTGCATAGATAACTTCGATTTATAGGAATGCCTCAAATAGACTGTTACTATAACATTAAAAAAGTTTAATGATAAATACACAAACAAACAGATGAAACTGCTACCAAAAATAAAAAAAACGGTATGAAAAAGAAGGATGAGATATACAATAACTGAATCGACATGTAGAAGATGTCGACACAAAACTCTAACCTCCTCGAAAGAAAATTGCACTGACGAAGAGAAAGCCGAAACGATTACACTGACACGTGTCCTATAGAAAATGGTGAACAGAACTTAAAGAATTAGAAAATGCGTTAAATAGACAAACAATAGATAAATGGATATATTATTAATGAAACTAAATGAGTGTTAATCCGGTCACTGTAGAAACCGTTGGACTGATGTTTTTGAAATAGCAGGTGTACTTTATAATTAAAATAATAGTAAATCTTTTGTCAAAAAAATTATCCGATTTGCAATATATTTGTAGATTAATTTTGGGTTAATTAACGTGACAAGAAATACCCCGAACGAACATAGTTAGTTATGCAAAAATAAGGTGGATATTTTTAATTAGATAAGTCACCTGGCGAAACATAAATTGAATGAGAAATAAAATGTCATTAGTAATTAATACATTATTTACCTAATTAATATAAACCACCAACTAATTAAATAAAAAATTACTTTAACATAGCAATTTCATATTATTTACGTTTGGTGATGTTTATTGATGTGCAAATTTAATACTCACAACCGCATGAATCACTAATAGCTAGCGATAAGTATACTCCCAAGGTCCATCTCTCGTGGAATTGCAGTGGTCTAAATTCTTAATTTATTTTCTTTAACAACTACACTAAACAATTAATAAAATCCTAAACACTCTAACCAAAAGATGGATGCAATTAATCTAAAATAAAACTATAAATTAATTAAAACTAACAAACGCAATCTGTTGAATATGAATTAAATCAATAAGAGTGATAGTGGGGATTTAGCTAACTTCTCAATCATGTATTGAAATAGTTGGCAAATAAAACAATTAAACCTAAATTCATATTGTTGATTTTTCCACTAAACCATAGAGAATTCCGAGGATCATGTATATTCTCCGTTTATAATTAACTAATTAACTTCTATGATCAAGTTGTTAACTAATTAATTGTAATGTGCACTAGGAAATCAAACAACCATCCAAATCAAAATAATGATCATGTATTCAATTTGATTTCTTGTTTAATAGAGCTTAATTAAGGCAAGATGATCACTAGAACCCTAATTCTCAATTTTAATTATAAAAAGTTGCTGGCCAATCAACAAATTATAGTTAATATCATGAAGAAAATTAAACAAGAAACAATTTAAAATTTTCATAAAACAAATCACCGAATATCCAATACAATCATGATGGTTAAACTAAACTCCCACAATATTTTTAGTTGTTCATAATCAAACTCAAACCAATGAACTCAATGAATGAAAAACTAATCATATTGCAAAATAAGATGTAATTGAAAAGAAATCACCTAGGAATTGAAGTAGATTGATCCTCTTATTTCTCTCCCTTGTTGAAAACTCACAATTTCTCTCAATAAAGCAATACTCTCAAAAACATAAAACTCTCAAATTAGGTAAAAGAGAATCCTCTCTAAAATAAATTACAATGTCCTATTTATAGTTTTTCTTTGCTAGGGGTGTTTTTGTGAAAGTACAAATTCAAGTCGGAGTTGGAAAATGTGAGAATTTTATTTTCTTCACGATCCACACCACAGTGCTAAATCTTCCTGCAAACCTTAAACTCCTTCATGCCACTGCATTAACTTTCTGCCCAGATAATGTTTTCACACGCGGCGTAGAAAAACTCTGTCGCGGTGCCATCCAGTTGCTTTGCATTTTTCTTCCTCTTTTCAACTTAGATTCTTGACCCATTTTGCACGATTTCTTCCAAATGCATTCCAAAAGCTCATGTACCTTCAAAACAGTAAAAACTACCTCGAAGTAACATATTCTTAAGGTAAAACACACAAATAATAGCAAAAAACATAACAAAATACTAGGGCAAATATTGGTTTATCATTTATAAACATTACATTGTTCATTGAACTATAACATTCTTATCATTGGTCTATCAATTGGATTAATACTTTATCATAATACAGTATTCTTAAGAAAATTGTTATGCTAATGTCAAACTTTAACTGCTGTATGAAACAACTAATTGATCAATCCAGCTATTACCATTGTTTCTTTACTATTATGAATTTAACAAAATATATATTATTGTTTCCTTTGACATTTTCCAAACAGTGTTTATTTATTTATTTATCAATATACTTATTTATTAGTATTTCTCTATTGGTTTTCCAGATGTAATCATCTTTTAAACCAATGCAACGTTTTGAGCTAGTACATATCACCTCAGTTGGCTTTTTGATATTTTGGGGTTCTTCAATCGTTGTATTCATTAATAGGACATGTCTATTTGATTTCCACATGTTTGTTTTCTCTTCTTATTTAAGTTGTTCTCCAAACTGTATGTCTATATAAGTATCAATCCCAACTTGTATTTATATAACTTTCATACATTTGTAGACTTTCATCATCAATTTTTCCTTTAATTGGTTCGACAATGGCTAAAAGAATAGCAGACTTGAAATAGGTTCTAGACAACATCGACCACAATGTTACCAATATAAATACTACAAGAACAAAGCTCAAAGAAGTCATGCATTCGCTAATTGACGTCATGAGTTCTATAATTGGTATTGTTTCAGATCTCAAAGCAAAGGACACTTTGCTTGTTGCATATGAAGAGCAACTTGGAATGGGAAAGTGTCAAGGGAAAAGGTAATACAAATTTTGTGTTATATCAAACTAAATAAAAAAATATTATAAATTCTCTGGCATTTGTTGACTTATTTGTTTGTGATTCAATTTTATATTATGTTGTTATTTTTATATGTATACAATTTTAATGGAATTTGTATCTATAGCACATTTAAATATTTATTGAAATTCATTGTTTTTTTTAAACCTGTTGGTGTGGCAATGGGTGACAAACAAATGGAGTTCAAAGAAATACTACCTAATGTTCACAGCAACTTAGAAAATCTAAATGGTACAAAACAAAAATGCAACGACATCATTCATGCTTTGTTTGATATTGTGGACCATGCTATGCTTATTGTTGTTGATCTTAATACACGGGAGTATTTGGTTAGTATCAAAAAAGAAGAATGCGAAACTTCTGATCAAATAAGTATAGAATATGGACCTACACCATCGGCTGCACCTTGATAAATATATAAAAGCAATGTACACATGTATTTTAATATTAAAATATATTAAATAAATCTTTATTCTCATATAAATTGTTTTTTTTTTTTTTTCATTTACTCTTTGAAATTATTTTGTGTTGGTCAAGCAATTGGTTCGCAATATGGCAATAGCAATATTTCAATATTTGCTGATACAACCTAAATTAATGTTCTTAAGAGTGAACCAGTCATTAATCAAATATAGCAGTTAGAATAACTCTACACATAGTTTCATAATAATATATTTGGGAACGTTTTTACAAACATATCTAATATATTAACATTGACAATAAAAAATGATGAAAATTAGTTTGTACAGGTCTGATCAGATACTATGTATTAAGGATGAGGAACATCAGACGAAACATTAGTAATAACAAGGTCTGTCTCTTCATCTTGCAAAACCAATTTATCTAAAAAACTAGAATCTTCATCTGGAAATCTCGACTTGAATGCATTACAATAGGCTTCTCGAGTATTCAAGAACATGCGTGAGACAACATCAGAAGCTTTATCTCTTTCCTTTTCAACTGCAACAAGGGTAGATTTTAGCTTGCTATTGGAATCTAACAATTCTTTCTCCTTTCTTTCAAGAACATCATTTTCTAACTTCACATCTGAACATCATTGTTCAATAACTGATAATTTCTCTTTATTAACCGTTAACTCATTTATTGCTTCTGCCAACCGTTTTTCTAAATCCATATTTTCCACTGTAATTTTTCCCTCTAAACAACAAATCTTTTTTTGTTTGTTTCCAAATTTGCAATGACCTTATCAGAGAGCAGCCATCGCCTCTTGATTTCCAAATAAGCCAGAAATCCCTGTCTGAAAAACATGTCAACAACAACAAAAATAATATAAATTTTTTGAATAAACTAAAAGTAAACCAAATTTATCAATTTTAAATCACATAATTGACCTGATCTGATGTAAGCTCTTCAAGAATTTTTTTATGCATTGTCTTTAAACTGTTATGAGGAATTGAAACCTCACCTTCTTCATTACATACTTTTATACGCTTGCTTCGCCTAATTAATGGCACTCTTCTATATCGTCATCTTTATCTTGGATTTCGAATGTAGATGGTCCCCTAGAAACAAGACCAGTCAATTTGGTCATAGAAGTTGACATTGAAGTCATTGAATTTGGGGAAGCTTTTTCAAGTACCACTTTTACCAGAAAAAAATAAAAAGAAAAAGCCGTGTGAGAAACAGTTAATAGATAAATGCAAATCAATTGTATAAAAAATTGCAATACTTCTTTTGGATTGAAGCATCAAGTATTTCTCCAACCTAATGAAAACATCAAATATTTGTTGATTGCAAATAAAATTCTCCAATGTCTTGATGCCAGATTCATTCACATCTATTTTACTGGAATCATTATGGGGTATTGTAGCTTTTGTCCATTCAGTGGGTAATCCACTCCATCCTTTTTTACAACCTAATAAAAAATATCTATCATTCCATTCTTGTAGTTTACTGGACAATCCTGTTAACAATCCTCGCCCTTTCCTACCCTCGATAAAATAAAACAGACTATTTGCCCTCTTTTTCAGTACATAAAAATAGTTAAAAATATAAAACATGGGAGCAATGTCATGTATCAAACACACAGCTTCAAAACCCAAAACTATTTTCCAAGCATTGGGATGGAGCTGGCTGGGCGTAACATTATAAGAAATCATAACTTCTTTAACAAATGGAGAGAACCACATCGCAGAAAAGTTTCAAAAAACGTAAAAAACCCAGGTGGGTGCTTCAAATTTATAAAAAAAATTAGAACAATCGCATGGCAACAAATCAAAATCGTTGGCAATATTGTAATATCTTCAGAAATTCAAACGATCATCACAGGTAACTGTGCTAGGAATTTCTATAATCGACATAGTCAGGCAGAAAATGAAATATAAGTAAAACCCAGTAGAAAAAACTGAACTTGCCCACAAATTGTTGGTTATTACAGGTAAGAACATAATTGAACAACAATGTGAACCAATAAAAACAATCAATTTAGTCAATAAAGTATTCTAATTCAGTTTGTTGATACATACGAAAGTTGTTGAAGTACAACTCTACTTACAAAGTCAACGGAAAAAACGCCCTTAATCCCCAGTTTGCTTTTAAAGACGACGAACATGTTAAACGGCAACGTTTTAATCAAGTGAAAAAATGTCTAACTCCATACATAATTACACCTGATAAACAACTTATTGTACACGTTTAATATAGTAACAAAATATTTAATAATTTAACAACTATAATTAATTATGAATTTCATAGTTTCATTATTGTTTAAAAAAAATATAAAGATTTTAAAATACAAAAATATATCGAACTATTAATTTCTTGATAATTTATCTTGTAAAATATAATTTGCTCATTAATGTATTACTCTTAATAAACTGTTATTGAGATGAATCTAATCCTATGAATAAATGCTGACGTATAATTCATGGCATTTATAAATACGTATATAAATACTTATGTGAATTTCAAGGGACTCATACGTTGTATATATTATGGAATATTATGTTTGACCGGTTATTGAAAGTAATGACATTGCCATATATATGTATATAGATAGATATTAATCTAAATGTTAGACTGCTATTATCTTGTATATGGTGTGTTTGTTTTACTTTAAGGTTTAGTTTTTCTTTTTTGTTTATATCGTACTACTTTTGTTTCTTAAATAATTGTGCATAATAATATTTATATACTTCTTACTAGTGTATTTTTCTTACATCTTTATTTTATTGTTCATTAATGTAGATATATACAGTCGGATGAAACAATTGCTCCTTGTAGTTATAGTATAGTTCATATTAAAGGTAATGAATATCTTCTTTTTGTGAACTACTTTTGTATGATTGTTAAATTGAATATTGATTGTGATATCAAAATTCAAATTGCTCAAGTTGTTTAATATAAGTGAGTTTAGTGATCCTAACTTCTGAAAATATTTACATAAATTCTTGGAAAACCAATAAAGGACAAATTCAAAATTCCATGGTTTATCATAATTTTGCCTTAGAATTGCAATCCATTAAGTTCTCTATTAGATCAAAATTTAATTGGTGAACCATTCATTTATGTATAGTGGCCCTGTAGAATTGTAACAAGTCAATTGCAATACCACAACGTATCTATAATTGTAATAGATGCAGGTATCTTTTTGGTTATAATGTCAAAGTCGAACTTATTCTCAGTTGTGAAACCAACAAATGGATGATATACTTGTGATGGACCATTGCCAAACCAACAATTTATTCACAGTTATAATAATAAAGGTCTCCTTTATTTGAAAATCTCTTTGTTGCCGAACCATTGTTTATACATGGCTGTAACAGATGAAGCTTTTTTTTTTTCAATTAAAATCTTGCTGCAAAACCATAATATTCCATGCTATTAAATTATAATAAAATATTTGCCGATCCACAACTTTATATAAAAAAAACTATAGTAAATGATTTTTTTATCAATTTCTGCATACAGTTATAATAACCTAGACCCGGAAAAGGTAAAAAACAAAAAAACAAAAAAATGAAATTAATAGAATATATTTTTTGTTTTGGTCTGGTATAAAATTGTAAGATGGATATTGTAGATCAAGATGCAGTAGCTATATAGTCATATGTTTAGGAATTATATTTGCAAGTGATTGAAAACTACATATTGGAATATGATTTTAGAAAAATGAGAATCATTGATTTGAGAACAAAAGTATGCAAGGAGAATAGAAAATTGAGAATGTTTATATTGAACATAACAGATTTAGATTTCCAAAGCCAATTAGAAAGTCAATCTCCAAAAGGAAAAAAAGTATTTAATATTAGAACTTCGCATAATTATTATCTAGAGAGTAAACGAGTTTAATCTATATCTTTGTTGTGTTAGTTTTTTTTAGTTATCTGCCAACTATAAATTGATGTATCGACATACAAAGTATGGAGGAAAATGGTCCATAATAAAGTTCCAAACGAAAGTAACTAGCTTCTTTATTTTGGTATAGTCTTATAACTATTTTATATATTACATGGTTGTCAATATTTTTTTGATAGATATGAAATAGTTGTCGAACGAATTAATTATTGTTTTTGCCTTTTGGTTAAGCTTTTTAACGATATAATTTGTTGTGTAATATAGTCTCAATCATATTATTATTATTTTGAATTCAAGGTGAGGCATCTAAAAAGCAAAAACAATGTGTATCGAAGACAAAGAAATGTTCAACAAGTTCTTTAAATGCTTCTATAAATATAAATGAGATATTTAATTAGTGTTTTTGCCTTTTGGTTAAGTTTTTTGACGATATAATTTGTTGCGTAATATAGTCTCAATCATATTGTTATTATTTTGAAATCTATGTGAGACATCTAAACAGCAGAAACGTGTATCGAAGACAAAGAAAGGTTCAACAAGTTCTTTAAATGCTTATGTAAATGTAAATGAGATATGTGTGAAAAATAGAATGGCGAGAATGTCTAAATTGAAAAGGAAGAGAGGTAAGAAATATCATATCAATGGTTATCTAAGTTTTCTTGATTATCATAAATTAAATTGGCTACTAAATGTATGTTTTTCAAGTGTTTTTCCATGTGTAGATCTTAATTCTGACATTTTAGTCACTCATGCAAAACAATACAATCGTGAGTTTTGTATTTGACAACATACATCTAAACATTAAGTTTGTTATATTTAAAAACATAATGTTATTTCGTTGCATCGTGAAAATAAAGTTGTAGAACTTTGGTGAACCATTTTTAAATTGCAAGTGTTGTTGAATATTGTGATGATCTTTTTTTTATTATTTTCAATTCCAGGTCACACATTGAAAAAAGAAAAGAAATCTTTATCAAAGACAAATAGAGGTTCAAAATCTTGCTCAACAGAAAGAGGTAACAAATATCATATTGTTAGTCAGATATGTTTTAATCTTAACTCAAATATTAAAGTTACTTGGATAAAAGAATATCATTGTGAGTTTCCAAATTAACAGTACACATCTAAGCACTAACTTTATTACTTTCTAAAAGTAACACATTATTTCTTTGCACAGTGGAAAAAGAGCCCTGGAACTTTGGCGAACCATCCTACAATTGCATTCATTGTGGATCAGTTATGTGGTATGAAGAGTGAACTGTTAAGAACAAAAACCCAACCATTCCTTTCTTTTCATTATGTTGTATGGATGGCAAAGTTCAGTTACTTTTATTTACTTAACTGCCTAAAACATTAAAAGGTTTATTGGATGTAGTCAATGGTAATAAGGGGATTAGTTTCAAAGGCAAGATAAGAATATACAATTCATTGTTCTCATTTACATTAATGGGAGGGCATGTTGACCATGATATTAACCAAGGGGGTGGCCCATACGTTTTCAAACTTTGCGGGCAAAATTACCACCGAATAGGATCGTTGCTTCCACCTGAAGGAAAGAAACCTTAGTTTGCGTAGCTTTATATTTATGACATAGAGTATGAAACTAGTCACGGGTTAAATTCTATACGAGGTAATACAGTTGATGGTACCCTTGATAAGGAATTGATGCAGGAATTGCAATTGATGTTTGATACGAACAATGAATTGGTTAAAAGTTTTCGCTTTATCAGGAATCATATGTATAGGAATGATATTACAAATATGCATTTATGGTTAAGAACGAAAAGGGAAAAAGATGGAAGACAATACAATTTTCCAATTGCATCTGAAATTGTAGGTTTAATTGTTGGTGATATTGGAATTTCAAAAACTAGAAAGGATGTAATCGTTCATCATTCAAAAATGGGTCTTCAAAGGATTCCTGACTTGTATCCAAGCTTTATGGCATTAAGTTATCCAATATTAATCCCATATGGAGAAGATGGATATAGGATTGACAATAACCATAAGGAGTTTCCAGACAAAAAGCCTTCAAAGAGAAACAGGCTAAGCATGAGAGAATATTATGCATTTCGATTATGGTATAGATTATATGAATGACATACTCTGATGAGATCTGGTAGATTATTACAGCGACGCATATATGGTTGTTGAAGAGGAAAGATTTCGTTGGATTAGAAACAATCAGCAAAAAATAAGGAGTGATTTGTACAGTGGATTGATGGATGCCATTTCAAAAGATGATGTTAATGCACAACATCTAGGGAAATCTATGTTGCTCCTTTCATCTCACACTGGCAGTCCCCGATACGGTGCTCAGAATTACCAAGATGCAATGACAATTTACAGATGTTTTGGATATCCAGATATTTTTCTAACGTTCATTTGTAATCCCAAGTGGCCAAAAATACAGTATCTATAGAATTCTATTGGACAATGTGATCAAAAAGGTAGAGTAGCTATAGTTTGCAGAGTTTTTGAGATCAAATTGCTTGAGCTGATGCGAGAGATAAAAACAAATAAATATTTTGGTGCAACCGTGGCAAGTAAGTAATCTAATGAACAATATTTCTACTTTCTTTAAAAGTTTTGGTTCATTAATAATTTATAATATGAAATTATACTATACCAACTGTTGCTGAACACGTTATAATTTTTTTGTCAGTTATCTACACTATTGAGTTTCAAAGGAGAGGCCTCCCATATGCTCATATATTGGTTTTCTTAAACCCGAATATAAGAATCCTCCGCCATCCAAAATAGATGAAATAGTTTCTACTGAAATGCCGAATAAGACAACTGATCCTATTGCCTTTGCAGCTGTCGAGAACCACATGATCCACAGTTCATGTGGTGATGTTAACAAGAATTCACCATGTATGGAGAAAGGCAAATGTAAAAAACATTTTCCAAAGAAATTTGTCAATCAAACATCTGTGGATGATGACAGATACCCAATGTATAGAAGACGGAATAATGGAGCATTTGTTGAGAAAAAGGGTATCAAACTAGATAACCGTTTTATTGTTCCTTATAATATGAATCTTTTGGTTAAGTTTGATGCCCACAGGCACATGATTATTGAAATATGTAATCAACATAGATCAATCAAGTATCTATTCAAGTATGTCAACAAATGGTTGGACAGATTGACAGTTTCTATGAAAATTGAAACCAACGGTCAACCGAATACTCAATGCAAGATTTTACAAGAGAACGATGAAATAAAAGCTTATCTCGATTGCAGGTATCTACAAAATGCATCAAATATATTGTTTTTATGTTGTCTGTTGATATTTGTTATAAATATGATATTAATTAATTCAATAAAAAACATTATAGATATATCTCTTCTATGGAAGCTCGCTGGAGGATATTTCGGTTTGACATGTATTACAGAGAACCAGCTGTTGAAAGATTGTCATTCCACTTAGAGATGGAACAAACAATTATTTTCGATCCAAATAAGTGTTTGGTTAAACTTTTGGAAAGCAAAGTTTTTACACAAATGAAATTAACTAAATGGATGAAGTGTAATCAACGATACCATTCCATAAGATCATTGACTTATTTTGATTTTCCAAGCAAATGGGTTTGGAACAATATAGAAAGATAATGGTCTCCATAACAAAAAGCAAGGTGAATTGGGAGGGTGTATTTTGCATTCCTAGGTAGTGGTGAGAAATATTATTTGCGAATGTTTCTCAACTTAGTAAGAGGAGCGACATCATTTGAAGATATTCAGACTGTCAATGGAGAAATATTCACTACATTCAAAGATGCGTGTTATGCATTAGGGTTGCTGGATGATGATAAAGAATGGAATGATTACTTAGATGAAGCATCAACATGGACTACCGGAAGGCAATTGAGATAGCTATTTGTAACTATTCTTGTATATAATGAAGTGGTAAGTCCAAGAGACTTGTTGAGAGCAAATGGAGAACGACTATCTAAAGACATTCCCTACATTCTTAAACAGAAAATGCAGATAACATAATTGAAATGTACTGAGGAACAGATTTAGAATCATGCGTTGTTCGAGATTGAAGACCTGATTAAAAAGAGAGGAAAATCCTTGGCTGATTTCTCTAGAATGCCAATTCCAAATTGTTATGTTTTTGAAAATTCACAAAATAGATTAATTGTTGAGGAATTAAAATATGACATGAACAACATCAAAACACTACACAATGATTTATACAAAGGTCTCAACAATGGCCAGAGACGAGTATTTGATTCAATCCTTGATTCCGTTAACAATCAAAGAGGAACACCATTCTTTGTTTGCGGGCATAGTGGAACAGGCAAAACCTTCCTATGGTAAAAAATCATGGCACCATTAAGGTCCAATGGTAAAATTGTTTTGGCTGTGGCTACATCAGGAATTGCTGCATTACTGCTACTCGGTGGAAGAACGACATATTCATGTTTTTGAATACCTTTAGATATCACTGAGGAAAGTACATGTGATATAAAAAAGGGGACATAATTGGCAAAACTCCTTCAGCAAACAACTTTGATAATTTGGGATGAAGCACCCATGGCAAATAGGTATTGCTTTGAAGCTCTTGACAGAACTCTGAAAGATATTTTGTTTGAAAAAGATCAATCAAATGCAGATAGAATATTTGGAGGCCTTACTGTTGCCTTGGGTGGTGATTTCAGACAGATTCTACCAGTTATACCAAAAGGGAAAAAACATGACATAATATAGGCCTGTTTATCATCATCTTCCCTTTGGAAACATGTAACAATATTGAGACTTACAGAGAACATGACGTCGAAGACAAACTTGGTTAACCCAACAAAATTGGATGATTTGAATGCTTTTGACAAATCGTTACTTGATATTGGAGAAGGAAGGGACGTTGCAGAAGATGAAAGTTACATTCAAATTCCTGAAGATTTGAAAGTCGCTCAACATACCAGTCATGAAGAAACAATTATAAATGCTGTTTTTCCAGATTTAACTACTCAGATAAATAATGTTGACTATATCAGAAAGAGAGCAATATTGACACCCAAAAATGAGACGGTACATAGATTGAATGACTATATCACTCAGAGCCTGCCATCAGAAAAAAAGACATATCTTAGCTTAGACAGCAATTGCAAAGCAGCAAGTATCTCAAATGAAGATGACATTCTCTATCCGACTGGATTTCTTAATTCTCTTATGTGCTTCGGAATGCCCAAACATGAATTGCATCTGAAAATTGACATTCCCATTATGTTACTGCGTAGTTTAAATCGATCTGATGGTCTTTGCAATTGAATCTAATTAACAATAACCCATTTAGGAAAGTGGTCCATACAAGTAGTGATTATTACTAGGTCAAATATTGGTGATGTCGTTACGATTCCCATAATAATAATGTTGAAAGCAGATATGAAGTGGCCTTTCAGGTTGAAGAAGAGACAATTACCTGCAGCTGTTAGCTTTTGTATGACAATAAACAAAAGCTAGAGTCAATCACTCAATATGCTAGGATTGTATATGAAACATCCGGTCTTTACACATGGTCAATTGTACGTTGCACTATCAAGAGTAACTTCAAGACAAGGTATCAAGATTTTGCTGGCCCTAGAACATGATGAACTGGCAGACACATTGACAAATATTGTTTTCAAAGAAGTGTTTAACTGAAGGGATTGATATGTTGTATATAATATAACTCAGTGTTTATAATAGAAGGGATTGATACATTTTATATAACATGTAATCTCTCACTAGGCAAGTATTCATTGAGTATCCTATAGAGAGAATCCAAAGAATTGTTAGCTTAAAAAGGGTGTTCGTCTAAATTTTTTATCCTTAATCCAGTTATAAAATACTATTACAGAATGACTATTTCTCACATATATAAAAATAAAAAGAATTATTTTCTAATGAACCGGAAAGCATGAAGATGTTCTCCAAATATTATTACTACCAAAAATACATACATAAATCCATATTAATTCCTTCACTGAGACAATGTGTGCAACCCTCTTACCAGCTTGACGTCTCCCGACCGCTACAATCTAATACTTGCAAAAAATAAAGAAAGCAACGGGGTGAGCTATAAATGCTCAGTAAGTAAATCAAATCTAACTATGCTCTTACTCTGCTATCCCCATTTTCGCTATACTGCTTCTAAATTTCTGCTTGCTTTCTCTCTTTATTCTCAAGTGTACTACTTAGCAGTCTTCTATGTTTCTCAAATCCTTCTAAATCTTTCTAGTGTTGTGCTATTCTTTCTCATTTTATTTATCTTCTCTGCTAGATTATATCTTTCTGTTTCTTTCTCTAGTCAACAAATCGCTAAGTTTCCTTGCTATTTGTCATGTTTCTAATTTCTATTCTTTTCTAGCATATATCTAATTTATGTTCCTTTCTCGTATATCTCTAATTTCTTTTCTATTCTCGTAGGCTTCTATTTTCTTTTCTTCTCTATTTTCTTTTTTTTGGCTAGTTAGACATGCAACAATAAAATAAACTCTTGAATCTATGCATAAATGCATAAGATGCAATGCACATAAAATGTTTGATGCATATGCAAATGGTCATGTCTGTATTCTTCCTGAAAATTCTTTTCTAATTCTTTTTGAAATTCTTTTCTTTTCTTTCTGAAATTCTTTCTGTTTTCTATTTCTTATTCTATTTTTCTTTCTTTTTTGCTTTCTGTATTCTGTTCTAGTTTGCCAATCGGACTAGGCTGAGGCATAGATTTGGAACCCTGGCCGTGTGAGCGTATTCTAAAATTCTTTCTGGGTATAGTCCTCATCTACATGCACTTCTAACGGATTGTATAATTCTGTTTTCTATTGTGAGGCTGCTCACTGATGGCGGCGTGCATGTGGGACACTTCTGCATCTCTGTTGCCACTAACTAATGCAACGAATGCTCACAGGTTCCCCATCACAACAATCCTCTGAAAACATGCTATGTATATCTGAAAAATAACTAGCTAGACATTTTTCAATAATTTTAAAATTTTTGAAATACATGCTATGCTATGTCATGTATTTATATGCTATCTATGCATGATCCCAAAATATGAGTTTGACTCTGACAAGTATTCTATTAATTCTAAGGCTTTTATTTCTATATTTTTTTGGAAAGCCCAAAGTTCTATTCTAATAACGCGCTTAGCTTAAACATTTTCTATTTTATTATTTCTGAATTCTATGCGTCGTGTGTACGTACACGATTCTATAATTTCTACATGATTATGTAATTCTTCAATTCTATCATGCTATGAAAAATATACAGGTACACAATTACATTATCTCTCACAAATTCTACTCTTCTATAATTCTATTAGTGAGATATTAAAACGGCACAATTCAACCAGGGAATGAATTCTACATTTTGTGCAATCTAATTTCTTCTATGAAAATCTATGCCACAACTTACGTATTAAGTCTACTAACATGCTCAATTATGCTACTAGATTTCTCAAATTTATATATCACGTAACCATGTCATTAAGCAACTCTCTAATATTTTTTCTAATGTTACAAACATGCCTTGTACAACTTTCTAAATACAAATCTTAATGCCATAAATTTGCATTCTGTTACATGACCATCAACTTCAATTGTTATACATGCCCTTCTTTCTTCTTTTCTTTTGACTACATTCTATACATTAATCTATGTTGCCATATTAATCATTGTAAATTCAATCTAACATATGTCACAACATATATACTTTGGCTGAATTCTAATTTCTTTCTAACATTCTTAACTAACCTTGTGGCCAATACAAAATATTCTCGAGATCTTCTAGCACAATTCTACAGCTTGTAATATGTAATAAGGCATGAAAACTATACTCATACCAATTAATTTCTAAAATAGTCATGTATTTAATACATAAACCAAACTTCTATTTCTTTGATGTTTCTTTTGATATCTATACTTGGGAAAACTTTTCTATTCTTTATACAATAAAATCACTTATTACATATTGTATGTAACTAATCTCAAAACAAGAAACAACAATATACTCATTGGCCAAGCCATTAGTTGGATGATCTTTCTAATTTTAAGCATACAAGCTTGACAACTTATTGTGGCATATTGTAATATTATAATATAATCACCCATCTTTTACTATCATCAATACTACACTATTGCAACAATTTAATATGCAATTCTTGCCATCGCTTTTCTAAAGTCATAGGTTTTAAAACTCATAATTCAATGACTAAATACAATATGCCATTTAAACTAATGCTAAAAGTTCAAACAACTTGAACCATGCACTAAAGGCCATTCATTTCATTAAACTAACATAACCAAGTGTTATTCTAAATTTTGGCATAACAAAATGCACTCTTAAACACTTAAACTTATACTTGGTCAAGTCTAATACAACCTTTTAACATCCATTCTTTCCTTTCTCAAACAATGTCTTTAACAATATTTGATAAATTCATGCATGAATTTCTTTTTGAAATTTCACCAAAAACTTTACATGCACATACAAGTACATGGCTGGCCACACCTCCACTTCTCTCCAAATACGTTAAAGTTGGAAGAAAATTAAACAAAAACTTAGCCCTTATTCTGGCCGAATTCAACACTTCCAAATTCAAACATCAATTCTTCAAGATTTCATCCAAGGTTCAACCAAAACATCACATCTATATAACTACTCATGTTGGCTGAACTTCTACACATTATTCTCTATCAAACAAGCATTTAAATGGCCAACAATTCTCACCATACATCATATACAGCCATACAACCATACAATAATCAACAATTACAATTATGGCTCAAAACAAGGCTTAAGTTTGATTCACTTACCTTTTTCTTGCAAGAATCCTTTTCTTTGCTTCTTTTGTTTACTTTTTCCATTTATTCATGCTAAAACACATAAATTCATGAGAACTCATACTTATAAAACACAAATCACAAACTTTTGCTAAAATTCTTATCTTAGAAAGCCATACAATGAACATATATTCACTTAGGCATGAATTCTCATATAATTCTTTTGGAAAACTTTGAAGAAATTGAGGAGAAATGGAGGAAGAAGGTGGCTGGCGCTTTTGGTGTGCAAATGGTTGGGGTTTTGTCAATTGAAGTCTTATAATTAAATATATATGTGTGTGTGTGTGTGTACCCATTTTGCCCTTGCACTTTTATAATAATTTCAATTATGCCATACATGCATTTACCGATATACCCTCACTTTCAATGGATTTAACACATGTTGTTGGTCATTTTCACTTGCCATCATAAACTCTAATTATGAGTGAAAAGGCCATTTTACCCTTATTCTTTAATTTCTTCCTATTACTTTACAAACACGTATTTATCTTGGCATCATATCACGTGTTTTTCCCATAATCTTTCTACCACTCTATTCTCATGGCTAGCACACTTAATACATTATATTTAGCATACTCACTTTTCACTTGAACACGTGATTCTATATGAAATGACTATTTTACCCCTATTGAAACTTTTATGGAATTCCTCTATAGAACTAGTTAAATATGTTCACTATGACTATAAAATAATCCCTACCATATTTCTGAATGTGGGTATTACATAATATAACACATTTTTTGTGAGAGATTAATGTGAAAGATTAAAGATATTTATATGAATATGAAAAGGTCACATTAAATGTTTAAATATATACATAAACATAAGTTCCTCAATACAAAGATGTTGATATGTTTTACATTATCATTGTCGAATACGATGAATGCTACATTATATGTGTTATAAATACATTTTTTTTTTTTTTTTTGCATAAGCAAAATTAGCATCAATTAAATACATCCACATCCATAATAATAACCCAACTACAAATTGTTGCGTGGCAAACATTGTCAAGATACTTAACATTAATAGTACAATTAAATGGTTTAAATATTTACAGAAGTAGCATTACATAGACTGGAGATGTGTTTTTTACATACGCAAAACTTAGCATCAATTAAACACATATACATCTGTAATAATAACCCAACTACAAACTCTTGTGGGGCAAATATTGTCAAGATACTTAACATTTATAGTACAATTAAATGGTTTAAATATTTATAGAAGTGGCATTAAGTAGACTGGAGAAAGGTACAATAGCATTGCAGTCAATATAATCTCTATTAGATGACATCTTCTCATTCTTCAACACAACCGTCTCTAAAAAACTGGAGTCTTCATTTGGAAATCTTACCTTAAATTCTTTCACAGAAGCTTCTTTGGTGGCCAAAAACATATCTGACACTGAATCAAAAGCTTCTTCTCTATCTTTCTCAGCTTGTGCAAGTAAAGATTCGATCTTATTATTTTCATCAAACAATTCATTACTTTTCTTTTTAAAGACTTCCTTTTGCTGCTGCTCATTTATAAAAGACTATTTAGCATTACTAAATGATTCTTGACAATGTTTCAAATTGGTTTTTACCTTTTCAAACGTCTCCTTCGATATCTTCATCTATTCTTCCAATCTTTGAACTTTAAAATCACGTCTTCATTTTCTTTTTTCAAATTTGAGATCACAACTTCTGAAACAAGCCAAGCCCTAATTTCTAACAAACCTTCGTAAGCCTATTTCAAGAACAATGAAACCACCTTAATGTCACCATGCTAAATAAACAATATATTCAATTACATATGTGATAAAGTCAAAAGACATTACCTCTTTCCCTAGACTGGATGTTGTCTTGTCTAGATCCTTTTTAGAAAGAGTTTTCCATTTCCATTCAAAATTCATATTTGGACCCTCTTGTTGACAAGTTTTCTACCGCTTCACCAATTTACATAATGGAATTTCTTCTGACTGATTATCTTCTTCTTCAATCAATTCAATCTTTCGCAGGATTAGAGACTGATGTAGGTAAAACAGATGTCTACAATAGCATTAACAATTCCGACTTGAAAACACTATTTGATCCTTTTTATATAGCACTTCGGAATCAAGCCTTCGAATAAATTTCATCAGATTTTTTGGAGCCATTACTACAATTAAAAAAAAAATTTCATCAAATAGAAAAAATTTCATTAGTTAGCTTAATAGAAATTGTAAGACTTCATTATTGCTTGGAACACATTTGTTCTTCGTGAAACGTGATAGAGATGCAGGATTACAACTTGAAAAAAAATAACATGCAAGCACGATATCAGAACGCTATTAATATACTCACCATAAATGACAATACATGTATTAAAATTCTAATGAAATCAGTAAAACAACTGAATCGTTTCCACAAAATGTAAAATTGCATGGAAGTTTCCAAGTCCGTGACTCCAACTGCTACAATTCTCATTAAAACAACAATATCTCAGACTATTTACAAGGAAGACCAAAACCTTGTACACTGGGACAGATCAACGTCACCACAAAATATCACATGCCGAAAATGTAAACAAGTTATGAACATTTGATATACTTTCCAAAAGCAAAGAAAAATAAATGCATCGAAAATATAAAAAAATTTCGGACAAAAATAAAACAAAAAAATTAGCACCAAGCTACATCTAAGTTTTCCACAAACTAGATAGATAGTTAAATGATGACATTCGTTGGTAACTTCTAAACGATTTGTTCCACTGACATTTCATAACATCAATTTATAAAACAACGAGAGTATTACAAGTTATACTAAATACAACAAGATAATAAACAAAATGATAATGAGAAAGACAACAATTTTAGCAATAGATTTACCAAAAATAATAATGTGCAACACGACTATAAGAAGAATGAATAAGCAACCTCAGAATAGAAAATTATAAGCACAACCATCTAACAACAACTTCTTACAACTATGATAACAAATGTGAGAACTCCGTAAGAATAACATGTAGTGTAACCAAAGTTAAAATCGATGACAAATTAATTAAAACAATGCAAAAAAAAAAAAAAAAAAAAAAAAAAAAAAAAAAGACATTGTCATTTTAACTAGAGATAATTTACTTTACTTATCTCAACGAGGAAAGATAGATGTGGAAAACACGACAAACAGACTGTAACAAATGCCCTTAATGCCGAAACTGACAGAGAAAACCCTAAATCCCCAAATTTACTTTAAGTAAAATGCTAAACGTTAAATCCCCATATTTACTTTAAATATCAACAACATATTAAACGACAACGTTTTTTATCACTTATGAATTTTACAAATCCAAAACAACAGCACACTAAAATACCTTTAATCATAATCAACTACATTCTTTACATTAAATGAATATAGCAATAATAATATTACCACTTCAATTGAACAACGTTTGTCAAATATTCCCGCTTCAAAATATAAAAACTTAACATAAAAGTATAAAATAAGGAAAAAATTAAATTCCGTACAATTTAAATGCAATAACACATGCTTATAATTGGAATGGACCAAAAACTCCGTAACTTCAAAATCTCACTATCAAACACTTAATCTGATAATAGAAATGAATTTGGAACTAACGATTACAAAATTTCAAATTCAATAATATAAGCAATAATAGTTCCATACATAAAATAATATGAATTGGAAACAATGTTTCCAATTCAAAGTACAAAAACGTAAATATATAAGTACAATATACTGAAAAAAGAAAAATCCTTATGATTAAATTGTAACGACTTAAATGACGAACAAAATACTTATTTATGTATTTCTTTGAAACCATTCATTGAACATTCAACAACAATTATAATTGGTGAAAAAACAAAATTTATTCATAATTGTAATGACCCAAGGATTCCTTAAGTTCAAAATATCACTATGAGACACTTAATCTGACTATACGCATCTCCAACGATTATTGTACTATTAAGATTTGATAGACCAAGGTATTCTTAAATTTGACGTCTTGCTATATAACCATTAAGTTGAATATGGTTGTGGTATAAAATTACGAAATATCATTCTCTCTTTACATGCATTTAAAAATATTCGTACTAATCGAATGTATCAAATGCTTAATATACCTATATAGAGATTTAGATGAATGTGAACCGTTTACATATAAAGTAAATTAATACTTAACATTGAATGATTAAAACCAAAGTATTTTATATTCGTTGAATAGAATAATAAATATTTTTTAGTACAAACTACAATGAAACAACAATATCTGATAGATATAAAAAAAATCAAATAATTAATGTTCAGTAAACTAAAAATACCATCATTAATTTAAAAAAATGCTAAAAACCAGATTCAAATAACAATACTGACTCTCATTAATAAATAACACAACATTATCTAAGAAGTCAAAATACATAAAAAACTGTTCGCTATCCACACAAAAATTATATAAACCACAATGACTGTAGTAACAACATAATTTCCATATACTTACAACGAAAAAACAACAGTAAAACATCATGATTCCTTACAAAAGAACAAAAATACAACCCACAAATCTATTACAATTACCATCAGAAATTGTACAATGAATCATTGCAAAAGCAACTCAGAAAAATGACACTGCTCTACAAGCAATATGGTTGACGTAAGTTTTACTAACATCATCATATTTTGTTAATCTGTTGATTTCATTATTTTGTTGATTATACAAAAAATGGTATTGAGACTCCCAATAATCGAAATGGGTTATGTCGAACCACTTGTGTCTTTAGTTATTAATGGTTTCTAATACATGAGAATCAAAATGCGTGTTAGAATCAATATTCAACTGAGTCGTATTTTGCACACTTTTTTATTGTTAATTCCTTAATCATACAGGTGATGGTATTGTGATTGCCAACTGTTGAAATGAGTTATGCTAAACTATATTTTTTTTTTATTATTATTGCGGATCTTGTGTTTCAAAACCATTATTTACCTTACAATTTACAGGTGCAAATTTCTAAACAAACAAGCAAACGTAAAGGAAGTCTTACATAGAAGAAACATCTTTAAACAACGGCAAAAATTGCCAACAATAAAAACAGCAGGACTTTAAATTTTGAAGATCCTTGCAGAAGCAAAAAATAAACATGCTCACTACTGCTTGGAACACATTTGTTCTTCGTGAAACATGATAGAGATACAAGATTACAACTACTTATTGCAACTTGCAAACAAGATGACATGCAAGCAATGTATCAGGCCGCCATTGCTTTACTTACTATATATGACAGTAGAGGTATAAAAATTCTAATGAAATTAGTAAAACTATCCAGTCATTTCCACAAACTGAAAAATTGTAAGGAAGTATTCAAGTCCATGACTCCAACTGCGACAATTCTCATTAAAGGAGGAATATTTTGGACTTGCATCAAGAAGGATCCAAAATCGTATACACTAGGACATATCGACATCGCTAGAAAATATCACATGTCAAAGATGTAATGTAGATTACCAAATAGTATGTATTAAATTCAATTTTTAGCAAGTTTCTTATGTAATTTCTTACACACGTAAAAATTTAAATGCTTTTTAATTTAATCTGAAAATAAAAGTTAAAACTCATTGGATTGTCTACAATTAATCCAAATATTTAATAACTTATAAAAAAAATTAATTACAAAATTTTGAATGATCAATAAAACATAAACAATATTTACTAAAAATGTTAAACGACAGTAATTATGAGAATGTCAAAGAATTAAACACGTTCGACAAACATCGATCTAAATATATTATAATCTAAATTAACAAAATCTATAAATAACTGTTCCTGTGACATATCTAAAAAAACTTCCATTCCATTATTAATTAAATTAAATCCCATGCCAAACCATAAGATGTTTTTAAAACCCACTTGCCGAACCATTATTAACTACCTAACTAATATATTATAGTATCATCATGACATTTTTGACTTGTATACTTAACAAAATATTTATTACGCTTTTCTTTAATGTTTTGCGAACAGTCTACTACCATTTCGTATCCTTTTATCCAAAAAATTATTAATACTTTTTCAATCGAAGTGTTTATTTATTATTAGATGTCTATTCATTTTCTCGAAGCAACTTTTATATTTTTTGATACAGTACCCCATAAATTGAATGTGTTATCGTGTTCTCAATTGCTGAACAAACAAGGCAACAATCAGAAAATAATCCCAAAAGCTTTGAATGAATTGTATGGACAAATGTTAGTTTTCAAAATCAATATGAGAATATCTTATACTATGACAAATTTTTTTGCACAACAGATCATTATAATTTTTAATTTTAAATAATTAATTTACATAATATTGAAGTGATATCAATAACCAACTTTTTTCATATTATTATTATGTCTATAATTAACCATTTTGCATAAATGTCATATACATCTTTACCACCTTCTCCAATCTATTCTTATTATCATTTCTATTAAACTTGTACCAAGAAGATTTTATTCTTTTTAAATCCTCGTGTTTATTTATTATAACATCTCTATTAATAATCCATCTATTTGTTTCCTATTCCTATTTAAATAAAACAAATCAATATATATTCTAATGTGAATTAACAAAATTTTAATTACAAAACTAAAATACTCGATAAAACATAAACAATATTTAATATTTTAATAGATTTTTAATAAGAATGTTAGACAAAAGTTTTTATGAGAATGTTGAAAAATTAAACATATTCAACAAACATTAATCTAAATATATTATAATCTTAATTAACCAAAACTATAAATAACCATTTCTATTGCAAATTAAAAAAAACTTCCGTACCATTATTAATAAAACAAGACCAATGCCAAACCATATAAATGTTTTATAACCATATTGCCGAACCATAATTAACTGCTTAACTAATATATTATGACATCATCATGAAATATCTTACTTGGATATTTAATAAAAATATTTATTACCATTTCCTTTAAAACCGAGCCAATAAGATTTTATCATTATTAAATCACTGTGTTTATTTATTATAACATCTTTGACTTGGATATTCTGTCTATTTGTTTCCAATTCTTTTAAAAAAAATTTGTACTAATCGAATATATCAAATACTTAATATACCTATATAGAAATTTAGATGAAAGTGAACTGTTTACATTTAAATTAAATTAATACGTAACATTGAATGATTAAAACCAAAATATTTTATATTCTTTAAATAGAATAATAAATATTTTTCAGTACAAACTACAATGAAACAACAATGTCGTATAGATATAAAAAAATCAAATAATTAATGTTCAATAAACTAAAAATATCATCATTAATTTACAAAAATACTAAAAACTAGATTCAAATAATAATATTGACTCTCATTAATAACTAACACAACATTATCTAAGAAGTCAAAATACAAAAAATAAAAGGGTTCGCTATCCACACAGAAATTATATAAACCACAAAGACCGTAGTAACAACATAATTTCCATATACTTACACAAAAAAAAAGCCACCAAAGCATCATGATTCCTTACAAAAGAATAAAAATACAACTCACAAATCTATTACAATTACCATCAGAAATTTTACAACAAATCATTGCAAAAGCAACTCAGAAAAACGACACCGCCTACAAGCAATACGGTTGACGTAAGTTTTACTAATATCATCATATTTCGTTAATTTGTTGATTTCATTATTTTGTTGGTCATACAGAAAAAGATATTGAGACCCCAAACAATTTAAATGGGTTATGCCAAACCATTTGTATATTTAGTTATTAATGGTTTTCTAATACATAAAAATCAAAATGCGTGTTAGAATCAATATTTAACTGAGTCATAATTTGCACACTTTTTTACTGTTAATTCTTTAGTCATACAGGTAATGGTATTGTGACTGCCAATTGTTGAAACGAGTTATGCTAAACCATACCTTACAATTTACAGGTGCAAATTTTTCAACAAACAAGCAAACGTAAAGGAAGTCTTACATAGAAGAGACATCCTCAAACAACAACACAAACTACCAACAATAACAACAGTAGGACTTTTAATTCTGAAGACCCTTACAGAAGCAGAAAATAAACATGCTTTGCTACTGCTTGGAACACATTTGTTCTTCGTGAAACATGATAGATATACAAGATTACAACTACCAATTGCAGTTTGCAAACAACATGACATGCAAGCAATATATCAGACTATCGTTGCTCTACTCATTATATGTGACAGTAGAGGTATAAAAATTCTAATGAAATTAGTAAAACTATCTAATCATTTCCACAAACTAAAAAATTGCTGGGAATTATTCAAGTCCATGATTCCAACTGCGACAATTCTCATTAAAAGAGGAATATTTTGGACTTGCGTCAAGGAGGATCAAAATCGTATACACTAGGATAGATTGACGTCTCCAGGAAATATCAAATGCCGAAGATGTAATGTAGATTACCAAATAGTATGTATTAAATTCAATTTTTAGCAAGTTTCTTATGTAATTTCTTACACATGTAAAAATTTAAATGATTTTTAATTTAATCTGAAAATAAAAGTTAAAACTCATTGGATTGTCTACAATTAATCCAAATATTTAATAACTTATAAAAAAAATTAATTACAAAATTGCAATGATAAAAAAAAAGATAAACAATATTTAATAAGAATGTTAAACAACAGTAATTATGAGAATGTCAAAGAATTAAACACATTTGACAAACATCAATCTAAGTATATTATAATCTAAATTAACAAAATCTATAAATAACCATTCCTATGACATATCTAAAAAAACTTCCATTCCATTATTAATTAAATTAAATCTCACGCCGAACCATAAGATGTTTTTAAAACCCACTTGCCGGACAATTATTAACTACCTAACTAATATATTATAGTATCATCATGACATTTCTAACTTGCACACTTAACAAAATATTTATTACGCTTTATTTTTAATGTTGTGCGAACATTCTACTACCGTTTCGTATCCCCTTATCCAAAAAATTAACACTTTTTCAATTGACGTGTTTATTTGTTACTAGATGTCTATTCATTTTCCTGAAGCAACTTTTATATTGTTTGATACAGTAACCAATAACTTGAATGTGTTATCGTGTTCTCAACTGTTGAACAAACAAGGCAACGATCAGAAAAAATCCCAAAAGCTTTGAATGAACTGTATGGAAAGACGTTCGTTTTCAAAATCAATATGAGGATTATGGATACGAAGGAAGCATATGAATCTTATACTGTGACAAACTTTTTCGCATAAAAGATCAGTATAATTTTTAATTTTAAATAATTAATTTACATAATATTGAAGTGATATCAATAACCAACTTTTCCATATTATTATTATTTGTATGATTAACCATTTTGCATAAATGTCATATACATCTTTACCACCTTCCCCAATCTATTCTTATTATCCTTTCTATTAAACTTGTGCCAATAAGATTTTATTCTTCTTAAATTGCTATGTTTATTTATTATAACATCTCTATTCATATTCTGTCTGTTTGTTTCCTATTCCTATTTAAATAAAACAAATCAATATATATTCTGATGTGAATTAACAAAATTTTAATTTCAAAACTAAAATGCTCGATAAAACATAAACAATGTTTAATATTTTAATAGATATTTAATAAGAATGTTAGACAAAAGTGTTTATGAGAATGTTACAAAATTAAACATATTCAACAAACATCAATCTAAATATATTATAATCTTAATTAACAAAAACTATAAATAACCATTTCTATTACAAATTTAAAAAAACTTCCGAACCATTATTAATTAAACAAGACCTATGCTGAACCATATAAACGTTTTATAATTGTATTGCCGGACCACAATTAACTGCTTAACTAATATATTATGACATCATCATGACATCTCTGACTTTGATATTTAACAAAATATTTATTACCCTTTCCTTTAAAACTGTACCAATAAGATTTTATTATTATTATTAAATCACCGTGTTTATTTATTATAATATCTAAATTCATATTCCAACTGTTTGTTTCCTATTCACATTTGTTGATACAAGATTTTGCACCAACTAGAGTGATCTGGTTGACCTTAATGGAATCTGAACTGATGTGTGCATGATTACGAAAAACCAGCAATGTAATGAATTGAAAGCAATAAAATAAATGACACAATGAGTTTTTAAAGTGGTTTGGCGAGTTAAACTCTTGAGCCTATGTCCACTATTTTTGTATTTAATGTGAGAGCTTACAATAATATTCCTAGAACAATTTGCTAACCCTTTTCTCATCGTTGGAGGGGCTTTATATACAAATTTTGTACAAAGGAAATAACGAAAATAAATGGATTACAATTAAGACTGAAATACAACTACGATATTCTCGTGATTGAGTGCTGAGATTGCACCGAGATTACTATCGATCTGATCCTTTCCGAGATATCCGGGATCTGAAGTTATATGTGAGCTGGTTGAACAATTGTAGGGATTGGTCGTGACTAGCTTGTGCTAGGTCGAGTTACATCTCGACGAGCTTATGTTGGGTCGGACAATCAATTGAGTCGAACTGATTCTGGATCGAGCTATAACCTCGCAATTCTCTGACTTCTCTGAGCTTGATGGAAAAATCACACACAACAACATTTAAATAATATGAATCGATATATATTCTTATGTGAATTAACAAAATTTTAATTACAAAATTACAATGATCAATAAAACATAAACAATATTTAATAGATATTTAATAAGAATATTAGACAACAATAATGATGAGAATGTCAAAAAATTAAACACGTTAAACAAACATTAGTCTAAATATAGTATAACCTAAATTCATTCCTATGACATATTTAAAAAAACTTTCATTCCATTATTAATTAAATCAAATCACACTTCGAACCATATAAGTTTCTTAAAACCATCTTGCTGAACCATCATTAGTTACCTAACTAATATATTATAATATCATCATGACATTTCAAACTTGCATACTTAACAAAATATTTATTACGTTTTTCTTTAATATTGTGTGAATAGTCTACTACCGTTTCGTATCCCCTTATCCAAAGAGTTATTAACACTTTTTCAATCAACATGTTTCTTTATTACCAGTTGTCTATTCAGTTTTCACCTCTTTGTATCCTATTCTCCTATAAATATTACTCTAACGTTAATCACTTATTTAAATTTCTTCAAATATTACACACCTTCATTGTTCATTTTTTGCCCCCAAGTTAATTTGACAATGGCTGACAAAACATCACAATCAAAAGAGTCTGTAGCAAATATCAGCAACAACCTCAACAACAATAATTCTCCACAAAGCAACTAGAAGGTATGAATTTTCCACCTCTTTGTATCCTATTCTCCCATAAATATTACTACGACATTAATCACTCATTTAGATTGCTTCAAATAACGTCAACAACAATAACTCTCCACCAGAGGAACTAAAAGGTATGAACACAAAATTACAAAAAAAAAAAAAAAAAAGTAATACATAATTAAAAGAATAAAGAAAAAAAAAAAAAAAAAAAAAAAAAAAAAAAAAAAAAAAACATTTTTTGGTATGTCAAAAGTTCGTTTCATGATTATATTTACAAATTCATGTTATGGTTTTCATATATTTATAAAATTTGATTGTATTTTGTTTCCCCAATTGATTTAGCAATTGTTCAAGCAATGCCGAAATTGACGGACATTCTCAAAAAAGTTGACACCAATTTAACAATCTACATGCTGCTAGACAGAAATTCAAAGAAGTCATTGACTAAATGTTAGAAATCATGCAATCTACCTTGGATATTATCTATAATATAAACAAAAGGGAGTATGCATTTGCAGCAGAGGAACTGAGCAAATATAAGAGAAATAGAAAATAAACGCCACCTACATCATCCAAACCTACTTCACAATGTGAAAAACCGATATACTTATTTCCTTTATAACAAAAGTATTATTCTCTATGTTGGACTTTATTTTGACCTCAATGTTACTCATTGGTTGATTGACATTTAGTATTCATTTTGTGGTGTACAATTGTTCCTTGAATTGACACATCAGATTTACGGTTTAATGAGCCTACTAAAATTTTTTCATCTTAACACATTGGTTTTGAATTAATTGCTCCATCTTCACACGTTGGATGAGTATTAATAATAATTATATGGGTGCATTGCATTGACATTTCAAAAGTCTAACCATTTTGACATGTTGGATGTGTATTAATAATGATTATATAAGTGCATTCAAAGTCTAAACAAAAATATATAAAGATTGAAGTTTAATGATATCTACCTATAATTGATATTAATAATTATATACGTATAATTATTAATTCTATTTTAACACAACTTTGTATATATATACAATTTCTATTTACTTTAAATTTTTTATTATTTAACAATCATTATGTCTGAATCTAATTAGTTTTTTTTTTTTTTTGTTAGAATAAATTTGTTTATAATCAATTTAAAAAATATTGAATAAACATATCCGTACAACGCGTGGGCCCAATGGTTAGTTCAAAGGATAAAATTGAAAAATAAAAAATAACAAAAATAAAAGAAGAGTGGAGTTATTTAATTTTAAACTCCACTACATTACATTGTAAGTTCCAATATTTTGAAAATTTAATCTATAAAACTTTATACTTCTTTCAAAAATTATCCTTTTTAAATTTATTTTATTTTTAACTCCATCATCCCTACTCTGTCTCCAGGTTAGATATTGGTAGCCGTTTCTCCTTTTTATAAAATCTTAATCGGCTTTTCCTAATACAGTTTATTTCCAATCCAAATTCTTCCACACAATATCTTTATTCCAATCAACTTCAACTATAAGAACTAAGAAAATAAAAGAAATATCAATTAGTTAAAATAATTTTTCTTTTTCATCGTTCTCCTATATATTAGAAAATTAAACAGTACATCAACCATGATTTAAGTTATTTAAATTTAAATTGAATTTCTTAAAGCAAACCCTAAGCAAATATCCATTATTATTTTATTCCCATTCCATCCTTTATTCCTTAAAAAAAAATTATTGTCATAATTTCCAAACATAAAATTTTAAACAGTGAAAAAACGATTTTTTTTTTTTTTTTTTTATATATGGGATAGCTAAAATAATAAATGTCCTTTTTGGTAATTATAAATTTAAAAAAATATACAGTATATTTTTAAAAAGTCATTATTGAGGCTTAGAAAGAATTTTAGTGGGATTTAAATAACACCACCCATGAAAGAATTGCATCAAAAACAAAAAAGTGACAATTTTTGAATGCTTGCATTCTCAATGGAAAAATCTTTACCCATATCTTTTTTTCATTCATGACTAGCAAGGGTGTGGAAAAAAAAAAACCAAAAACCGAACCGAATTGAAAAATCAAATTGAAACCAAATCGAAAAACTGTGTTTTTTAAACCGGCTCCATTTTAGTTTGGAAAATTGGTTGAACTGGCTTTTCGGTTCAGTTATTGGTTCAACCAATTTTAGAAACCGGTTAACCAAAACCGGTTTTTAAAAAAAATTCCTAAATCTAAATTATCTAATTTTAATGCAAATCTTAAGTTTCATATTTGCCATAAGGGGTGTGCAAAATCGGTTAACTGGACTGAATCGGTCATTTTTTGAACGGAACCAAAAAACTAGTTCAAGTAGAAATCCAAATTGAAACTGAACTGATTTACTTTTTGAATCGGTTTTAAACTGAACCCAATAACCGGATTGGAAGACCGATTAACTAGTTTTTAAATAAAAAAGTTAATTTAAAAACAATATGCAACTTTCTAATTTTCTTTAATAATTCCCTCAGCACCGCCTACTTTTCTGTAAGACTAAGCCAAAACATATTTTTTCAACTTGTTAATTTCAATCTCTTATCAAAACAACTTTATGTTCCTTTAATTAATAGTTTTTCTTTTGTATTGATTCTGGAAATATGGTGGCTACTGGCTAAAGAGTTGATTAATAATGCAGTTGTTAATTTTTGAGTTACCGGTCATTTTTACTTTTCTCAATACTTTTATAAAACAAAAACAAATACACGAAATTTATAAAAGAACACAATCTAAATTAAACTAATATTTATATATAAATTTCTACTCAAATAACCTAAATAAAAGAACATAACCTACGGACATGAGGGAATAGAAACTTTGTATTCAAATAGCAAGATGAAGGAAAGATTGGCATGGTCTGTTGCTTCCACACCTGCAAAAATTTATGCAAAGTCATATTCAGCCTACTTTTAACAGTGTTTCTAAAAATACATGTAGCATTGATTGTGTTAATTTTTTTTAGAAATTTAAAAAATCTAATTTTGATCCATTTTAAGGTGTAATTTCAATTATTTTGATTGTTGGATTGGTTTTATTTGTGTTACAGCTCATTTTATTAACCATACAAAAAAGGATAACTGCATTTTGTAAAATAGAGTTTTCCCATAATGCATCTGTTATTTTTAAGGAATAAAGTCTGTTCTTAAAATTAAATTTAAGTACGTAGAAATCAATTACCAATGTATTTTAACTTCGGATGAAAAGTAAAAATTTCAATATTTTGTCATTGTAGAGCGAAAATTTAATAGCTTAAATGATTTTGGCCAAAATTGCTCATAATCTACTAACACCTTCTGTGTATACTTTAATGTAGGTGACAATGTTGTAGATGAAAAACGAAGTAGATTAATGTTTGAAATAATAGAAAGTATTACATGTTTAAAAGATAGGGATGATGTTGAAGACAATGTTAGCACAAATACGATGATATAATGCTGAATAAATACTTTAAAACAGAATTGAAAAGCTTAATGCCAAAGAAATAGTACCTCCAGCCATTGATGTTCCTCACGGTTTTTGCTACGATCTCTCACTGATGTTTGGCACTTCCAAACTCTACTTACTCTATTTAGATGGCGTAAGACTGAAGGGGATTGAGTGATTGAGTCTGGGGACCAAACTGTTGTATTTATAGCCAAAGCTTCCATCAAGCCTCGGCGGCTACGTGTCCCACTTGTTCAGTTTATCATGGGGCAGTTTCACGTTCTCCGAACGTGATGAATATCCGAGTGGACCACTTCAAGTGCTCCTAAAATGAAAGGGAGCTGGAGACTCGTTCTTACGAACGACCTTCGTGAGAAACGGTCAACATTATCCCACTTGGTCCGCACATCTTAAACCCATCGATAATCTGTATTTAAGTAATAAATACATGAATCATGGCGATAGGTCCTCTAATGACGAGTATTACCTTCCACGTATTACTATGTATTTATTTTTTAAACATTATAATTTATGTGGTAACAATTTCTTAATGAATAAATCCTATGTCTATTCTTGGTCCAACACAGATGAATTTTCTCAAAATTAAATTAAGGTGCACATTAATATGAGAAAAACATCAAAATAATTAAGAATTTCAGTAAAATAACATTGTTCATGCAATGAAAAATTACATAATGGAACCAAGTCCCATATTCACTACATGATCCTTGAATTTCAACAGTGGCATGCCCTTTGTCAAAGGATCAGCGATCATTAGCTCAGTGCTGACGTGCTCAGCGACCACTTTCTTTTCTTTAACACGTTCCCTTATGGCTAAATACTTAATGTCAATGTGTTTACCTCGACTCCCACTTTTGTTGTTTTTAGCCATAAAAACAGAAACTGAATTGTCGCAGTACATTCTCAAAGGCCTAGAGATAGAATCCATAATTCTAAGCACAGAAATGAAACTCTTAAGCCATACACCATGTGAAGTAGCCTCAAAACAAGAGACAAATCGGCTTCCATAGTGGAAGTGACAGTCAAAGTCTGCTGGGCACTCCTCCATGATATAGCTCCACTGGCTATCAGAAAAATGTATCCTGATGTTGATTTGTGTGAATCAATATAGCCAGCAAAGTTAGAATCTGAGTAGCCAATTACTTCCAGATTGTCTGTCCGTCTATACATAAGCATGCAGTCTTTGGTTCCTTGAAGGTATCTCATTACTTTCTTTGCAGCTCTCTAGTGGTCTAAACCTGGATTACTCTGATATCGTCCCAACATTCTCACAGCAAATGCAATGTCAGGTCTTGTACAAACATGAGCATACATTAGGCCTCCGACAACAGAAACATATGGAATGTTCTTCATTTGTTCCCTTTCAAGGTCGTTCTTCGGGCATTGGTTCAAATTGAACCTATCACCCTTCACAATGGGAGCTACACTTGGTGAACAATCCTTCATTCGAAATCTCTCTAAAACTTTATTAATATAGGTTTCCTGAGACAGGCCCAAAATACCTCGAAATCTATCTCTATGGATCTTAATGCCAATGACATAAGATGCGTCACCCATATCCTTCATATCAAAATTCTTAGAGAGAAATTGTTTCACCTCATGCAGCAAACCCTTATCATTGGTTGCTAGCAAAATGTCATCCACATATAAAACAAGAAAACATATTTTACTCCCACTAACCTTTTGGTATATACATTGATCCATAACGTTTTCTACAAATCCGAATGAAGAAATTACATTATGGAATTTCAAATACCATTGGCGGGATGCTTGTTTTAAACCGTATATGGATTTCTTGAGCTTGCAAACCAATTGCTCACCATCACTAGAGGGGAATCCTTCGGGTTGTTTCATGTAAACCTCCTCCTCTAGATCTCCATTGAGAAATGCCGTTTTCACATCCATTTGTTGCAACTCTAAGTCAAAATGGGCTAATAATGCCAAAATCACACGCAAAGAATCTTTCTTAGATACAGGAGAGAAAGTCTTCGTGTAATCGATTCCTTCTTTCTGAGTGAATCCCTTAGCAACGAGTCTTGCCTTGTATCTTTCAATGTTGCCCAATAAGTCCTTTTTTGTCTTAAAGACCCATTTACATCCAATGACTTTTACACCATAGGCAACTCAACAAGATCTCAGACTTCGTTACTTTTCATAGAATTCATCTCTTCTTTCATGGCACTATACTGTAATTCTGATTCTTTGCAACTCATGGCTTGTGAAAAGAACTCGGGATCATTTTCCGCTCCAATGTTATAGTCAGATTCTTGTAGATACACAACATAATCATTAGGAATTGCTGATCTCCTTGATCTAGTAGATCTTCTTAATGTTGTATCATCATATTCTGGAGAAGTATGTGGTTTAACTCGTTGTTTAAAAGTTATTGGCAACTCTTGAACTACCTGATCTACTGGAATGTTGTCAGTAGCTTGTGTAACTTCAATGATTGGTTGTTCAACACCAGTTTGTACTTGAGAGGTGCTATAAACAGTAACCAATTTATCACTTGAAGTGGAAGGTTGAGATTCTGAATGATTATTCTCAGAAACTATGTTCCTGGTTTGATTACTCCTACTGATCAAGTCATTTTCAAGAAACTTTGCATTTCTTTATTCCACAATCCTAGTGTTGTGAGATGGACAATAAAATCTGTAACCTTTAGACCTTTCAGCATATCCAATGAAATACCCAGTAATGGTCCTTGGGTCTAGCTTCTTCTCTTGTGGATTATAAATTCTCACCTCAGACGGGCATCCCCAAACGCGCATATGTCGCAAACTCGGTTTCCAACCTTTCCATAATTCAAATGGTGTTTTAGGAACAGCCTTGGTTGGAACTCGGTTCAATATATACACTGCCGTCTTAAGTGCTTCAGCCCATAAGGATTTAGGAAGATTGGAGCTACTAAGCATACTCCGCACCATGTCCAACAATGTTCGGTTTCTTCTTTCTGCTACACCATTCTAGTCCAGTGAATCAGGCATGGTGTATTGGGCAACAATCCCATGCTCTTGAAGAAACATTGCAAATGGCCCAGGTGCTTGTCCATCCTTTGTGTATCTACCATAATATTCTCCACCTCTATCTGATCTTACGATCTTAATTTGCTTACCACATTGTTTCTCTACTTCAGCCTTAAAGATTTTAAAGGCATCTAATGCTTCGTACTTGTTATGAAGCATGTAGAGATACATATATTGTGAGTAATCATCTATAAAAGAGATGAAGTATTTTTGACCATGTGAGTCCATGTCTGGACTACATATATCAGTATGTATGATCTCTAATATGTCCGAACTCCTATTGGTACCTTTCTTTGACTTGTTGGTCTACTTTCCCTTTATACAGTCCACACAAGTCTCAAAATCAGTAAAATCCAGAATATTAAGTACTCCTTCATTTACTAATCTTTTAATTCTATCTATGGAGATATGACCTAATCTCCGGTGCCATAATTTAGAGGAGTCCTTATTAATAACACATCTTTTAGCGCCAGTGTGAAAATGCATTGAATCATATGTGGCATTGTTTTGTAAATTAATGCAGTAAAGACCATCAGACAAAGTACCATTCCCAACACAATCAAATTTATAAAGTAAGATGAAGGATGAATCTGAAAAATTAAAGGAATATCCAAAAGGTACAACCCTTGAAACTGAAATCAAGTTTCTAGAAAAACTTAGAACATAAAAGGTCTTTTCTAACTTTAAAACAAAGCCACTACTTAAAATTAAATAGCAAGTTCCTACAGCTTCCACATGTGAGCCCAACTTGTTTCCTGATAAGATGCTTCACTCACTTCCCATTGGCTTCCTTAGGTTTTGCAACCCCTGCAAGGAATTTGAAATGTGGATTGTTGATCCAGAATCAATCCACCATGTGTTAATATTGACATTAACCATATTAGATTCATAACAAACAAATTAGGTTGGATTACCTTTGTCCGCAAGCCATTTCTGAAATTTGGCGCATTCCCTCTTCATGTGTCCCTTCTTTTTACAGAAGAAACACTTGGAATCTTTATTGATACCACCTTGGGGAGGCATTTTACCTTTCCCTTTCTGATTGGCTTTATATTTTCCCTTTCCATGCGTTGCCAGCATTACACTTTCTCCATGTTCCATCACCAGTCTCTCTTCCTCTTGAACACACATGGTCATAAGTTCATTAATTGACCATTTATCCTTATGTGTGTTGTATGAGATTTTGAAGGGTCCATATTGGTGCGGAAGGGTATTCAGGATGTAATGCACCGGGAAGGAATTCGACATTTCAACCTTTAGATTCTTCAATTGAGCCATAATATCCCTCATTTGTATGTTGTGCTCACGCACACCTCTCACATCGGTGAGTCTTAGGGATGAAAGCTTCATGATTAGGGTGCTTGCTAGTGCCTTGTCTGAAGTGACAAATTGATCATCAATGGCTTTTAGCAAGTCTTTGACTTTTTCATGCTGATCAATAGAACCACGGATACTAGCAGAGATTCTAGTCTTAATGAACATCACGCTGAGATGATTAGATCGCTCCCATCGTTCAAAAAGCGCGATGTCCACTGCAGTGCTAGTATCAGTGAGTGCTGGTGGTTCGTCTTTCCTAATAGCATAGTCTATGTCCATCCACCCCAAATGAAGAAGAACTCTCTCCTTCCAGACCTTATAGTTATCTCCCTTAAGTTCAAGGATATCATAACAAATATCAGAGAAATTTGTAGGTTGTATGACTGCATAAAATTATAGATTACATGCTTATGTTAAAATTGAGGCCTAAACAAAATATCATACTTTACCAATGTAAATTATGCTTAAAAAATTGAATCTAATTAACATAAAAATTGCCTGTGGGCTAAATTTCTAATTCAAGCAGATTCATTTATTCTTTATGATAAAACTATTAAATTATTTACTAAACTACTAATTCCTGTGGGTAAATTATGAATAACTTGATATTTTATCCTAATTAATAATATAAATATAATAAAAATTCCTGTGAGAAAAAAATTTGTGCTTATAATTTTTATTTGATTTAATTATATTTAATTATATGCAATTTGGATAATTGTTGTGAAAATTTATTTATTATATATGCTCATATTTAGTTTGCATGAATTGATTATTTCTGCTCTATATTAATACATGCTATTTTTGGATAAGTATATATTTAGTCAAAGGCATAATATTAAATGTTATGCATAATATTATAGTTTAATTATGCAATATTTATGCTTATATTATGAGATAAGGCGACATCCGGTCCTTTGCCCCCCCAATAGCCAAAGAAAATCTGATCACATAGCCGGGCCCTGCTGAGAATAGAAATTGGAACTCCTTACTGGAATCAGTGTTTTTGACTTTAATAATCCAACTGGTGTAACTAGAACACTTTACTTCACTTCGAGTTGCTCTATCCCGTATCCCTCTGAATAGGCATTCGAGAGACCTGGAATGTCGCCCAAGGGCCTTGTTGACGCAGCGCCATAACACATTAGTATTTGTTAAAATTATGTAATTTATTATATTAAGTATAATTAATTACAATTAATGTCTAATATTCTCTATGTGATCCTAATCAATCATAATATACAATTTTATTTAATTAAAGATATTGTGGCTATTCTCTAATTAATTAAAATTATATGGATCACTAGACATTAAATCCCATAAAGACTAGGTTAATATTACAAATTACATAATTTTAACAAATACTAATATGTTATTATTATGCACAAAATATTCTCATAATATAAGCATAAATATTGCATAATTAAACTATAATATTATGCATAACATTTAATATTATGTCTTTGACTAAATATATACTCATCCAAAAATAGCATGTATTAATATAGAGCAGAAATAATCAATTCATGCAAACTAAATATAAGCATATATAATAAATAAATTTGCACAACAATTATCAAAATTGCATATAATTAAATCAAATAAAAATTATAAGCACAACAATTACAAGCACAAAGGACGAGGCCCAAAAACCCACTTCACAAGCCAATTATCCAAATTGCATTAAATGTTGTTTTTCCCAATACGGAATGAAGGCTACCTCAACTAAACGACATGTCGTTTTGTCCCAAAACCAAAACGACATCTAGACTGGGTTGTAGATCACGCCCTTTTTTTTTTTTTTTTGGAACACTTTTGTTGTCAAAAAACATATTTTTTAATCACACAAAGCTTAGAAAAACTATTTCCACATGATTTCTAATTTCTTTCGAATAAAAAGGTCTAGAAATCAAAGCTTTAATTTTTAAAACTTTCGGTCAAAAATAGAGATAAATAGAGCATAATTCCAACATCAAGGCAGAGATAAAATGTGGTTCTGATACCAAATGTTAGCACAAATACGATTCTATAATGCGGAATAAATACTTTAAAACAGAATCGAAAAGCTTAATGCCAAAGAAACAGTACCTCCAGCCATTGATGTTTCTCACGGTTTTTGCTATGATCTCTCACTGATGTTTGGTACTTCCAAACTCTACTCACTCTATTTAGATGGTGTAAGACTGAAGAGGATTGAGTGATTGAGTCTGGGGACCAAACTGTTGTATTTATAGCCAAAGCTTCCATCAAGCTTCGACGGTTACGTGTCCCACTTGTTTAATTTATCATGGGGCAGTTCCACGTTCTACGAACGTGATGAATATCCGAGTGGACCACTTCAGATGCTCCTAAAATGAAGGGGAGCTGGAGACTCGTTCTTACAAACGGCCTCTGTGAGAAACGATCAACAGACAAATTTCAAAATTGGGAATATGAATAAAATATAATGAAGAGAGAGATAAGTATGCTAATAAATGATTTTGTAATTTATATTTCTTCTTGTAATGTATATGTTGCTTTCCTTTCTTCTATTATTTTATTTTCTTTGTTGTATTATTTTATATTTCTCATCTAACGGCTGAGATAATTGAGTAGGTGCCAACCTAGTTGGGACATACTCGAATTATTAAGATGCGACTCTCACCCAATTCTTCGTATAAGTATTTCAAATTTAATTAAAAATTGTTAATCTTATGCATATATCCCATCCTTTAAAATTAACTTTATGATTATATCTATTTATTGGGAAAAATAGACTAGTATAAAAAGAAATTTATTAAATTTTATTGTGATTATTTTTACCTAAAGAACTTAAAAAAAAAATTAAAAAAAATTCATTGTTAAGCCCAAGTAAGCCCATGTGTGTCCAACCAAAAGTAAATTCATTCATGCCAAGCTCAAAATAAGTCCATTTGTGCCAACTTTTGTGCTAGCCTATTCATGATTGGGCTTAGGCCTGACACAACCCATTCATGTTGTGCCTATTGGGCAATGATAGGTGCTGAATTTCAGATTTGTTCGTGCGTTGGCCTCGCACAATTTATAACATACGCCTATAATAAAAGGGTTAGTCCGGCACGCCACAACGAATTTTACACGTCTATTTGTGTGTGTTATATATGTGAATGTATGGGTATGTACATTTATGTTTGTGTGTATGTGTGGAACTCTAGAATCAATTTCCATAAATGATGGCGAAAGCTTAGATCAAAACCAAAATCTAGTGAATAATTAGGCTTAAAAATGATTACCTTATGAAAGCTTTCAACCTTGTAACCGTTCCAAATTTTTTTTCAAGACCCTCTTTTGTGAGGAAAGGTAATTCACTCTTGATTCCCTAACAATCACTATTCTTTGTTCTTTGTTTTTGTTTGTGCCTAGGGTTATGTCATATGAACTGTGAACATTTACCTTAAAATGAAAGAAACTTCCCTTAAGTAGGGAAATCTTAGGGTTTTTAGGGTTAAGTGTCATCAAAATAGATCTTTAGAATATCTAAATTTATTTATTGAAACCAATGTATATTATCTAAAATACAAATGGATCTATTTACTAAATAAATTGATTCTTTGGGTCATTTTAATTAAGCAAGTTTGGGACCTTTTGGATATATTTAATTAAGCTCTAATGAATTAGGATCAAGTTAATTTCTCAAGAACCATATACATTTATTGGAGAAGTCGAAGTCAGTTAACTCTAGTTAATTAACTGTATAGTAATTGATCATAGTTAGTTAGTTAGAGTTAAGTGATATTATTCTTGTTAAAAGGAGACTTCGGTCTTCTTCTGTAAGTCAACGCAAATAGATGAATGAAATAAAACAAGTACCAATCTTCTTCTATGTTCTTTGTTCTTTGTACATTGACATGGTATCAGAGCATTAGGTTCAAATTGTTTCTTGATCAATCGAAGTTTGGGGCTTCACTATCAGATCGGTTGAAGCTTTATCTTCAAAATTTCCTATTTCTTTGTCTTGGAATCTTCAAGTTATGAGCTATTTCTTTGTCTTCAAATCTTCAATCTACGAGCTATTTTTTCAACAATGGCTAATACCATCGATTCCAATTCACCTCTCTATATTCATCCATCAGACACACCTAGATCTATTTTAGTAACAGAATAGCTCACTGGTATAGAGAATTATGGTATATGGAGTTGAGCGATGATTGTTTCTCTACAAGTGAAGAACAAGTTAGGGTTTGTTCATGGAACGTGTGAAAGGTCTGTGTTTGATTCTACTCTGAATGCTCAATGGGAGAAATGTAACTCTTTGGTTCTAGCTTGGATCTTCAACACTGTATCAAAAGAGATTTTTAATGGAATTGTCTACTCAAACAGTGCTTCTCAAGTATGGCAAGATTTACAAGAACAATATCATAAGGTGAATGGAACTAGAATTTATGAAATTCACCGAGAGATATCTAATCTAACTCAAGGAACATCTACAGTAGCAATTTATTTCAATAAGTTCAAATCACTCTGGGATGAAATGCATTCACTGGTTAGTTTACCACTACCAGATAGTAAATCTGCTAGGGCTTATCTTAATCATCTAAATCAGCAAAAGCTATTGCAATTTTTGATGGTGTGAAGTTAGATTCTGTTGATGTCACCATTACCTTCTTTCAAAAAAGCATATTTAGTGGTAAACCAGGATGAGAGTCAAAAGGTGTTGCTGGTATTAACACTAACACAAAAGTCACTACAGCTCTTTATGCACAAAATACCCAGAGAAATCAAAATGAGAATTCCAAGTATAAGGGGAAGAAACTGTATTTTGAATATGAATATTGTCATTTGCCTGGTCATAAGAGGGAAACTTGTTATAAGTTGCATGATTATCCTGCTAATTTTAAAGGAAAGACCAATGGGAAGAACAAGGCATCAGCCAATCAAGCACAATCTCAACTCACTAATTTGTCATCTGAATTTACAACTTCAAATGCATCTCTTGGCACAGTTTTATCAACAGTGCAATATTTTCAACTTCTACAATTATTGGGAAAGGAAAATGTTACACCAACAACTAATCTAGCAGGTAACATTACTTCTTTATTTTCACGCCATGATGAATGGATTATAGATTCAGGGGCAACTAATCATATGACCAATAGCTTTTCTAGTTTAGAATCTCATATTTTCATGAATTCACCTACTAATACATCTGTAGGACTACCAAATGGTACCAAAATATAGACAGACTGGTTCTGTCAAACTAGTTAGATGTATTCAATTGCATAATGTTCTTCATTTGCCAGATTTCAAATATAACTTGTTTTTAGTAACAAATTTACTTCTTCCAACAATTGCTCAATCACCTTTTATCCTGATTTTTGCTTAATCCAGGATCTCTGGAGTGGCAAGCTGAAGGGGATTGGTAAAAAAAAGCCAGGGGCTTTACTATTTTGTACCTTCTTAAAAAATAAGTCCAAATGTTTCTGATCTTGATATAGTAGCTAAAACAATTTGTAATAAAGATCTTTGTACTTCAGTTATGAATTTTGTTTTGACATTAAATAACAAGTCTGGTTTTCCTTCTTCTGCATATTATTTATCATGTAAAAATTTTGACATTTGGCATAAAAGGCTAGGACATGTCCCAACTCAGTCTTAAAAATCATGATCAATGACTTGCCTGTTACAAAATCATCTCATTGTAAAATTTTTCCGTTAGCCAAACAAACTAGGATTCCTTTCCTTCTCAGGAACACTACCACAGACCATATCTTTGATCTTTTGCACATTGATGTTTGGGGCCCTTACAATACCAACTCCTGACAATGTACCGCTTCTTCCTCACCATAGTAGATGACTACTCTAGGTTACTTGGACATTTCTCATGCAATTTAAATTTGATGTTTTTCAAACCATTAAAACTTCTTGCTAATTGTTCAAATTAGTTTCATGTTACTCCAAAATGTATTAGAACTGATAATGGCTTAGAGTTTTTTTAATAAAAATTGCCATGAGCTATTATAAGTTAAGGTATTATCAAAAGCTCATGTGCCTATACTCTCACACAAATAGTGTTGTGTGAGAGGAAGCATAGGCACATTTTAGAGGTAGTAAGAGCCCTAAATATTAAATCGAACATTCCAATACATTTTGAGGCTATTGTATTCAGTCTGCAGTGTACCTAATTAGGTTCCTAACTGCTGTCCATAAAGGAAGTTCACCTTTTGACAATTTTTTTGGCAAACAACCAAAATTAGATCATCTTAGGGTCTTTGGCAGCTTGGCTTTTCTACTGTCCTCTCTCCAAAGACAATTTTCTCCTAGATCCACACCTTGTGTTTTTATAGGATACTCTTTAACACAAAAGGGGTATTTGTTGCATGACTTGCAATCACAAAATGAACAAGTTACAAAGATGTGTTTTCTATGAACATATTTTTCCTTTTACCTGGTCTACATCTTCTACACATCTTTTTTCCTCTAATTCATTTTGGATTTAGATCCATTTCCTAATTCATCATGCATTACCTTTCATTCTATGCAATAGAGGAATACAATCTGATCCAGTAGCAGAATCAGGTCTTGCTTCCTCCCTTGAGCCTACCTCATCTTCATTACCAAATTGAATTACCTTCTAGAATTGTTAGAAATCTGCTTGAAACTCTAAACCTCCAATTTGGACATCTGACTTTATATGTCCAACCATTTTACCTAAACCAATAGCTACCAATGCCAAATATCCCTTTTTGATTCCTTATCCTACACTTACCTTTCTTCTCAATATAAAGCTCGCCTCACTAAAATCTCTTCTCTTACTAAACCTACTAGTTTTCACCAAGCTTTTAAAGATCAAAATTGATCATTTGAAGCCATGAAAAGGAGATTCAAGCTTTTGAACATAATGCTACCTGGTCATTGTTCATTTGCCTTCTAGTAAGACTCATAGTTTGTAAATGGTGGTGTATAAATTGAAGTATAGAGCAAATTGTTCCTTGAGAGGTATAAGGCTCTTTAGTGGCAAAAGGGTATACACAATTGATAATCCTAGGATTATACTGTTTTATCTAGGCTTTTTCGCCAGATTTTGGATACTTCTTATGTTGTTTTTGCTTGAATTACAACTTAATTTCATATGTTTATTTTTCAGCCAAAACGGCACTTTGAGCAAATAAAGAGCGGAATTGAGTTTCTGGACCCAGAAGCAAGCGAATCTCAGAATTCGGGGAAGTTCTGAAGCGGATTTGAAGCACTATGAAGCTTGTTCCTTTTGTAAGCACCAAAGATTGAAGATTCAAGGGAAGCAAGTGGAGGGCAATTTCGTAATTTTAGAATTGTTCAGACAATTTGCGACGGCGAAGTTCTTTCTTCGCCGCGGCGATACACTCTCGGGAACTCGTTGCCACGACGAACAATATTCTTCCCTGCGGCGAAGTCTACAAGTTCCAGTTTTTATTAAAACGCACAGTTTTATTTTAGGAAAGTTTTAGATTTTGTTAGACTGACTATATAAGAAAAACTTAGCCATTTTAATAGGGAGTTCGACATTTTTGGGAGAAAGAAGAGAAGATTGGAGATTAAACTCTTTGGATTCATCAAATAGGGAAGATTTTTGTTCTCTTTTCTTTATTCCAACATGTTGAATGCATTGTTTACTATTTTTATTTCTATTTGTGTTAATTTTAGTATGAACTAACTCACTTTGGGTTAGGGTTTTGATGTATTAGGATTTTTATGTTTAATCAATAGATTATTGTTGCTTTTACATTCTATTGCATGGCTTGTGTGATTATTCTTGTTTTTACTGAATTTATTTGTTGAACATGATGATTTTTGAGCAATGAATCATGTATGAGCTTCTTAGGGTAATCACCATTGTTGTATTGAACGTTAGAGATAGGTTTGAGAATCAATGAAATCAATTTAGGACTCCATTAGCTTAACGAACTTGGAACTACTAATCTTCAATTTGTTGGGTGCGGAAGCTTATAGGGAAAAGTAGAAAACATAGCCTGAGAAGGTTGTTTTACACATTAGGGAGTCCGATTTATAATCCTGCATGTGAGTGTAGAAGTAGCATATTCGTAGATTATTCATAAATTCCTATGAAGTCAAACCCTAACAGTTTGAGTTAATTGATATTTTCTCTCGAATTAGTTTTACTATCATTAATTAGCCTTTTAAGTACGTAGTAAATTTTTTTTTTCATTTTAGCTTAAATTTCTCCCGCAAATCCAATATCTTTTGTTTTCTCCAACTTGACCCAACTAGGAAAATCAGTGCTTAACAACAATCCTCATGGGAACGATACTTTACTTATCACTTTATTACTTTTTGCAACTAGTGCACTTGCTACACATTGCATGTTGTAATTTCAACTCATCAACAATAGGCTAGGATAGACTATGAAGAAACATTCTCCCCTGTGGTCAAAATGGTTACTATTAGAGCCATTTTATCTTTAGCTTCCATGCATGATTGGCCACTTTACCATATGGATGTGGATAATTCCTTTTTATAAGGTGATCTCCATGAAGAGATTTACATGACACTACCCCAAGGATTTGTCAAACAACCTGGTCAGAATTTAGTTTACATAAATCTCTCTATGGTTTGAAGCAGGCTTCTAGAGCCTAGAATTCTAAGTTCACTTCAGCTCTTGTTTTTGGTGGCTTTCATCAATCCAAGCCAGATTATTCCTTTTTCATTAAGAGGACTGGACTTCAAGTGGTGATACTCTTAGCTTATGTGGATGATATAGTTTTGATAGGTAATGGTTCAACCTTGATTGATCAAACTAAACACTTACTTCATTCTCATTTTAAAATTAAAGACTTGGGATTATTGAGATATTTTTTAGGAATCAAAGTTGCTAGATCCAAGAAAGGAATTTGTCTTTGCCAAAGGAAGTATGTTGTTGAATTGATCTCTGACACTGGTTTATTAGGTTCTAAAACTGCTTTCATTCCCTTGGAATAGCATGTGAAGTTTACTTCTCTAGCTTATGATAAGTTATTTGCCAGTACTAATTATTCTCCCTTGTTTGATCCCATAGTGTTTCAAAAACTCATTGGAAATCTCTTATATCTTTGGATGACTAATCCTGATTTGAGTTATTCTGTCAACCTTTTAAGTTAGTTTATGCATAATCCTAAACATTCTCATCTAAATGCTGCTATGAAGATTGTTACATATGTCAAATATGCTCCAAGCTTGGGTTTATTCTTTCCTGCTAATAATTCTCTCCAGCTCACAGCCTATAGTGACTCTAATTGGGCTTCCTGCCTTATGATTAGGAAGTTTGTTACTAGTTACTGTGTGTTTTTAGGCAATGCTCTCCTGTCTTGGAAATAAAAAAGACAAGCTACAATATCCAGATCTTCTTTCGAAGCTAAATATCGTGCTATGACTTCAACAATTTGTGAAGTTGTTTGGTTGCTTTCGCTCTTCTTTGAACTTGGATATCCTGTTTTGACTCATATTCCCCTTCACTATGATAATCAATCGACAACACATATAGCCTCTAATCCTATGTTCCATGAGCGCACCAAACACATTGACATTGATTGTCATTTAGTTAGAGAGAAGATCAAGGCTGGTTTAATCAAACCAGCTTATGTTCATACCAGTGAGCAACCTACTAACATTCTCACCAAAGCCCTTGGCAGTAAATCTCATCACTACTTGTTATCCAAGTTGGGAGTCTTTGATCTTTATCACTCACCAACTTGAGAAAGGGTATTGGAGAAGTCAATGTCAATCAAAGTCAGTTAACTCTAGTTAATTAATTATATAGTAATTGATCATAGTTAGTTAGTTAGAGTTAAGTGATATTATTCTTGTTAAAAGGAGACTTTGGTCTTCTTTTGTAAGTCAACACAAATAGATGAATGTAATAAAACAGGTAGCAATCTTTTTCTCCATTATTTGTTCTCTGTACATTAACAACATTGTTGATGCTCAATTTTTGCACCACACGAAAAATATTGTTTTGCCCTAGGACCATGTTGACTCCTTGCTTTACTCTCAGGTTCAACCTTCTATTATCCTGATCTCCCTGCAAAACTAAAAGGATCCTATCCTATAGCTTGCCATTGCTAAAAACAAATTAGAAGGCTAAAAAGGCTGCAATCCGGCTTAAGTTGGAAAGCTCAAGTAAGAGACTTTTCCAATAATGAAGGGCGAAATCATTCTATGTCTTTAGCCTCCTTTATATAGTGAAATAGAAACATTTTTAGGAGATACTTCCCTTGATGAAGTAGGAATTTGGGTAGAGGAGGAGAGTGAATATTTGAGGAGAATTAAAGAGCTATTTCCTATTTAGGAACGAATCACATGTATGTTCAATTCTTTATTTTAACCATACTTCCTTAATATATCTCATAGATTGTTTACATAGCGTGCAAGTAAGATCTTTGGAGATATTTACATTTTTTGCCCATAGGGAATTTCAAGCACTATATACATGAACTTTAGTTCAATCCACTCTAGAATTAAAATTGCACTCTTAACAAAATAATCAATTATAAAAAGCTTCAATTAATCAATTAATTAAAGTTTATCGATATAACAATTTACATATTTACCCATTGTAGAATATCAATAATTTGAACTAGGTAGACTTACCAAAAATACCTCTAAAGTTACATTTTAACCCATCAGGTACAATTTTCCCTCTACTAAATAATTAAGATATAAATCTATTTAAATCTTTAATTGATAATTCATATCAATTTACCCGACCCAGACTATTATCCATATCAATATATTGAACTAGATAGACCATTATCTAAGAACCCAAAAAATACTCCATGGTAATATTCTCTAATTATGAATTTCATATCTATGAATCAAAGTTCTCATTGACCATAAACATATTCTCCCAATTAGTAGAGTATGTTGATCGAAATAAATTTTATGATCTCACCCCTTGCTCCAATAAAAGAGAACATAACATAAGCAAGATTTTTTATTCACTCAAGATTAAGGTTTATATGCCCAATTGCTAAGGTGCGAAATTTTAAGCTTCAGCTTACTATTTACAAATCAGCTTTAAAGTTTCAAGGTCCTCTTCAATGCATTCCAAATGCACATGTGTGTTTACTTAAAGTCAACCTTTTGATGACTTGAGACTAGTCACTTCCCTAATTGAAGTAAACGTCACAACATTCCTTATAAAGTGTTCAGCTTTATTTATAGGTTGTGAGCTGATTTGAACTTTAATTAAGAATTGTCTCATATATATGAATGCCTCGTATAAATAATTCATATCTTTATAAGTCCTTGTTACTTAATATCATAGCATAGATGAATAATGTTGTTGATGCTTGATTTTAACACCAACGATCTCGTACATGCAAAGTGCTAAGAGAGTCTTAGAAATTACACATGAATGATTTATTTTAGAGTTGGGATAAGGTTAAAATGCTATTGAATGCAAAGACTGAATAATAAATAAGACAGAGGATTTTTATGGTGGTTCGGATGCTTAAAGAGATTCCTACATCCACTTTTTCTTTTATATAAGTGTGTTACAAGAGGTCACATATAGCGAACAGTGAATAGAGGTACAATGATTGTGTATTCAGAAAGAATATCAAGTCATTCTGTTTCTCGTAGGTTGTCTTTGCTATTGAATATTGTGAAAATAAGAGACTAATCGATCTCGAATTTGTGAGGGGGAGTCCTCTATTTATAGCTGGTAAATTCAAGATAATGATTACAACTCTGCAAGTGGGTAGGTGTCGTGCAAGTCCTTCCTTGCCTCCCATTAGTTGATAACTTAGGAAATATCCTCAAATTATCTGGGGCTTGGATAGGTGTGTGGTCCCCATTCACTCATAGACAAAACCTAAATCTGCTGGGTTGGTGACAGCCATATCCTTTCTGTCGTGGGGCAACGTGGCAACTCCTGGACAGTACAAAGCCTTCCTAAACTCTAATTGGTGCTTGCTGATGTAAGCTTACATCAGCCTTGATTTTTTAGGCATAACATAAGCTCCCCAGTTATTAAGATTCAAGGAATTGGATCTTCAGAACTTCATGATTATGCCACGACCTGACTTGTTTTCAACATTGTTTACTCGAGTTGAAAGCTGCGAATAGTCACATCGTTGTAGACAACCTGAAGCTGACTACTTGATATGACTAGCGATCTGAGTGTAGGTTGTGATCTGGATTTTGAGAGTTACACAAGCGACCTAACATGATCGTTTACAGAGGTCAATCGACCTAATTTAGACCTTGTCTCATGTTATCAAGATGTGTTTTGAACTCTAGTTGTCATTCACGACCTGAAAACACTTAGAACATTTTATTGTTGAAAACTAAGAACCATCTTGTTTGGTGTTCGAGTCTGACATGTTGAACAAATGTCTTCTTCGAACGACCTCTTCAGATGTTATCTGTTGTGCTTGACAGCTAGCTCAGTTAATAAGACAAATCTTATATGACAGATGTGTCTCTGCGCACAATAAGTGTCAACCATGAGCATTAAATGCAAGTCATGCTAAAATGACATTCTCTTTTAAAGCAATAAATGCGGATGAGGATGCATTGAATGTGGAGGAGATAATCATGCCAACACTTGGCAATTCCAATAAACAAAAGCGTCGTTTGATTTTCACAAAGCGTAGGGGTTACTCTTTACGCGGATTGATGACACGTGGTTGCAATCAACGGCTAGGAGTGCATTCTCGCCCAAACGTCGCTTATAAAGGAAATCAAGCGTCGTCTTCCACCTTATAGAACCCTAAGTTTACCCTAATTTTTTCAGAGAACTTAGACTCTTTAGAGAGAAAACAACATTTTCAAGCTCAAAAAATCAGTTCATCTTCTTCCCAGTTAATGCGAACTCAACGCTATGACAGAGCATCTGTTCCTAGCAACCAAAAGGTATAAAAATTTCTTCATTTTTCTCTTTTTTCCAATTCTACAAAAAAATCTTACTTTTCACAATCATGGTGGTCATAGGCATCTAGTAGGCTTAGAAGACCAACATTTTTTGGTAGCGTTCGAAAGAAACACTTTTAATATTCAAAACTTAGGGCACAAATCTTTAGAAGATTATTCTTAAGAGTTTTTAGGGTTTTGGGGGCGTTGATGACTATGGAAGAGAAACTAGGGTTCTTTTACTCTTCTAGGTCGTTGTACGAGGTAGATTATTCGGGGTTTGAGTCACCCCTGCATGTCACACCTTTTCAGACTCAAAGGGCAATGGATATCCCTGAGATGAGAACAGTTGAAGAAGGGAGCTCGCAACCACCGGGCACCTTGGAATGTCCCGAAAAAGTGATACGATCTACCATTACAGCGGAAGAGTTCTAGAAGGCAATAAACCAATACGCGATCAATGTGGACGTGTATTAACAAAAGCCACACAAAGCTTAGGATCCTCCCAAGGGAATGGCTGCGATCTCGGAAGCCATTTTCAAATATGGAGTGAGGATACCCCTCTACCTCTACATCAGGTTGATTTTTGACCACATCCAGGCTGCACTATTCCAATTGACGCCAAATGCATATATGATAGTAGTCGCTATGTATATTACATTTGGCGAGCACAACCTCGGGGAGCTAACGGCGTAGGAGCTTGCTTGCACCTATTATTTAAAGAAGAGCAAAGATAAAAACTTGTACTACCTCTCCAAGCAATCAACGATCGAGGGAGGGATATTTGGTTACCCCAACAGCGTGGGGGTTGATGCGTTGTAACTATAACATGCATAAATAGCAAGTGCACTAGTCGCACAAAGTAATAAAGTGATGAGTGAGTATCGTTCCCATGAGGATTGGTTGTTAAGTACTAAAATTCCTAACTGTTTTCAAATTAGAGGAACCGAAAATGTTTGGATTAATAGGAGAGATTAAATCTAAAACTAAAACAAAACTTACTAAGTATTAAAAACTAATTAATGAAAGCAAGAATTTAAATGCAAGAATAATATCAATTTAACAAACGGTTAGGGTTTTGACTTCATTCGGACTCTATGGATGAATTCTATGGACTATGTTAATTCCACACTCACATGCACAGATTGTAAATCGAATTCTCTAAAGCTGTTAAACATACCTGCTCAGGCTATGAATTCCTACTTTTCCCTATTAAACTTTCGCACCCAACAAATTGAAGAATAAGAGATCCAAGCTCATTAATGCTAATGGAATCCTAGATTGATTTCAGTGATTCTTAAGTCTATCTCTAGCATTCAATACTACAATGGTGATTACCTAAGAAGCTCAACATGATTCATTTCTCAATCTAATCATATTCATCAAATAAATTCCATTAAAAACAGAATAACCACACAATCTATGCAATACAATATGGAAATAGCAATAATCAATTCATTAACCCATAGAAATCCGAACTTAATCAAAACCCTAACCCAAAATGGGTTAGTTCATAACTAAATCAAAATACACAACAAGAAAAACAATAAACACAATGTTCAACATATTGGATTGCAGAGAAAAGAGTAGAGATCTCCCCTAGTTGAAAAATCCACCAGATTCAAGCTCAAATCTTCTCTCTAAATATCAAATCTATTCAAAACTCAATGACAACAGACGAAAACTGGACAACCCCCTACGAAAATGGTAAAGTTTTTCTTTTATACCTCGTCCAAAGACCTAAAACTTTCTTAAAATTAAAATGTGCGTTTTGGAGAAACTAAAATTCGCAGACTTCGCCGCGGCGAAGAAAGAGTTTCGCCGCGGCGACGAGGTAAGATGGAATCTTGTGCTTAACAGTTTTCGCCGCAGTAAAACGAACCTTCATGAAGAATTCTAAAATTATAGAATTGCCCTCCGCTTGCTTCTTTACTTGAATCTTTGATCTTCGATGCTCTCCCATGGGAACAAGCTTCATAGTGCTTCACTCTGCTTCAGAACTCTCTCAACTTCTGAGATCCGCTTACTTATGGGTCCAGAAACTCCAATTCGCTCACTATTTGCTCAGAATGTCCATTTTGGCCTGAAACACAAATTGTAAAGAATTAAGTAGCAATTCAGGCAAAAATGAACTAAGAAGTATCTACAATCCGACCAAAAAGCTTAGTAAAAACAGTATAATTCTCAGATTATCAAATACCCCCAAACTAAAGACATGCTCATCCCCGAGCATTAGGTACAAAACACAAAGAAAGAAAAACAACAAATGCCCAAAACAATGCAAAATAACAAAACTAAAAATAAAATAAAACATTAGACTCAACTCAACACAACGAACTACCTAGAACAACAAACGCCCAAAACAATGCAAAATAACAAAACTAAAAATAAAATAAAACATTAGACTCAACTCAACACAACGAACTACCTAGAATTTAAACAAGTCTCAAAGATCGTTGAAAAATTATTACTAGAAAAATGTTCAACACTCCAAGAAGTTATAAGTTGCATCGACTATCTTCTCTATTGTTCCCCAAGTAGGTGATCCCCACTTCAATCCACATTCCAACTTCCCAGATTATTTTATGTAGAAATGCAAAGTTTATCAAATGGCGGCAGACTCCATAAGCCTAAGTATCGAACTACTCTCCAATAATGAGGATTAGACATTACTAAAGATCATAAGGTCTTTATAGGCTTGTAACGTTAGGCTTAGTTAGTGGGCTTAAAAGAAATGGACAGGATTAGCAAAGCAAGAGAACTCAGTTTTCTTTCAGCAAACATCAAGACTCAAATCAACTTCCACTTTCTTCCTCAACTACCATTACAAAGTTCAACCAATTTATAACCCTCAAGCATGTGCACTTCTCATTTTTTTCAACTGCATTGAAATTCTCAAATTCTGGTCATTTTTTTTTTTTTTTTTGAACATAGCAATAATCATTTTATTGAGGTTAATTACCCCTTTTATTCTTCTTGCCCTTCTCACAACCCCCAAACTAATATTTTAGTTCATTCACACAACTCTCCAAGCTCTTTGTGTTTGCATTAAGTTTAGAATTCTCTTAAAGGTCGTGGACGTGTTTAGGGTGAAAGGTTCGGGCATTATTGGTTGCACAAGAACACAAAAAGGGACACTGATGATTTCATAAGGTTCAAATGGGTAACTAGGGATAGAATTCATGGTCGGCTGGAAAGGCTCAAACGTTTTGAAAAATCTTCTAAATCACTTCCTCAATAATGTCTATTCTTAGAATTTTGCCTCAAGCATTTTTAAACTAGTTTCTAGAGTCTACCAACATTATCAAGACTTTACCTAACCACATAAAATGAATCTAAGCATGCCTAAATAAATGAAAATTGTGGTTGAACCACTCTATGAACTTTAAGCAAAATTCATTTAATCAACATAAACTTGAAGCAATGTTTAACATTTCTCAACAATAAAATCCTAACAACCCTATTCTAATCATAGATTTATACAATTCATCATTGGCATACACAACAAAACATGAAAATAAAATAAACACAAATAAAAAATTTTCAAATTTTTCCTACCCCCAAACTAAAGATGACATTGTCCCCAATGTCACATTATGCAAAATTTAAGAATAGAAAAACAGAAATCTACAAAGGTACGAGATAGTTCCCTGCTTAATCCGTGAAGTTGAAGTTTCGCTCAACATCATGCACACTCGGTCCTTGGCTTTTTCATCACCAAATTCTGAAAAACAATTGAAAAACTGTGGTGTCCACTGTGTTAGAAAAGTTCACTGACTAATGTGAAAATATTACAATCCTAATCTCGCCTTTTCAACTACTAGGAAACTAAAACAAAATTTAAACAATCCAAAACAAAAAGCAAATTAGTTCACTGTTCGAAATGAAAATACAAAAACAAATAAAACAAGGAAAGATAAAATACAAAAACAGCTGTTCAGGTTCATTCTTCGGCCTCTTCCTCTCCCTCGGTATCGTCCTCTTCTGAGTCGGAACCCATCCATTCTTCTGAATCCCAGTTAGCCCATTGGAATTCCGAAGTATCAACGTTGAGCTTGGTGAAGCAACTGTGCTGCATGTCATACATCATCTGGGTCTGCTCTACTAGCCAATCATGACGTTTTGCCATCCGTTTCATCTGACCCAACATCTACTGCATCATCTCTTTCATAGTGGCTATGGAATTGGATGATGTGGCAGTGCCTTGTGTGGTTTTTTGTCATTTTGTCCCAACGCTGGGTTGCTCACTGGGTTGACGTTCAAGTAGCTTCCGATAGTAAGCTGTGTCGAGAGTTGGGGCAGCATGGATAAGTGGTTCATCTTTAGTCTTCTCAACCCTTGTTCGAATGCACAGCTCTGTAATGAGATGTGGGAATGGAAAATTGCCTCGCCCTGGTTGGGCTACATTCTTAATACTAGTCAGGATAATGTTTCCCACATCTATTTTCTTTCTTGTGGCAATGGAATGGAGTAACAATGCCTTCTCATAAGTCACTGTGCTATAATGCGTTTCCGGCATCATCCTCGCACTCACAAAGTATTGCCACAACCTAGCCATCGGTGTCAGATTGGTTCCCTTGATACTCTTCTTTCCTTTCTTTGAAATCTCCCAAGTGGTATCCGGTTTTGTTATGACCGAAAGTATCACATTATCCTCAAACTGTGTATTCCTAAATTCCTCATGCTCATCACGATTAATTTGAGGCAAATCAAAGAAATCATTGATCGTCTTTGTATCAAATGGCATGTCAATGCCCCTCACAAACACATGACTAGAATCACAATCAGAGAGGTTAGCATAAAACCCTCTTACTATCGGCTCTACGGCCGTATTTGCAGGTTCATCCATAAATGTATTCCACTTTCGCCTTGCACTCCACTCTTCAGCATAAACAGTGGTCAACCCCCGCTCGGCAATAAATCCTTTATTTTTCCTTTGGATTGCCCCTTCATATCGTTTCCGAGCCTTCTCATTAACAAATCGGTAATCTATCTTCTTCCATTTTCCTTTACCCTTGGAAAGTACTTTGAGCGGCATTTTCCCCAAACTACTATTCTAACTCAACAATTCAACTCTAAGCACCCTATGAATAACCACAATCAATCCTGCAAAACCACGGCACTTCCAAAAATCACACCTAGACCCCCAAAATCACTTTTCTTCCCAAAATCAACCAAATACTCCAAAATTCAAAACCCAAACTCCTCAACACCACAAAAATCAAGATTTACACTTCTTAATTCATAATCAAAGCACAAACACCACAAAAAGTTCCACAACTCATGCAACAATCAAAATCTCAGATTCAACTCAAAAAAAAAAAAAAATCGAAATTGATCAATAAAGAGTTTGGAGAACTCTAAATGTTACCAATCCCAAGAAGTATTTACCACCAATTTCATCGATTGCGGCTCAGATGGCAAGATCCCCAAATTTTGAAAACCAAGGGTTTCCAAAATTTTCTTCAATTTTTCGCAAAAATCGTTGTTAAAATGAGTTGTTTGGTGTTTGGGAGGGTTAAGAAATGAGGAAAAGTGATAGGAATTTGCCGAAGAAAACTCTAGATTGAAGTAGGAAAAATTTTGCTCTCAAATGTGTTTTGAACTTTGGCGTTAAAAATAAAAAGTAGCGTGGGTATCTATAAAAAGCAGACTTTGCCACGGCGAAGTTCTTAATACTACAATTAAAAAATTTTCAACCCAGTTGACGCCACGGCGAAGACAAATTCTTTGCCGTGGCAAAAAAATCTAGTGCATACAGCGCCTCGGCGAAGAAACTGCTTCGCCGCGGCGAACGTCCTTTAGCCAATTTCGCCTAACTTTCTTTGCTGAGGGGAAAACAAATGATTTGCCACGGCGAAAAATTCCAGAGCCCACAACGCCTCGGCAAAGAAACTTCTTCGTCGTGGCGAAGTCTGGGACTTTTCGAATTCCAATTCTTGCAAAATGCAGTTCGTTGCGGCGAAAACTGGATGTAACGCCCCACTTGAGGTACGTAGTTAAGATTTGATGAATGGCTTGAATGTTTATTGATTTATCCTCATTTGAGTTTGTATGTTGTTAATATTGTTTGGTTGGCCCTTGGTTGAATGGGTGTATTGGTTTGGTTGAGTGGTTGCCCTGAAATTGTAAGACTTGGCGAAATCTTGATGTTACAGTCTTCGCCGCAGCGATGAAGTGCTACAACCCCGTGTAGCTGCTGTAAGTTTTCGTCGGGGTGAAGAAAGATCTTCGCCGCGGCGAAGACTCGGCTGAAATTTTCCCTTGAGTTTTTAGAGAATTCTTCCTTTTGGGACACAATGACCATTCTACCCCTAATTAGCAGGAAAAGTGGGGAGTGAAATGCAAGGAAATTGCATGGAGAATAGTTTGAATGGGGGTGTTTTTGCAAAGAATTCAAGGGCAAAGGTGGAATTTCTAAGAAATAGTAAGGGTAAAATGGGAAAGAGTGGAGGAAATATGAGATATTAAGGGTTTAGCTTTAGGAACCTTTTCATTCATTCCTTCCTTCCTTTCCACCGCCTCTTTCATCCTTCAATTCTCTCAAACTTTCATTCAACTTTCCAAGGATTTTTGGAGGGCTTTTGACTAGATATTGATACAAGTTGATCCTAAGCACTTAGAGGTAAGAATCCTTACTCTAGATGTGAATTTTATTGGTGTAAGAGTAGGATCCTTATTGAGTTTGTGTTTAAGGTTTAAGAGAAAGTATCAAGCCATCAAGAGTAGAGAGCTTGAGTGGATTCTACTTGAGTATAAGGTAAGTAAATCCACCTAAGTTGTGATTTGCATGATTGAATGATGTGTAGAGATTTATATATGATTAATGCTTGGATTTTTATGTTTGAAATGAATTGATGAAGTTATGAATGAGTTCAATGTTGATTTATGAAGAGATTTCCACCATGAGAAGGGTGGATTGTGTAGATAAAATTTGGTAGAAGTATGGATGGAATTAGAAGAGATCGAAGAAATATTTGAAGTGTGTTTTCTTTGCAGGATGTGTGATGATTTAAAGGAGTTGAACTCCAATTTTGGATGGTTAAGAAAGAAGTATAATTAAAGTTAGAATAGAGTTTATGTATGCACACATATTGTTTGATGAAATGCCTAAAAGAAGCATGAGTAGAAGTAGAGAACCTTACTTTATGCAACATAGCATATTTGCATTTCATGAATGCATATAAGAAAGATTCTAGGCATGAGCCATCCATATGCATATGTTTATTTGAGTAATCACCAAAGAAAGAAATATGAGAAATGAGAAAGAAACACTCTAAGAATAGAGATAAAGAAAAGAACTAATTCTCTTAGAATAAAGAGAAAGAAAGAGTTAACACTAGAGAATAAAATGAATAATAAGTGCTAAAGAAGAGAAAAGAGAATAGGTTGTGCGATGGGGAGCCCGTGAGTGTAGAAATTATCCTCGTGTAACCGCCATGAGAGAGCGGTCTCCGCCATGAGAGAGCGGTTTCCACCATGAGAGAGCGGAATGAGAATGAGAAAAAGAATTCGTATAGCCGTGAGAATACATGCGGGTGAGAGCTATAAACGAGAGAGAAAGTACACTCACATGGCTAAGGGTTCCGAATCCATGCATCAACCAAGACCGATCGGTAAAGAATAAGAAAGAATAAGAAAGAATTAGAAAAGAATAGAAAGAAAATAAAAGAGAGAAAATGCATTGTTATGCTTTAGTGCATATGCATCTCATCCATGCATGTTATTATGATATTCCTCATGGGTGATGAGAATAGAAAGAAAGAAAAGAACAGTAGAAATAGAGAAAGAGTAAGGAAAGAATTGTAGAGTAATACACGGGGATAGTGGAGTAGAGGATTTACTTACTGAGCATCTTTGTGCTCACCCCGCCGTTGTTTTTTATGTTTTTATAGGACATAGGTGAGGACGTGGTCGGATGGACGTCGGCAAGCGGGGAGACTTGGCTGCACTGTCCACTATTTTTTAGAGTTTTTTTGTACAAATGATACTGTACTATGTAAAGAATGTATATATTAAGTAAAGAAGCACTATGAACCTTCATGAAGAATTCTGAAATTATAGAATCGCCCTCCGCTTGCTTCTTTGCTTGAATCTTCGATCTTCGATGCTCTCCCATGGGAACAAGCTTCATAGTGCTTCACTCTGCTTCAGAACTCGCTCAACTTCTGAGATCCGCTTGCTTCTGGGTCCAGAAACTCCAATTCGCTCACTATTTGCTCAAAATGTCCATTTTGGCCTAAAACACAAAATGTAAAGAATTAAGTCGCAATTCAGGCAAAAATGAACTAAGAAGTATCTACAATCCGGCCAAAAAACCTAATAAAAACAGTATAATTCTCAGATTATCAGGGGCTTATGAAACCAAATATTTTTTTCTTCTAGTATGATAGTTTTTTGTAAATTTAAAGAACCGAGTAGGTTTTCCTTTAAATTTTCAGTTTGTTCGTCCTTTAACCTTAACTTTTTTCCTTAGATATTAAGCTAACAAACTCTTTGTTTCTTTGTAGAAAACAAAACGACTAAGTTGTCAACGCTAGCTGATCGCAACTGCATCGAAGCATTTGGTAGACTGCCCGACCAGAGTCGTGACACAAAGCCGCTCATGACAATTGCAAATCTTTGGAAGTACAGATTTTTTCCTACTGATGCATACTTGGATGGTTCGGGTCGTAAGTATTTCTTAAACAGAAAAATTCAAGTCTTTTTAACAAAAGTAGACTTTTTTTGTTGATGTGTTCGTATGCCATGTAGCAGCCATGCAACCGAAGAAGACAAAGACGTTGAAGAAGTCTACGGGATTGACATTCCCTAGACTAAGTCTGACGGAAACAACTAGAGCGACCCCCAGCGATGTCCTTGTGATAGGGACACAGGCAAGATTCTGCGAAACGACATGAAAAAGCTCCTAATCTGCTGCTGCTCATCCGATGAGGAAGAAAACCATGGCCTCAAGGACGAAGAAGAGAAAAAATAATACCCACTGAAGAATCTGAATTTGAGTTAGGAGGCTTCAGGATAATGCCTGATAATCCGTGGATTATACCGTTTTTATTAGACTTTTTAGTCGGATTTCAGGTACTTTCTAGTTCATTTTGACCTGAATTGTTGCTTAATTCTTTACATTTTATGTTTTAGGTTAAAATAGACATTTTGAGCTAATAAAGACAGAATTGGAAGTTCTGGACTCAGAAGTAAGCGGATCTCAGACGTTGGGAGAGTTCTGAAGCAGGGTGAAGCACTATGAAGCTTGTTCTCAAGGGAGAGCACTGAAGATCGAAGAATCAAGCGAAGATGCAAGCAAAGGGGCAATTCTATAAATTCAGAAATTGTCAGGAAGCTTCGCCGCGGCGAAGGTTGTTCTTCGCCATGGTGAAGTGTGCCAGTCATGCACCAAGTTTGCTTCTTTCTTTGCCGCGGAGAGAATTCTTCTTCGCCGTGGCGATGGTTGTAATTTCCAGTTTTGTAAAACGCACAATTTAACTTCTGCATGTTTTTCTGAGGAATTTAGGGCGAGGTATAAATGAAAACATTTAGCCTTTTTGTAGGAGTCTTCGAATAGGGTTAGAGCAGCTTGTTACATTTCCTTAGAGTTCATTTTGAGTAATTTGGAGGTTGAACAAGGGTTAAGATTCGATTTCGAACCAGGGGATTCATCATTTGGGGAGATTTCTTCTCTTTTATTTTATTTTCATTATGTTGAACTTTAATATTTTAGTTTCTTTCATTTGTGTTGTTGATTTAGCCATGAACTAACCCATTTTAGGGTTTTGATTGTAGTTCGGATTTTAATGGGTTAAGTTATTGATTATTTTCTTTTCATATGATTGTGCTTTGATTGTGTGTTTATTCTGCAATTACTGGTTTTATGTGATGAACATGATGAGATTGAGAAATGAATCATGTTAGGCTTCTTGGGTAATCACCATTGTAGTATTGGATGCTAGAGATAGATTCAAAAATCAATGAAATCATTTTAGGATTCTTGTGCTTAATGAGCTTAGAATTATTAACTTTCAATTTGTTGGGTGCGGAAGGTTAATAGGGAAGAGTAGGAAACATAGCCTGAGAAGGTATGTTTGACACTTTAGAGAGTTCGATTTACAATCAATGCATGTGAATATGATTTTAACTTGATTCTTGAGGTTTAACCCATAAAGTCCGAATGAAGTCAAAACCCTACCCGTTTGTTTGAATTGATTTTATCCCGTTTAAATCTTGCTTTCATAGTCTAAGTTTAGTTTAGTAAGATTTTGTTTTAATCATAGTTTAAATTACTCCTTTTTATCCAAAAAGAATTCGATTGCTTCAACTTGAGAACGTTAGGAAACTTAATGCTTAGCAACAATCCTTGTGGGAACGATACTCACTCATCATTATATTACTTGTGCGATTAGTATACTTGCTACATTTGCATGTTGTAGGAAACACGCATCAAGTTTTTGGCGCCGTTGCCGGGGACTGAGTTTTAAGTTAACATTGAGTTTTTCTATAGTTAGCTAGATTGAGATTTTAATTTTTGTTTTAATTTTTCAGTTAGTTTGTGATCTCACTTTCTTTTGTTGATTCTATGCAGTTTATGCGAAGAACGAGACGTCAGCCAGTGGTTCCTATTGATCTTGAGATTGAGAGAACCGCCAGACGACTTAACAGAGAGAAAAGAGAAAGAGAGAATTTAGTGGTTGAAACAGAAGAGATAGTTGTTGAAATGGAAGAACCAGAGAATAGGACACTAAGGGAATTCTCAGTTCCTACGGTTAATGGCAGTGGGTCGAGTATTACTAGGCCTACAGTGCAAGCCAACAACTTCGAGATCAAGCTGGCAATCATTCAGATGATCCAGCAATCGATAAGGTTTAATGGTGATTTGAAGGAAGATCCGAATCAGCATATCGCAAATTTCTTGGAAATGTGTGACACTTTCAAATGTAACAGAGTATCAGATGACACCATTAGACTGAGGTTATTCCCATTCTCATTGGGGGATAAAGCAAAAGGGTGGTTAATGGCACTACCACCGGGAACTATCACAACTTAGAATGATCTAGCACAGAAGTTCCTTACCAAGTTCTTCCTTCCAGCTAAATCAGCAAAACTAAGAAATGATATCACATCATTTCTACAAGATGAGTCCGAGTCATTGTATGAGGCTTGGGAGAGGTACAAGGAGCTAATGAGAAAATGCCCACACCATGGGTTGCCAGTTTGGCTTCAAGTCCAAACTTTCTACAATGGACTGATGGGTAATGTGCAAACCATGGTGGATGCAGCATCGGGAGGAGCTTTGCAGAATAAGACACCAGAGGAGGCTTATGAGTTGCTTGAGGTGTTAGCAAGCAATAACTATCAAAGACCAAATGAGAGAGCAATACCAAGAAAATCTTCGGGTCTTCATGAAGTTGATGCCTTCACAACCATCTCAGCCCAACTCACAGCACTTCAGAAACAGTTGGGAAGTATGCAGGTAAACTCTGTACAAGTACCTCAACTAACTTGTGATTTTTGTGTAGGAAGCCATGTGAGCAGCGAGTGTCAAATGGGGAACACATTTGCTTCGTCATCTTCATCATCGGAGCAAGTAAACTACTTAGCAGGAAATCAGAGACAACCAAAAAACCGGTAATCCAACACATACAACCCGGGGTGGAGAAATCATCCAAATCTGGCTTGAGGAAATCAGAACCAGCAAAATAATCAATGGAACCAGAGGACAGTTCCAAATAACCAACAAGGGGTGAATAATCAACCGGGAGATCCAAGAGTGACAAAGTTGGAGGACATGTTTGAAAAATTCATGCAGGAGACCACGAGTTTCATGAATGAGACGAGGATAAATTTTAGAAATCAAGGGGCGTCCATTCGGAATCTTGAGGTACAAATGGGCCAATTGGCCGAGAAGCTAAATGATAGATCATAGGGGTCTTTGCCAAGCAACACAGTGACTAACCCATGTGAGCAAGCAAACGCCATAAATTTGAGGAATGGGACAGTTTTGGAAGAAGTTGAGCAAGCAAAAAAGGAAGATTCTGAAGAGGAAGTGGATGAAGAGATCATTGTTGAGGTAAAACCAAGCGGTTTAGAGGAAGAGAACAAGAAGAAGGAGGAAAGGCAAAAGAAGAAGGAGAAATTGTCACTGTTAGTAAACGGTCCCGTATACGCAGCGGAAACAAAAATTATAATATAACAGGATCGTTTACATGAGCCAAGATCAAGGGTATGATTTTACAATTTATATTAAATAAAATCTGCATAAATATTCAACATGAGTTTAAAGAAAACAAACGCACGTTGGAGGCTCCTCCAAATTTGTCTTTAAACGTTTTGCTACCGATCCAAGTGTAGGATCGAACCTGCGTAGTCCACACGAAGACAATCCTCAAAGAACAAAGAGGGATTTGCTAGATCCTCTTTGATCAAGATTAAGAAGAAAACAAAATCATTGAATTTAGGCCATAGGTGTTACTGCCGTGGGAAAGCAAAATGGGGCTGCTGTGTTTTTTGTTTTTACAAAGAAAAATCCTTAATTAAAATCACACCCTTTTCCTTTTATATTAAAAAAACAATTTGCCCTAATCCCATACGGATAGGCTTGGGCTCCAACCCAAACGCCCCATGTTGCGAAACACTCCCAATTTGATTTATTTTATTTTCCATCATTATCTCAATTAAAATCAATTAATATATATATTTAAATGTGTAATATATATATTATATTAACATTTATATAATGATAATATATTTAATATGTCCGAACACACATTTAAACGTAATTTCACTTATTATTTTTTCTAACAAATTAAATAAGGCTACTACCTCACAAATTTAATTGCACTATGAAATTACCAAAATACCCTTTCGCCTTAAAAGCCGAAGACGCCCTTCTTTCTTCTTGGATCTTAAATTATCTTCTAGTGTGTGACCCATAGGCTCCTCATCATATCGGCAGTGTTTATCGTGATTAACACCAATTAATCGTCTCACTAATACACAGACCAGATTGGCCCCTAGCAAGGCATCATGGCCACCCATAGATTCGGATTCAGCAAAGTAGCTACATGTCAACGATATGGTACCGTGCAATTTGATCTTTTCATCATACATTATCTCGACGAGACGAAGGCATAGAAATAGTGTCAACCTTCGGTTACTCTCGATATTATTTATTAAGTTTCTGACCAATAACCCGTATTATAATGGATAGAGCAACAACTCAATCCCACTATGGCCACAGTTTTTAGTGTCATTGCCCTATACTGAATTGGCCGTGAGATAACTTTCTCCCATACCCGGGTGATGAATCCTTTGTCAATCCACCATAGTCTTGATACACTCCTTGATGCAGCCAATCACCACCGTATTGACAGCTCTAAAGAACTGCGTTAGGCTAGTGTCAAACTCACCCAATCGGTGCACAGGCACTCCGGTGATCTCAAGTCTAAGGATCACATGCACCACCATTCATTAGAGGATTTTTTCCATAGACACTGGGGTTCCATCCATATGGAATCCTCTGGTGGGTCATTCCAGTGAACTTGCTGCGGTGTAATCGCCTACAGCAAACACCCATGTGTTGCACCAGTTTGTCACCAAACAACCTTGACAAGTGAGATCAGTCACTGCCTTTCGACAGGGTTGTTCAACACTATGATAGCCTTACGCGTATTATCTGTGCCCTTATTTCAAAATAATACTGGGGCTACGGACGTTTCTAGAATGCCACCATATGCTCAAAGGGTTCTCACTATCAAGATTTGAAACACTTGATACCCTCGTCACGGCTCTACCATTCTAAGGACATAATCAATACATATTGCATATAATGATTTACGCGATATAGAATAAAATGCCTTTATTGATTAATGAACTATAAAGAGTCAATTCTACAATAATTGATTGGCTCTAGGGCATCTACTCTACACATCTCCCACTTGTACTATAGCCAATCATTCATGTATTTAATACCAAATGATCTCAAGTGCTTGTCATGCTTCTGCTGCACAGAGGCTTTATTATTGGATCTACAGATTGTCGTCAGTATGCACTTTACAATCTGCACTCTTTCCTCTCAACTATCTCTCTGATGGATGGAACGTCTGAGTATGTGTCTGGATTTCTGATGAGACCGTGGTTCCCTGGCTTGAGCAATTGCTCCATTGTTGTCACAATAGTGTCTATAGGATCAACATCGTAGGAACCACACCAAGTTCAGTATGAACTTCTTAATCCAGACGTCCTCCTTGGCCGCATCCGACAATGCAATATACTCAGCCTCCATTATAAATCCGCTACATGGCTTTGCTTGGAGCTTTTCCAACTCACTACACCCCCATTGAGACAAAATACAAACCCTGATTGCGATCGATAATCATCTTTGTCCGTTTGGAAACTAGCATCACTGTATCCTTTTACAGTGAGCTCATCTTCCCCTCCATAAACCAAGAAATATCCTTAGTCCTCTTCAGGTACTTAAGAATATTCTGACAGCCTCCAGTGACGCTCACCTGGATCCGATTGATATCTACACAAGTGCTCAAAGCACATGAGACATCATCCGAGTACATAGCATGACATACATGATGGATCCAATTGCTGATGCTATTGGATCTTCTCATCCCTCTCTCATCTTGTGTTTTAGGACACAATTCCTTAGAGAGATAAACACACATGTGACATCGAAAGAAATCCCTTCTTGGATTCTTCCATACTGAATCTTTTCAGACTTTGTCATATATGTACTCTGACTTAAGCCAAGCAACCTACGCGATCTATCACGATAAATCTTTATACCAAGGATGTAGGCTGCTTCCCCTAAGTCCTTCATGGAGAAACTTGGATAACCAATCTTTACCGACTGCAAGTTCGGTATATCATCCCGATCAGAATTATGTCATTGACATACAATACTAGGAATGCTATGCGCTCCCACTCACTTTCTTGTAAACACAGGGCTCATCTTCGTCTTCATAAACCAAATTCTTTTACGGCTTCATCAAAACAATGTTCCAGCTCCTTGAAGCTTGCTTGATCCATAAATGGATCTCTAACTTGCATCCCTTATTGGTTTGACTATCAAGACGAACCATCAGGTTGTGTCATGTACACATCCTCCTCAAGGTTTCCATTCAGGAACAGTTTTGACATCATTTGCCAAATCTCATAGTCGATATGCAGCAATTGCAAGCATCATCTGGATTTAATCATGGCAACCGGCGAAAAGGTTTCTTCATAGTCATGCCATGAATTTGTTTGAAACCTTTGGCAACCACCATGCTTTATAAGTAGGCACTTGCCATCCATGTCAGTCTTCTCTTGAAGACCCTTACACCCTATGGGTTTACCCCTTCAGTGGTTCCACCAGAGACCACACTTGGTTTGGTACATGGAGTCCATCTCAGATTTCATGGCTTCAGCCATTCAACATAATCTGGATCCGATATAGCATCTTCGTAGGTTCTGGATTCATCGTCTTGGTAGACCATACGTCACCATGTTGGAGTCACGAGATGGTTCACTTGATCCACAAGTTGTGGAGTAACCTCCTCATGATGCTCAACCACTTCCTGTGCATCATCCCGTCCTTCGTCCAGTATATCTATGGTTCTAGAACTTCATCAAGTTCTACTTTTCTCCCACTAGTATTTCTTGAAAATATTCCTTTTCTAGGAAGACACAGTTCGCAGCAAAATTTTGCCTTTCTGGGTGGTAGAAATAGTATCCTTTGGTCTCCTTGGATCCCCACAATATACATTTACAGGATTTTTGGCCCACTTGTTCGAAGTCAATTCTTACAACTATCGCAACCCCAAATCCTTAGATAAGACAAGTTGGGCTTTCGCCCACTCCAAGCTCTATAGAGTCTTATCTAGATTTGACGCACAGTTCAAAAGTGAGTCGCATTTCTAGGGCATAACCCCAGAACGATGCGGTAAATCACTAAAACTCATCATGGACCTAACATGTCAAGTAAGGTCCTATTCCTCCTTTCTGACACTCCATTGTGTTGGGTGTATAAGGGTGATTTGTGATACCATCCCACATTCCTCCAGTCCTCTGAAACCTGAGCTTAAGATTCACCTCCTCGATCCGACGAAGAGCTTTAATACTTTTGCCCAACATTTCTGTACTCATTCTGAATTCCTTGAATTTATCAAGGCTTCAGATTTATGTCTCATAAGGTAGACTAACCATATCTATGAAATCATCAGTAAATGTGATAAGTATGAATATCCACCTCTGGCTTCAACTGTTAGTGGACCAATACATCACTATGGATGATGCCTAACTTCAGTAGCCCTTTCACCTTGTCGTGAAAGGAACTTGGTCATCTTGCCTAAAGGCATGACTCCATACCTCAATGACTGAAAGTCAAAAGGGTCCAAAACTCCATCCCTTTGAAGTTTTGCAATGCGGGTCTTATACATGACACAATCTCACGTGCCAGAGATATGCTTGTTTGGATCGCTATGTTTAGCTCTCTTGGTTTCAATATTGAGAATATCTTTATTGTTTAAATCAAGAACTATAATCCATTATATACCCTTGCATTCAAATAGAATACCATTCAAACTAAAGGACAAATCCATTAGATATCTCAAAATGATACCCTATTTATCAAGCGGATACTGAATAATATTTCTAGAATAGGTACTGATAACATTATAGTTCCAATAAAAGCCCGAGGCAAAGATAAACAATAAGTCCCTACAGCCAATGCACCACATGTGCTCCATTTCCAACTGGGTCCACCTTCCCTTGGCGGCACTCTACTCTGCCTTAGCCCTGCACATCAGTACAAATGTGAGTACCACATCCTGTGTCAATGCCTAAGTGTTGAGGAGAGAAGTTAATCTCAATATAAAAATACCTGAAGTCTAGCCTCTGACTTCTTCTTGCTTGCGAGGAAACCTTGAGTGTTTCCTCCAATGGCTAGGCTTGCCACAAAAGAAGAGACTACCTTCCCTTCCCATGCCACTTCAGGCCCAAGACATCCTGTCCTTTCGGCTTGGGCTTGGCTTGGTTGCTTGGCTGCTTGGCTCCTTCCTACCCTTGCCGTACCTTTGCTTTACTGCAGCAACCAGAAAACAGGCTTGGACTTTTTCAGTCCTGCTTGCAGTCCTCAACATGTTCAGAAGTCTACAGGGTTTTCTCCATCGTGTTCTATTGAAATTCTTATGAACGAGCATAAGAGTCAGACAGATTGAGAATTAATCCATTTGTAATTTGCATCCAAGCCACATCCCAAAGTCTCACCTCTCTATGTGCTCGATCATCTTGAGCAACATGAGGACAACTTGGGCTCCCTAGTCGACGACTCCCAAACAGTCTTTGACACCTTGTACCTCTCATGTCGACATTTGTTTCTAAAGCTCCTTGAGATGTAGATAATGGAAACATCCTATTCTCATGCTCTTTTGCAGCATAGGTTTCATCAATGCTAATAAGCATTGTACCGCTATCAGCATCATCAAGGACTTTTGATAAGTATCTTAACTTCCTGAGTGGCATCGGATCAAGCTCAGCCATGTATGGCTTTTCAGGATAACTTTCTTTTTTGACTGAGTTAAATCCAAGATTACCATACCAGTCTAAGAAATTGGATCCACCAACCTGTTTTCTTTCTGATTATCGTAGGTTCATAATGCTCATTTTGGTGAATCTACAATTCAGAAAAGATAAAGTTAATATAAGTTCATTTTTTTATATATGGTCTTTTATTAACGATGCTCCCACTATTTTACTCAAGCCAATAGCCCTCACTATTAACTCGGAAAGCCCGTTGACTTTCCTAGTGACCAAGATCCCATCTCCATTTCAAACCTTCGCTTTGGGAACAAGCCAAAATGAGTTGATTAGATAGGCCAACAAACTTAATCCACACCATTATACTCCCCTATCACCCTCAAATGAGAAAGCCAACAAGCCAATCACAAATCCAGGCTCCAACCATTCCTCAGTGTGATTCTCATATCATAGAGTGGACACTACATGTCACCACTACACATAATATGTGTACTGCTCTACTATGCCTATGAGCGTTTATCAACCTTCCTTCGAACAAGCAAAACCGTCATTTTAAGTCAACCCATCACCATTAAGGAAAACTCCAATGTTTTTAACCTCCCACTGGTAGAAGTGTACCCTTCTTTGGCGAACAAGGTTTCGACGACAGTGGTTTGATTAAAACCATGGTGGAAGGCTTACGTGACTTAATATATTATTGAGGGTTTTTATTTAATGTCTCATCAGATTATTATCTTTGTTAGAATGACATTGTTTGGCATGTTATTCAACATTCAACCTTAGCATGCATTCTAAACAAAAATAAACATGCGTACATGGCCCAACTAAAACCGATTTCCTCGAGCCTAGAGGAATCGTGGGTCACCTAGGGGTACTGTAATAAACATCTTGAGTCTTCAAGTGTGGCTGCCTTGACCTTTGCTCCGTCTTCAAGTACATTACAAAAAATATCATTCTAAATTTACAATAAAATAATTATACAAATTCTTTACATTAATAAATTTAGAAGCCTCGATTTACATTCGAGGGGAATGAGATGAGAAGAGAATGTACACCGAGAAGAGGAAAAAGGCAGAACACGCAGGCCTTGTTTAATAAATTATACAACCATACATACCCAAAATATTTTAAAACATTCACCCTTAGGTCTAAGGCTCATGTACCGGGCACCATGCAATATAAAAACAAGTACATAGCATACATTTAAAAAACAATCAATTTTGAAATTTGTGGGTTAATTACAATTTACACCCTAACAATTTATATATCTGCATTTGGTCCAAAAGTTTTGAAACTTTATATTTTAGCCCCTACACACTCGGAAGTGCACTTGCTGCTGTGATGAGTTAGATCGCTGCAGCGTGTGTTGATTACTTGACATTCATGCTCAACGTACGTTTGCCGCAGCGATTTCGTACGACATTCGTCCTAAGGACTATCGCTGCGGCGATGGGTTATATCGCCGCGGTGAGCGCTGTTTTTATACAGCGCTCGTCCAGAGGACGATTGCCACGGCGATGCTTTATATCGCCGCGACGATCGCTGGTTTCGTCACCAGCGCCAGCGTGAACAACGCTCGCTGCGGCGATGAATTATATCATCGCGGCGAGCGTACACAGATCTGTAGCTTTGGATCTGTTCATACAGTAATTATATACACTCAAATGAATTTTCAATCAATCAAACATACTAATTTCAACCAAAAATCCATCATGCATTAAACCAAACTTGCAGTTCATCAACAAATTAAATTAATTGATTAATCAATTTCTTAAAACATGATTTAAGGCAGATTTTATAAGGCAACATTATATCATCCAATACATGTTATCAACCATCCAAATAAAAATTGTAAAATTTGGCACCCTAGGCTCTGATACCATTGTTAGTAAATGATCCCATATACGTAGCGGAAAAAAAAAATATATATAATACAAGGATCGTTTACATGAGCTAAGATCAAGGGTATAGTTTTACAATTTATATTAAAGTAAAATTTGCACAAAAAGGTTAATCATGAGTTAAGAGAATCATACGCATGTTTGGAGGCTCCACCACGTTTTTGCTACCGACCTAAGCGTAGGATCAAACTGACGTAGTCCACACGAAGACAATCACAAAGAACTAAGGAGGGATTTGCTAGATCCTCCTTAGCTTTAAGATCAAGAAGAAAAATCAATGAAATTGACTTTTAGGCAAAATGAATTCTGTCGTGGGAGAGTGTTTAAGGGGCTGCTGTGTTTGTGCTTTTTCAAAGAAAAATAAACTAATGAAAATCTCACACATTTTTACAAATGACATTTTTCTTTTATAGTAAAATTTTAATGCCCTATTCCCATATGGAATAGGCTTGGGTTCCAACCTAAACACCCCATGTTACCAAACACTCCCAATTAGATATTTTATTTTTATTTCATCATTATCTCAATTAAAATCAATTAATATATATTTAATTTATATATTAACATTTAACAATAATGATGATTTAATTAAATATATGCGAACACATATTTAAACGTAATTTCACTTAATTAATTTTTTTTCTAATTAAATAAAGGCTACGACCCTCAGCAAATTTAATTGCACTGTGAAATTACCAAAATACCCTTTTACCTTAAAAAGACGAAAACGTCCTTCCTTCTTCTTGGATCTTAAATTATCTTCTATGTGTGTGACCCATAGGCTCCTCATCATACTAGTAGTGTATAGTATCGCGATTAACACCAATTAATCGTCTCACTGTACACAGACCAAGATTGGCCCCTAGCAAGGCATCATGGCCACCCGATAGATTCGAATTCATCAAAGTAGCTACCTGTCATCGATATGGTTACCGTACAGTTCAATCCTTTCATCATACGTTATCTCGACGAAACGAAGGCATAGAAATAGTGTCAACCTTCGGTTACTCTCGATATTATGTATTCAGTTTCTTGACCAATGACCTGTATTATAATCCGGATAGAGCAACAACTCAATCCCACTGTGGCCACAGTTTTAGTGTCATTGTCATATACTGAATTGCTCCGTGAGATAATTTCTCCCATACCCGGGAGTGATGAATCCTCTGTCAATCCACCATAGTCTTGATACACTCCTTAATGCAGCCAATCACCATCGTATTGACAGCTCTGAATAGAATTGTGTTAGGCTAGTGTCAAACTGCACCAATCGGTGCACAAGGCGCTCCGGTGATCTCAAGTCTAAGGATCACATGCATCACCATTCGTTAGAGGATTTATTCTATAGACACTGGGGTTACCATCCATATGGAATCCTTTGGTAGGTTAGTCCAGTGAACTTGTTGCGGTAAAATCGCCTACAGCAAGCACCCATGTGTTGCAGCAGGTTGTCACCAAACAATCTTGACAAGTGAGATCAGTCACTGCCTTTTGACAGGGTCGTTCAACACCATGATAGCCTTACCGTATTATCTGTGCCCTTACTTTAGAAAAATACTGGGGCTACGGACGTTTCTAGAATGGCCACCTTATGTGCTCATAGGGTTCTCACTATCAAGATTTGAAACACTTGATACCCTCGTCACGGTTCTACCATTCTAAGGACATATATCAATACATATTGTAATAATAATGATATACGCGATATAGAATAAAATGCCTTTTATTGATTAATGAACATTATTACAAATAGTCAATTCTACAATAATTGATTGGCTCTAGGGCATCTACTCTAACACAGATTGGGTTATAGATCACGGCCCCCCTTTTTTTTTTTTGAACGCTTTTGTTGTCAAAAAACATATTTTTTAATCACATAAAGCTTAGAAAAACTATTTCCACATGATTTCTAATCTTCTTTCGAATAAAAAGGTCTAGAAATCAAAACTTTAATTTTTAAAACTTTCGGTCAAAAACAGAGATAAACATAACATAATTCCAACATCAAGGCAGAGATAAAACGTGGCTCTGATACCAAATGTTAGCACAAATACGATTCTATAATGCGGAATAAATACTTTGAAACAGAATCGAAAAGCCTAATGCCAAAGAAACAGTACCTCCAGCCATTGATGTTCCTCACGGTTTTTGCTATGATCTCTCACTGATGTTTGGTACTTCCAAACTCTACTCACTCTATTTAGATGGTGTAAGACTGAAGGGGATTGAGTGATTGAGTCTGGGGACCAAACTGTTGTATTTATAGCCAAAGCTTCCATCAAGCTTCAGCGGCTACGTGTCCCACTTGTTCAATTTATCATGGGGCAGTTCCATGTTCTACGAACGTGATGAATATCCGAGTGGACCACTTCAGGTGCTTCTAAAATAAAGGGGAGCTGGAGACTCATCCTTACGAACGGCCTTCGTGAGAAACGGTCAACAGACAAATTTCAAAATTGGGAATATGAATAAAATATAAAGAAGAGAGAGACAAGTATGCTAATAAATGATTTTGTAATTTATATTTCTTCTTGTAATGTATATGTTGCGTTCCTTTCTTCTACTATTTTATTTTCTTTGTTGTATTATTTTATATTTCTCATCCAATGGCTGAGATAATTGAGTAGGTGCCAACCTAGTTGGGACGTACTCAAATTATTGAGATGCGACTCTCACCCAATTCTTCGTATAAGTATTTCAAATTTAATTAAAAATTATTAATCTTATGCATATATCTCATCCTTTAAAATTAACTTTATGATTATATCTATTTATTGGGCAAAATAGACTAGTATAAAAAGAAATTTATTAAATTTTATTGTGATTATTTTTACCTAAAGAACTTAAAAAAAAAAAAAAAAAATTCATTGTTAAGCCCAAGTAAGCCCATGTGTGTCCAACCAAAAGTAAATTCATTCATGCCAAGCTCAAAATAAGTCCATTTGTGCCAATTTTTGGGCTAGCCTATTCATGATTGGGCTTAGGCCTGACACAACCCATTCATGTTGTGCCTATTGGGCAATGATAGGTGCTGAATTTCAGATTTGTTCGTGCGTCGGCCTAGCACAAATTATAACATAGGCCTATAATAAAAGGGTTAGTCCGGCACGCCACAACGAATTTTACACGTCTATTTGTGTGTGTTACATATGTGAATGTATGGGTATGTACATGTATGTTTGTGTGTATGTGTGGAGCTCTAGAATCAATTTCCATAAATGATGGCAAAAGCTTAGATCAAAACCAAAATCTAGTGAATAATTAGGCTTAAAAATGATTACCTTATGAAAGCTTTCAACCTTGTAAGCCTTCCAAATTTTTTTTCAAGACCCTCTTTTGTGAGGAAAGGTAATTCACTCTTGATTCCCTAACAATCACTATTCTTGGTTCTTCGTTTTTGTTTGTGCCTAGGGTTATGTCATATTAACTGCGAACATTTACCTTAAAATGAAAGAAAACTTCCCTTAAGTAGGGAAATCCTAGGGTTTTTAGGGTTAAGTATCAAGATAGATCTTTAGAATATCTAAATTTATTTATTGAAACCAATGTATATTATCTAAAATACAAATGGATCTATTTACTAAATAAATTGATTCTTTGGGTCATTTTAATTAAGCAAGTTTGGGACCTTTTGGATATATTTAATTAAGCTCTAATGAATTAGGATCAAGTTAATTTCTCAAGAACCATATACATTTATTGGAGAAGTCGAAGTCAGTTAACTCTAGTTAATTAACTGTACAATAATTGATCATAGTTAGTTAGTTAGAGTTAAGTGATATTATTCTTGTTAAAAGGAGACTTCGGTCTTCTTCTGTAAGTTAACGCAAATAGATGAATGAAATGAAACAAGTACCAATCTTCTTCTATGTTCTTTGTTCTTTGTACATTGACATGGTATCAGAGCATTAGGTTCAAATCGTTTCTTGATCAATCGAAGTTTGGGGCTTCACTATCAAATCGATTGAAGCTTTATCTTCAAAATTTCCTATTTCTTTGTCTTTGAATCTTCAAGTTATGAGCTATTTCTTTGTCTTCGAATCTTCAATCTACAAGCTATTTTTTCAACAATGGCTAATACCATCGATTCTAATTCACCTCTCTATATTCATCCATCAGACACACCTAGATCTATTTTAGTAACAGAACAACTCACTGGTATAGAGAATTATGGTATATGGAGTTGAGCGATGATTGTTTCTCTGCAAGTGAAGAACAAGTTAGGGTTTGTTCATGGAACGTGTGAAAGGTCTGTGTTTGATTCTACTCTGAATGCTCAATGGGAGAGATGTAACTCTTTGGTTCTAGCTTAGATCTTCAACACTGTATCAAAAGAGATTTTTAATGGAATTGTCTACTCAAACAATGCTTCTCAAGTATGGCAAGATTTACAAGAACAATATCATAAGGTGAATGGAACTAGAATTTATGAAATTCACCGAGAGATAGCTAATCTAACTCAAGGAACATCTACAGTAGCAATTTATTTCAATAAGTTCAAATCACTCTGGGATGAAATGCATTCACTGGTTAGTTTACCACTACCAGATAGTAAATCTGTTAGGGCTTATCTTAATCATCTAAATCAGCAAAAGCTATTGCAATTTTTGATGGTGTGAAGTCAGATTCTGTTGATGTCACCATTACCTTCTTTCAAAAAAGCATATTTAGTGGTAAACCAGGATAAGAGTCAAAAGGTGCTGCTGGTATTAACACTAACACAGAAGTCACTATAGCTCTTTATGCACAAAATACCCAGAGAAATCAAAATGAGAATTCCAAGTATAAGGGGAAGAAACCGTATTTTGAATGTGAATATTGTCATTTGCCTGGTCATAAGAGGGAAACTTGTTATAAGTTGCATGGTTATCCTGCTAATTTTAAAGGAAAGACCAATGGGAAGAACAAGGCATCAGCCAATCAAGCACAATCTCAACTCACTAATTTGTCATTTGAATCTACAACTTCAAATGCATCTCTTGGCACAGTTTTATCAACAGTGCAATATTTTCAACTTCTACATTTATTGGGAAAGGAAAATGTTACACCAACAGCTAATCTAGCTGGTAACATTACTTCTTTATTTTCATGCCATGATGACAATGATGAATGGATTATAGATTCAGGGGCAATTGATCATATGACCAATAGTTTTTCTCGTTTAGAATCTCCTATTTTCATGAATTCACTTACTAATACATCTGTAGGACTGCCAAATGGTACCAAAATATAGACAGACTAGTTCTGTCATACTAGTTAGATGTATTCAATTGCATAATGTTCTTCATTTGCCAGATTTTAAATATAACTTGTTTTTAGTAACAAATTTACTTCTTCCAACAATTGCTCAATCAACTTTTATCCTGATTTTTGCTTAATCTAGGATCTCTGGAGTGACAAGCTGAAGGGGATTGGTTAAAAAAAGCCAGGGGCTTTACTATTTTGTACCTTCTTAAAAAATAAGTCCAAATGTTTCTGATCTTGATATAGTAGCTAAAACAATTTGTAATAAAGATCTTTGTACTTCAGTTATGAATTTTGTTTTGACATTAAATAACAAGTCTGGTTTTCCTTCTTCTACATATTATTTATCATGTAAAAATTTTGACATTTGGCATCAAAGGCTAGGACATGTACCCAACTCAGTCTTAAAAATCATGATCAATGACTTGCCTATTACAAAATCATCTCATTGTAAAACTTTTCCATTAGCCAAACAAACTAGGATTCCTTTCCCTCTTAGTAACACTACCACAGACCATATCTTTGATCTTTTGCACATTGATGTTTGGGGCCCTTACAATACCAACTCTTAGCAATGCACGCTTCTTCCTCATCATAGTAGATGACTACTCTAGGGTTACTTGGACATTTCTCATGCAATTTAAATTTGATGTTTTTCAAACCTTTAAACACTTCTTGCTAATTGTTCAAAATTAGTTTCATGTTACTCCAAAATGTATTAGAACTGATAATGGCTTAGAGTTTTTTTAATAAAAATTGCCATGAGCTATTATAAAGTTAAGGTATTATTCATCAAAGCTCATGTGCCTATACTCCTTAACAAAATAGTGTTGTTGAGAGGAAGCATAGGCACATTTTAGAGTTAGTAAAAGCCCTAAAGATTAAATCCAACATTCCAAATACATTCTGGGGCTATTGTATCAGTCTGCAGTGTACCTAATTAATAGGTTCCTAACTGCTGTCCATAAAAGAAGTTCACCTTTTGACAATTTTTTTGGCAAACAACCAAAATTAGATCATCTTAGGGTCTTTGGCAGCTTGGCTTATTCTACTGTCCTCTCTTCCAAAGACAAATTTTCTCCTAGATCCACACCTTGTGTTTTTATAGGATACTCTTTAACACAAAAGGGGTATTTGTTGCATGACTTGCAATCACAAAATGTACAAGTTACAAGAGATGTTGTTTTCTATGAACATATTTTTCCTTTTACCTGGTCTACATCTTCTACACATCTGTTTTCCTCTAATTCATTTTTGGATTTAGATCCATTTCCTAATTCATCATGCATTACCTTTCATTCTATGCAAAATAGAGGAATACAATCTGATCCAGTAGCAGAATCAGGTCTTGCTTCCTCCCTTGAGCCTACCTCATCTTCATTACCAAATGAATTACCTTCTAGAATTGTTAGAAAATCTGCTTGAAACTCTAAACCTCCAATTTGGACATCTGACTTTATATGTCCAACCATTTTACCTAAACCAATAGCTACCAATGCCAAATATCCCATTTTTGATTCCTTATCCTACACTCACCTTTCTTCTCAATATAAAGCTCGCCTCACTAAAATCTCTTCTCTTACTGAACCTACTAGTTTTCACCAAGCTTTTAGATCATTTGAAGTTATGAAAAAGGAGATTCAAGCTTTAGAACATAAGGCTATCTGGTCATTAGTTCCTTTGCCTTCTAGTAAGACTCATGTAGGTTGTAAATGGGTGGTGTATAAATTGAAGTATAGAGCAAATGGTTCCTTGAGAGGTATAAGGCTCTTTTAGTGGCAAAAGGGTATACACAATTGATAATCCTAGGATTATACTATTTTATCTAGGCTTTTTGGCCGGATTTTGGATACTTCTTATGTCGTTTTTGCCTGAATTACAACTTAATTTCATATGTTTCATGTTTCAGGCCAAAACATGCACTTTGAGCAAATAAAGAGCGGAATTGAGTTTCTGGACCCAGAAGCAAGCGAATCTCAGAATTTGGGGAGGTTTTGAAGTGGATTTGAAGCACTATGAAGCTTATTCCTTTTGTAGAGCACCAAAGATTGAAGATTCAAGCAAGGAAGCAAGTGGAGGGCAATTCTGTAATTTCAGAATTGTTCAAAACAGTTCGCCATAGTGAAGTTCTTTCTTCGCCGCTGCGATACACTCTCGGGAACTCGTTGTCGTGGTGAAGAATATTCTTCGCCGCGGCAAAGTCTGCAAGTTCCAGTTTTTATTAAAACGCACAATTTTATTTTAGGAAAGTTTTAGATTTTGTTGGACTGACTATATAAGAAAAAATTAGCCATTTTAATAGGGAGTTTGACATTTTTGGGAGAAAGAAGAGAAGATTGGAGATTAAACTCTTTGGATTCATCAAATAGGGAAGATTTTTGTTCTCTTTTCTTTATTCTAACATGTTGAATGCATTGTTTACTATTTTTATTTCTATTTGTGTTAATTTTAGTATGAACTAACTCACTTTGGGTTAGGGTTTTGATGTAATTAGGATTTTTATGTTTAATCAATAGATTATTGTTGCTTTTACATTCTATTTCATGGATTGTGTGATTATTCTTATTTTTACTGAATTTATTTGTTGAACATGATGAGATTCAGCAATGAATCATGTATGAGCTTCTTAGGGTAATCGCCATTGTTGTATTGAACGCTAGAGATAGGTTTGAGAATCAATGAAATCAATTTAGGACTCCATTAGCTTAACGAACTTGGAACTACTAATCTTCAATTTGTTGGGTGCGGAAGCTTAATAGGGAAAAGTAGGAAAACATAGACTGAGAAGGTATGTTTTACACATTAGGGAGTCCGATTTATAATCCGTGCATGTGAGTGTAGAAGTAGCATAATTCGTAGATTATTTCATAAATTACTAGTGAAGTCAAAACCCTAACAGTGTGCCTTAATTGTTATTTTCTCTCGAATTAGGTTTACTGTCATTAATTGGCCTTTTAAGTACATAGTAAATTTTGTTTTCATTTTAGCTTAAATTTCTCCCGCAAATCCAATATCTTTCGTTTTCTCCAACTTGACAACAACTAGGAAAATCAGTGCTTAACAAACAATCCTCGTGGGAACAATACTTTACTTATCACTTTATTACTTTTTGCAACTAGTGCACTTGCTACACATTGCATGTTGTAATTTCAACTCATCAACAATAGGCTAGGATAGACTATGAAGAAACATTCTCCACTATGGTCAAAATGGTTACTATTAGAGCCATTTTATCTTTAGCTTCCATGCATGATTGGCCACTTTACCATATGGATGTGGATAATTCCTTTTTATAAGGTGATCTCCATGAAGAGATTTACATGACACTACCCCAAGGATTTGTTAAACAACCTGGTCAGAATTTAGTTTACATAAATCTCTCTATGGTTTGAAGCAAGCTTCTAGAGCCTAGAATTTTAAGTTCACTTCAGCTCTTGTTTTTGGTGGCTTTCATCAATCCAAGCCAGATTATTCCCTTTTCATTAAGAGGACTGGACTTCAAGTGATGATACTCTTAGCTTATGTAGATGATATAGTTTTGATAGGTAGTGGTTCAACCTTGATTGATCAAACTAAACACTTACTTCATTCTCATTTTAAAATTAAAGACTTGGGATTATTGAGATATTTTTTAGGAATCAAAGTGGCTAGATCTAAGAAAGGAATTTGTCTTTGCCAAAGGAAGTATGTTGTTGAATTGATCTCTGACACTGGTTTATTAGGTTCTAAAACTGCTTTCATTCCCTTGGAATAGCATGTGAAGTTTACTTCTCTAGCTTATGATAAGTTATTTGCCATTACTAATGATTCTCCCTTGTTTGATCCCATAGTGTTTCAAAAACTCATTGGAAATCTCTTATATCTTTGGATGACTAATCCTGATTTGAGTTATTCTGTCAACCTTTTAAGTTAGTTTATGCATAATCCTAAACAATCTCACCTAAATGCTGCTATGAAGATTGTTACATATGTCAAATATGCTCCAAGCTTGGGTTTATTCTTTCCTGCTAATAATTCTCTCCAGCTCACAGCCTATAGTGACTCTAATTGGGCTTCCTGCCTTATGACCAGGAAGTTTGTTACTAGTTACTGTGTGTTTTTAGGCAATGCTCTCCTATCCTGGGAATAAAAAGACAAGCTGCAATATCCAGATCTTCTTCCGAAGCTGAATATCGTGTTACGACTTCAACAATTTGTGAAGTTGTTTGGTTGCTTTCGCTCTTCTTTGAACTTGGATATCCTGTTTTGACTCATATTCCTCTTCACTATGATAATCAATCGACAATACATATATCCTTTAATCCTATGTTCCATGAGCGCACCAAACACATTGACATTGATTGTCATTTAGTTAGAGAGAAGATCAAGGCTGGTTTAATCAAACCAGCTTATGTTCATACCAGTGAGCAACCTACTAACATTCTCACCAAAGCCCTTGGCAGTAAATCTCATCACTACTTGTTATCCAAGTTGGGAGTCTTTGATCTTTATCACTCACCAACTTGAGAAAGGGTATTGGAGAAGTCAATGTCAATCAAAGTCAGTTAACTCTAGTTAATTAATTATATAGTAATTGATCATAGTTAGTTAGTTAGAGTTAAGTGATATTATTCTTGTTAAAAAGAGACTTTGGTCTTCTTTTGTAAGTCAACACAAATAGATGAATGGAATAAAACAGGTAGCAATCTTTTTCTCCATTATTTGTTCTCTGTACATTAACAACATTGTTGATGCTCAATTTTTGCACCACACGAAAAATATTGTTTTGCCCTAGGACCATGTTGACTCCTTGCTTTACTCTCAGGTTCAACCTTCTATTATCCTAATCTCCCTGCAAAACTAAAAGGATCCTATCCTATAGCTTGCCATTGCTAAAAACAAATTAGAAGGCTAAAAAGGCTACAATCCGGCTTAAGTTGGAAAGCTCAAGTAAGAGACTTTTCCAATAATGAAGGGCGAAATCATTCTATGCCTTTAGCCTCCTTTATATAGTGAAATAGAAACATTTTTAGGAGATACTTCCCTTGATGAAGTAGGAATTTGGGTAGAGGAGGAGAGTGAATATTTGAGGAGAATTAAAGAGCTATTTCCTATTTAGGAAAGAATCACATGTATGTTCAATTCTTTATTTTAACCATACTTCCTTAATATATCTCATAGATTGTTTACATAGCGTGCAAGTAAGATCTTTGGAGATATTTACATTTTTTGCCCTTAGGGAATTTCAAGCACTATATACATGAACTTTAGTTCAATCCACTCTAGAATTAAAATTGCACTCTTAACAAAATAATCAATTATAAAAAGCTTCAATTAATCAATTAATTAAAGTTTATCGATATAACAATTTACATATTTACCCATTGTAGAATATCAATAATTTGAACTAGGTAGACTTACCAAAAATACCTCTAAAGTTACATTTTAACCCATCAGGTACAATTTTCCCTCTACTAAATAATTAAGATATAAATCTATTTAAATCTTTAATTGATAATTCATATCAATTTACCCGACCCAGACTATTATCCATATCAATATATTGAACTTGATAGATCATTATCTAAGAACCCAAAAAATACTCCATGTTAATATTCTCTAATTATGAATTTCATATCTATGAATCAAAGTTCTCATTGACCATAAACATATTCTCCCAATTAGTAGAGTATGTTGATCGAAATAAATTTTATGATCTCATCCCTTGCTCCAATAAAAGAGAACATAACATAAGTAAGATTTTTTATTCACTCAAGATTAAGGTTTATATGCCCAATTGCTAAGGTGCGAAATTTTAAGCTTCAGCTTACTATTTACAAATCAGCTTTAAAGTTTCAAGGTCCTCTTCAATGCATTCCAAATGCACATGTGTGTTTACTTAAAGTCAACCTTTTGATGACTTGAGACTAGTCACTTCCCTAATTGAAGTAAACGTCACAGCATTCCTTATAAAGTGTTCAGCTTTATTTATAGGTGGTGAGCTGATTTGAAATTTAATTAAGAACTGTCTCATATATATGAATGCCTCGTATAAATAATTCATATCTTTATAAGTCCTTGTTACTTAATATCATAGCATAGATGAATAATCTTGTTGATGCTTGATTTTGACACTAACGATCTCGTACATGCAAAGTGCTAACAGAGTCTTAGAAATTACACATGAATGATTGATTTTTGAGTTGGGATAAGGTTAAAATGCTATTGAATGCAAAGACTGAATAATAAATAAGACAGAGGATTTTTATGGTGGTTCGGATGCTTAAAGAGATTCCTACATCCATTTTTTCTTTTATATAAGAGTGTTACAAGAGGTCACATATAGCGAACAGCGAATAGAGGTACAATGATTGTGTATTCAGAGAGAATATCAAGTCAGTCTGTTTCTCATAGGTTGTCTTTGCTATTGAATATTGTGAAAATCAGAGACTAATTGATCTCGAATTTATGAGGGGGAGTCCTCTATTTATAGCTGGTAAATTCAAGGTAATGATTACAATTCTGCAAGTGGGTAGGTGTCATGCAAGTCCTTCCTTGCCTCCCATTAGCTGATAACTTAGGAAATGTCCTCATATTATCTGGGGCTTGGATAGGTGTGTGGTCTCCATTCACTCATAGATAAAACCTAAATCTGCTGGGTTGGTGACAGCCGTATCCTTTCTATCGTGGGGCAACGTGGCAACTCTTGGACAGCGCAAAGCCTTCCTAAACTCTTATTGGTGCTTGCTGATGTAAGCTTACATCAGCCTTGATTTTTTAGGCATAACATAAGCTCCCCATTTATTAAGATTCAAGGAATTGGATCTTCAGAACTTCATGATTATGGCACGACCTGACTTGTTTTCAGAATTGTTTACTCAAGTTGAAAGCTGCAAAGAGCCACATCGTTGCAGACAACCTGAAGCTGACTACTTGATATGACTAGCGATCTGCGTGTAGGTCGTGATCTGGATTTTGAGAGTTGCACAAGCGACCTAACATGATCGTTTATAGAAGTCCATCGACCTAATTTAGACCTTGTCTCATGCTATCAAGATGTGTTTTGAACTCTAGTTGTCATTCACGACCTGAAAACACTTAGAACATTTTACTGTTGAAAACTAAGAACCATCTTGTTTGGTGTTCAAGTCTGACATGTTGAACAAATGTCTTCTTCGAATGACCTCTTCAGATGTTAGTTGTTGTGCTTGACAGCTAACTCAGTTAATAAGACAAATCTTATATGAAGATGTGTCTCTGCGCACAATAAGTGTCAACCATGAGCATTAAATGCAAGCCATGCTAAAATGACATTCTCTTTTAAAGCAATAAATTCGGATGAGGATACATTGAATGTGGAGGAGATAATCATGCCAACACTTGGCAATTCCAATAAACAAAAGCATCGGTTGATTTTCACGAAGCATGGGGGTTACTCTTTACGCGGATTGATGACACGTGGTTGCAATCAATGGCTATGAGTGCGTTCTCGCCCAAACGTCGCTTATAAAGGAAATCAAGCATCGTCTTCCACCTTATAGAACCCTAAGTTTACCCTAATTTTTTCAAAGAACTTAGACTCTTGAAAGAGAAAACAACATTTTCAAGCTCAAAAAATCAGTTCATCTTCTTCCCAGTTAATGCGAACTCAATGTTATGACAGAGCATCCATTCCTAGCAACCAAGAGGTAAAAAAAATTTCTTCATTTTTCTCCTTTTTCCAATTCTACAAAAAAAAGCTTAGTTTTTACAATCATGGTGGTCATAGGCATCTAGTAGGCTTAGAAGACGAACATTTTTTGGTAGCGTTTGAAAGAAACACTTTTAATATTCAAAACTTAGGGCACAAATCTTTAGGAAGATTATTCTTAAGAGTTTTTAGGGTTTTTGGGGCGTTGACGACTATGGTAGAGAAACCAGGGTTCTTTTACTCTTCTGGGTCATTGTGCGAGGTAGATTATTCAGGGTTTGAGTCACCCCTACATGTCACACCTTTTCAGACTCAAAGGGCAATGGATATCCCTGAGATGAGAACAGTTGAAGAAGGGAGCTCGCAACCACTGGGCACCTTGGAAGGTCCCAGAAAGGTGATATGATCTACCATTATAGTGGAAGAGTTCCAGAAGGCAATAAACCAATATGTGATCAATGTGGACGTGTATTAACAAAGGCCACACAAAGCCCAGGATCCTCCCAAGGGAATGGCCGCGATCTCAAAAGCCATTTTCAAAAGTGGAGTGAGGATACCCCTCCACCTCTACATCAAGTTGATTCTTGACCACATCCAGGTGCACTATTCCAATTGACACCAAATGCATATATGATAGTAGTCGCTATGTATGTTACATTTGGCGAGCACAACCTCGGGGAGCTAACGTCGTATGAGCTTGCTTGCACCTATTATTTAAAGAAGAGCAAAGATAAAGACTTCTACTACCTCTCCAAGCAATCAACGATCGAGGGAGGGATATTTGGTTCCCCAACAGCCGGGGGGGGGGGGGGGGGGGGGGGGGGGTGGCTGATGCGGTGTAACTACAACATGCATAAATAGCAAGTCCACTAGTCGCACAAAGTAATAAAGTGATGAGTGAGTATCGTTCCCATGAGGATTGGTTGTTAAGCACTAAAATTCCTAATTGTTTTCAAATTGGAGGAACCGAAAATGTTTGGATTAATGGGAGAGATGAAATCTAAAACTAAAACAAAACTTACTAAGTATTAAAAACTAATTAGTGAAAGCAAGAATTTAAATGGAAGAATAATATCAATTTAACAAACGGTTAGGGTTTTGACTTCATTCGAACTCTATGGATGAATTCTATAGACTATGTTAATTCCACACTCACATGCACAGATTGTAAATCAAATTCTCTAAGTTGTTAAACATACCTTCTTAGGCTATGAATTCCTACTTTTCCCTATTAAACTTCCACACCCAACAAATTGAAGAATAATAGATCCAAGTTCATTAATGCTAATGGAATCCTAGATTGATTTCATTGATTCTTAAATCTATCTCTAGCATTCAATACTACAATGGTGATTACTCAAGAACCTCAACATGATTCATTTCTCAATCTCATCATATTCATCAAATAAATTCCATTAAAAACAGAATAACCACACAATCTATGCAATAGAATATGGAAACAACAATAATCAATTCATTAACCCATAGAAATCCAAACTTAATCAAAACCCTAGCCCAAAATGGGTTAGTTCATAACTAAATCAAAATACACAGCAAGAAAAACAATAGACATAATGTTCAACATATTGAATTGCAGAGAAAAGAGTAGAGATCTCCCCTAGTTGAATAATCCACCAGATTCAAGCTCAAATCTTCCCTCTAAATATCAAATCTATTCAAAACTCAATGAGAACAGACGAAAACTGGACAACCTCCTACGAAAATGGTAAAGTTTTTCTTTTATACCTCTCCCAAAGACCTAAAATTTTATTTAAATAAAACTGTGCGTTTTGGAGAAACTAAAATTCGCAGACTTCACTGCGGCGAAGAAAGAGTTTCGCCGCAGTGACGAGGTAAGATGGAATCTTGTGCTTAACAGTTTTCGCCATGGCGAAGAGTAGACTTCGCCGCGGCAAACCTTCATGAAGAATTATGAAATTACAGAATTGCTCTCCGCTTGCGTCTTTGCTTGAATCTTCGATCTTCGATGCTCTCCCATGTGAACAAGCTTCATAGTGCTTCACTTTGCTTCAAAACTCTCTCAACTTCTAAGATCCGCTTACTTAAGGGTCCAGAAACTCTAATTCGCTCACTATTTTCTCAAAATGTCCATTTTGGCCTAAAACACAAAATGTAAAGAATTAAGTGGCAATTCAGGCAAAAATGAACTAAGCAGTATCTGCAATTTGGCCAAAAAGCCTAATAAAAATAGTATAATTCTTGGATCATCAAATACTCCCAAACTAAAGACATGCTCATCCCCGAGCATCAGGTACAAAACAGAAAGAAAGAAAAACAACAAACGCCCAAAACAACGCAAAATAACAAAACTGAAAATAAAATAAAACATTAGACTCAACTCAACACAACGAGTTGCCTAGAATTTAAACAAGTCTCAAAGATCGTTGAAAAATTATTACTAGAAAAATGTTCAACACTCCAAGAAGTTATAAGTTGCATCGACTATCTTCTCTATTTTTCCCCGAGTAGGTGATCCCCACTTCAATCCACATTCCAACTTCTCGGATTATTTTATGCAAAAATGCAAAGTTTATCAAATGGTGGCGAACTCCATAAGCCTAAGTATTGAACTACTCTCCACTAATGAGGATTAGACGTTACTAAAGATCAGAAGTTCTTTATAGGCTTGTAACGTTAGGCTCGGTTAGTGGGCTTAAAAGAAACAGACAGGATTAATAAAGCAAGAGAACTCAGTTTTCTTTAAGCAAACATCAAGACTCAAATCAACTTCCACTTTCTTCCTCAACCACCACTTTATGTATCTCTCTCATGATACAGTTACTTCTTATTGTTACATATCAGGGGAGGGAGGTGCTAAGCCCTCGCTTATACAACTGATCTCCGAAGAGAGTGTAACGAGCAGCTTTAGTCTGTAAGATTCTTTCCTTAGTCTTGTTGTTAGGAAAAACCCGATCTTTGAGATACTAAATGATTGGAGTCATCCAAGACACGGATTTAGTGTAGCTACAACCTAATTGGGTGAGTCTTTGATGGGAACTTCGATGTATTTGACCGAAATATTGTCCAGCACATCAGAGTCTAGTGATGAGGCTAACTTTGCCAAAGCATCCGTAATTGAACACTATCTCTCGGGATTGGCCTAATCGTATAATGCTTAAAGGGTTCAAGTGCGGCATTGGCTCTCTTCAAGAACTGATCATATTCTTTTTTAGCTTGATACTGTTAGTAAACGATCCCATATACGCAGCGGACAAAAACAATATAATATAGAGATCGTTTACATGAGCAAGATCAAGGGTATAATTTACAATTCATATTAAAATAAAATCTGCAGAAAAAAAATATGAGTTTAAGGAAAACAAACGCACATTGGAGGCTCCTCCAAATTTGTCGACGAATGTTTTGCTACCAATCTAAGTGTAGGATCGAACTACGTAGTCCACACGAAGACAATCTCAAAAGAACCAAAAAGGGATTTGCTAGATCCTCTTTGGCTTTAAGATTAAGAAGAAAGGAAATCAAAGGAATTTGATTTAGGCTAAACCCAAATCTGGGTGGAAAGAGATGGGGTGCTTTGTGTATTAATTTCAAAAGAAATAAATCATTAAAAACCATTAACACACACTTTTCCTTTTACATTTAATCAAGTTGCCCTAATCCCATATGGAATAGGCTGGGCTCCAACCAAACGCCCCATGTTGCCAAACACTCCCAATTGTATTTTTATTTTCATCATTATCTCAATTAAATCAATAAATATTTAATATATATTAACATTTAACAATAATGATAATATATTTAAATATGTGTGAAAAAATATTTAAACGTAATTTCACTATTTAATTTTTCTAAAAAATTAAAGAAAGGCTACTACCTCAGCAATTAATTACACTGTGAAATTACCAAAATACCCTTTCGCCTTAAAAGACGAAAATGCCCTTCTTTCTTTCTGGTCTTAAATTATCTTCTATGTGTGTGACCCATAGGCTCCTCATCATATCGGCAGGTGTATAGATCCGATTAACACCAATTAATCGTCTCACTAATACACATACCAAGATGGCCATAGCAAGGCATCATGGCCACCCGATAGATTCGGATTCAGCAAAGTAGTACCTGTCAATGATATGGTTACCATGCAATTCGAATCCTTTCATCATACATTATCTCGATGAGACGAATGCATAGAATAGTGTCAACCTTCGGTTACTCTCGATATTATGTATTCAATTTCTGGACCAATGACCGTATTATAAACTGGATAGAGCAACAACTCAATCCCACTGTAACCACAGTTTTAACATCATTGCCATATACTGAATTGCACCGTGAGATAACTTCTCCCGTACGGGAGTGATGAATCCTCTGTCAATCCACCATAGTCTTGATACACTCTGATGCAGAATCACCACCGTATTGACAGCTCTGAAAAGAACTGTGTTAGGCTAGTGTCAAACTACACCAATCGGTGCACAAGGCACTCCGTGACTCAAGTCGGATCACATGCACCACCATTCATTAGAGGATTTGTTCCATAGACACTGGGGTTACCATCCATATGGAATCCTCTGGTGGGTCAGTCCAGTGAACTTGCTGCGGTATATTCGCCTATAGTAAGCACCCAGTGTTGCATCAGGTTGCACCAAACAACCTTAACAAGTGAGATCAGTCACTGCCTTCGACAGGGTCGTCAACACTATGATAGCCTTACCGTATTATATGTGCCCTTACTCAGATAATACTAGGGCTACGAACGTTTTGAATTGCCACCATATGTGCTCATAGGGTCTCACTATCAAAATTTGAAACACTTGATACCCTCATCACGGTTCTACCATTCTAAGGACATATATCATATACATATTGCAATAATAAGATTTACCCGATATAGAATAAAATGTTTTTTATTGATTAATGAAATTATTACAAAGAGTCAATTCTATAATAATTGATTGGCTTAGGGCATCTACTCTAACAGATACTCTCCCAGATGATTTAAACCAGCTAGGAGTCGCTTGATTGGATCATATATGACCCCATCTCTCTTGTAGTCGTAGACCAGCAATAAACACTCCATACTCGGCCTATTATTAGTAGCTTTGAATCCAAACCTAAGGGCTCTATAAAATGAGTTCCTTCGGACTATTGAGTAGAAGACCAACTCTAACTCTTCTCTGTTGGAAGACCCATCAACGTAGAGACTCCAAGTTGACAAGTTTCAAACAGTTTCTGGATAACTTCATTATCTTGCTGTTCGGGTTGTTGATCTGGCTGATAAGAGAACTCCAAAATAAATTAGCAATAGCTTACCCTTTGATTGTTGCTTTCATCTATAATGTAGATCAAACTGACTTAGTTTCACAGCCCACTTGAGCAATTTACCTAAAGCCTTTGGCTTTTGAAGGACCTGCCTGAATGGGGAATTTGTCAATACATGAAGGTGTGGGCATGGAAGTAATGTTGCAGCTTCCTAGAAGTGATCAGCAAGGCAAACTAATCATTCCATCTTTGGATACCTGACTTGACGTCCAGTAGTCATTTGCTTGTGTAAACACTAACCACTAAATTTTGTTCTCTTTTCGAATGAGAGCTATGTTGACTGTATAATGAGAGACAGACAGGTAGAGAAATAAAATTTCCTTAGGAAGAGGCTTTGACAGAAATGTGGTTTCTAAGATACTCTTTAATGCTTTGAAGGCTCGCTTACAATCTAGAGGCCATTCGAATCTCTTGTTGGCTCTGAGTATATTGAAGAATGGTAAACAACAATTGTTGCCCTTAATATGAAGCGATGAGAGCTGTATTCTCCCATTCAAGCTTTGGACTTGTTTTCGAATGGGGGACTTCATACCTAGAAAGGCTTGGATCTTCTCGGAGTTGACTTCAATTCCCTAATGGTTAACCATATACCCCAAGAATTTTCTTGGGATACTCCGAATGAATACTTAGAGGATTAAGTTTATTCTATATTTCCGAAGTATATCGAACATTTCGTGTGAGTTAGCTATGTGTATCAAAGCGACATACGACTAGACAACATGTCATCGACATAGACCTCCATTGATTTCCCGATCTGCTCAGAAAAATATGGTTAACCAAACGCTGGTAGGTGCCCTAGCGTTTTTCAAACTAAAGGGCATGACTTTTTAACAGTACAGTCCTCGATTTGTGACAAACGAGGTATGCTCCTCGTCAAGTGTGAACATCGAGATCTAATTATATCTCGAATAGACACCATGTGTTAGGAAACGATCCATTGAGGCAGCGGAAAACAAAAATCAATAACAACACGGATCGTTCCATAGAACCAAGATCAGCGCAATTTACAGTTTATATCAAAACAAGAATCTGTAGAAAATTAGTTTAGAGTTTAAGAAATCATATGCACGTTTGGAGGCCCTTCCAACTTTGTCTCTGAACGTATTTTCCTACCAACCCAAGTTGGATCGAACGACGTGGTCCACACGAAGATAATGCAAGGAACTAAAGAGGGATTTCCTAGATCCTCTTTAGTCTTAAGAACAAGAAGAAATGAATGTATTTATTTTCAATCAAAAACCAAGTCTAGCATGGGAGAGTATTTTGGGGCTGGAGGCTTTTGTTTTTTCAATGAATGAATGAATTAAAATCTGACTTATTCACAAAGAAACCTTTTCTTTATAGTGCAAGTTTAATTGCCCTATTCCCTTATGGAATAGGCTTGGGCTCCAACCCAAACACCCCTTTCAAACACTCGAATAGATATTTTAATATTAGTTCATCATTATCTCAATTAAAATCAATTAATATATATAATTAATTATTAACATTTAACAATAATGATAATTATTTAAATATATGCGAAACATATTTAAACGTAATCTCATTTAATTTTTCTACAAATTAAATAAAGCCTACGACCTCAGCAAATTTAATTGCACTGTAAATTACAAAATACCCTTTCGCCTAAAAAGCGAAAACGCCTTTCTTACTTCCTGAGTCTTAAATTATCTTTATGTGTGTGACCCATAGGCTTTCATCATACTGGTAGTGTATAGTATCACGATTAACACCAATTAATCGTCTCACTAACATAGACCAAGATTGGCCCCTAGCAAGACATCATGGCCACCCGATAGATTTGGATTTAGCAAAGTAGCTACCTGTCAACAATATGTTACCGCACAATTCGATTCTTCATCATCCGTTATCTCAACGAGACCGAGGCATAGAAATAGTGTCAACCTTCAGTTACTCTCAATATTGTGTATTCAGTTCTAGACTAAAACTGTATTATAAACTGGATAGAGCAACAAACTCAACATTATGGCCACAGTTTTAGTGTCATTGCCATTTACTGAATTTCACCGTGGATAACTTCTCCCATACCCGGGAGTGATGAATCTCTGTCTATCCACCATAGTCTTGATACACTCCCTGATGTAGCCAATCACTACCATATTGACAGCTCTGAATAGAACTGCGTTAGGCTAGTGTCAAACTACACCAATCGGTGCACAGGCGCTTCGGTGATCTCAAGTCTAAGGATCACATGCACCACCATTGTTAGAGATTTGTTCCATAGACACTGGGGTTACCATCATATGGAATTCTTGGTGGGTTAGTCCAGTGACTTGCCTACAGCAAGCACCCATGTGTTGCACCAGGTTGTCGTCAAACAACCTTGACAAGTGAGATCAATCACTATCTTTCGACATGGTGTTAACACTATGATAACCTTACTGTATTATCGTGTCCTTACTTTCGAATAATAATGGGGCTACGGACGTTTCTAGAATGGCCACCATATGTGCTTATAGGGTTCTCACTATCAAGATTTGAAACACTGATACCCCGTCATGGTTCTACCATTCTAAGGAGATATATCAATACATACAATGATGATTTACGCGATATAGTATAAAACGTCTTTTATTGATCAATGAACATATTACAAAGAGTCAATTCTACAATAATTGATGGCTCTAAGGCATCTACTCTAACACCATGAAGCTTAAGCTCCATGCTTAGAAATGGCATCAACGAGGTGATCAATTCTGGGCAAAGGGAAATTGTCCTTCGGACGGTTTGTTGAGATCGTGAAATCAACACAAATTCACCATTTATAGTTGGGTTTTTTCACCAAAACAGGATTGGTGACCCAACTAGGGTAATGAGCTTCCGAGTGAACCCGATTGAGAGGAGTTTGTCCACCTCAACCGTAAGAGTCATAACGCTCTATGTCATAGCTCTTCTTTTTTGACGAACAGGTATAAATTCACTATTGATGTTAAGTGCTGACAATAATATTGGGCTGATCCTGACCATGTCATCATGATTCCACACAAAAACACTATACTCTGTCTGAGGAAGCTGTTAAATCATTTGCAAGCTGAGGGCTAAGATTGCTTCCAATTCTCAACACATGAGTTGGTCATTCTGGTTGATGGAAACCTAAATAAATTCAACAGGCCTACCATGGGAATAATCCTTCTGAACACAAGGACCAATACAGTCTTGCACTAGATGGGATGTGGTTCAATCTGTGATCATCATTACCTGCTTAAAAATGTCCATAGACTCCCTTTCCCTTTGCATGCCATCTGCACTACCCTAACATAGCAATCGCGAGAATCACACAAAGCCCTTTGACTTCCCCACACCCTGTCGGAGTGAGAAATTTCATCTTTAAATGATAAATGGAGTAACAACATTAAAGTTCTGTAGTAAAGGTCATCGTAAGATGCATTGAAAGCTGACGACAATCTACTACCAGAATTCTGTCATTTTAGTCTACGTGGGTCTTACCCAAAGTGACAAGAAGTGCAATTGCTTCCTTGGGAATCAGATGATCCCCGATAAAGCCATAAAATGGAAGGAGACAGACTCCATATCTGTTTTGTAACTATATTTCCTTAAATGCTCGCGAAACAAGATGTTCACGGTGCTCTATTATCCACCAACATTTTATGGACTTTGCACTTCCTATTTAGATGTGATGACAAGTGCATTCTCATGAGGGTGATGCAATGTACCGTGTCTTTTTCAAAGAAGGTAATCTTCTTCTCTATGCACTTTAGCAAGTTACAACACCATATTCAAAACACTCATGGGCTCATGGCGAGCCTTTCAAGTGTACTTCTCTTGAGCACCTCGAGAGTTTCCCGCAATATGCGGTCCCCCAAAGGTAGTCCTCACCAAATGGAGACCTTTGCGACCACAATGCTTCTTTCCATCGCCCTCTTGATCCTTTCCCGAGTGGGAGTTGGACCATCAACATATCCTTGAAGTGCTTCTTTTGAATAAGGTCTTAAATAGCCTGCTTAAGAGCTCGGCATTCATTGGAATGGTGCTCATTATCCGATGATAACAGTAATACTTCTTGCTATTTCTTTTAGAAGTAGGATTTTTCATAAGCTTTGGCTCTCCGAGCAGATTAGTTTTGACTTGTCCAGAATAGTAAAACCGATGCATTGGATGGAGTAAATAAATTTCGGTCGCAATCGAGAGAGAAACTTGGACATAGGATTTCTTGGGCTCAAACTATAGTTTTTTTCCCTTCCTCTGATCGTCATTAGCCAATTGCATTCAGATCTTCTACTATTCTCACCCTAGTTTTCCCTCTTGACTGGAACTAGTCAAAGGTGAAAAACCAGAAGAGGTGGCAAAAAAATTATGGAAAGCATGTAAACAGACATGCTAGCTAAGATATGGATTATAGGATTCAAAACTTTAAATAAAGCATAAATTAACATTATACCTTCTCCTTAAAGCTTAGGTTTGATGAAGCCAAGATTCAAAGCTGTGAAACCTCCACACTTTAACACCACCTTGAGAGAAAGAGAGGGTGGCTAAACCTAAGAGAGAACTTTTGTTTTTCTTTTGAGTGAACAATGAACACTTGACCTAAAATACAACCATTGCATTTATATACCATGGGTCATTTTGTAATTCCTTTTTCACTTGTATGCCCTAATAAATCTTATTCTAAAGGAGCCCAAGCATTTTTAATTTGGCCTTTGAATAATCAATATTATTCAAGGGCCCATGTAAACTACACCAGTTACATTAACAACCCGTAAGTTTACCCTTTTGTCCTTTAACATTAAAAGGTTGTTTTAGTTCATCTCATTTATCTTAACGCTATAGATATAATAATTAAATACAATTAATTATTGCTTGACCATTTTAACCTTTAAAATGTCACGAATAATTTTTAACGTAACAATTACCATAGAAATTTTGTCATTACCCTCGGAAGGTGCTAGCCTTCTGGATAATCATTTCTCTCTCTTATTTTTCTCTAACTTTTCAAGGCTATTGGTGTGACATGTAGGTCCACCGTGGATTAGCAGTCAGCTGGTTTCAGATGAATCAAGAAACCTGTCCAAAGCCAACGACTATGGTAAACATCTAGCAATGTGCCATCGTCCCTAAACCACAATGAAGAAATACTTCATCAAACCCTTTTCAATCATATGTACCATGCAGGTAAAGTCCTCCATGATATATCCTAAGAGTACGAATTCATGGAACGTCAAAATCCTAAACTCGATCTTCTACAGATCATCGATCAATATATCCGAAACTTGTCATCACGAACTTACTTTCGAAGACTAATAATAGACTCTAGCCGAGATAGATTTTGATTTTGACTTACGATGTTTGGCCAAGAACCGGATCTGAATAGAGTCAGTGTTACTCCTGATCCTATATTCTGAGTCCATGGATCCCGTCTGACCATCGTTCGTTTCCACATATGAACAATGCAGACCAAATAGGCTTTACATACGTAATATGACTAGTCTCGCTTATAAACCGTATGAATCATACGCACATGTATTGGATCTGAGCACAATGTCTCAGGTCACAGGACTACATCGTGCACTAATATAGCCAAACAATAAATCATTAACTACATGTTTTCCAAGTGATTTGTCATATCGGTCACGTTCAAAAAACAGTTCACCAACCGCTAATCTAAGCCCCAGTGACTAACTATCATCGTCATCCATACTTATATCAACTCATGATATCTTTCGAAGCATCTAGTATGCCTACTATGCAATATAGTTGCCAAAATTATATTGCTTCCATAGGGAACCTTTTGATAAATTCATTTACCGATAAATGAATCATCTGGACAATTCATATACATACTTATTTTTAAATGCATGACTGAATAAAGGAAGCATTTTATATATGAATTGAAGAACTTTCTTCTTATTTATGATATATGATACAAGACAAAATACTTTGAAACCAACAACACGAATGGTTTCTAAGGCATACACTAACATTCACTAACTGAGGATCAGGGTCGTGGCAATTTAAAGTAGCCACTGAATTCTCTATTCTAAGATATTTCTTCATGAGGTGTTAAAGCAAGTGAGGGAAATATCATCCTCAGATTGCAATTTCTTCCACAGGTCAGTTTGCAGGTGAACTCTAGCAATAATGAGAGTTTGAACTGAATCCTTGGGTGTATTAGTCACCTTATTCAGCTCCCTGTGAAACCTGTCAATATAAGACTGGAGGAATTCATTCCTCTCTTGTCGTATGTTGTTGAGGTACCTCAATGACATTAAGAAATTATGATGGGTGAAAGTGTCTCAAGAATAACGAACTCATCTACTGCCACGAGTTGATAGACCTTGGTGGAAGCGATCTGACCAATGTTTGGCGTGGGCAGTTAGAGTCACTGCTAGGCAGCGACCTTGCAAGTTAGAAACTTGGTGAAGCTCCATGAGGTCATTAACTCATAAATATGATCATGCGGATCAGAATTCTCATCGAATGCTCTCATGTCGGGCATTCTAAATCTTGATGGGAGAGGAGCAGTCAAAATTGTTGAAGAAAGAGAGACGCCTCAACAACCTGCCCCTGCTCATCTGTTGAGCTTTAAGCTAATCTAAGGCTCGCTGAACTCCTTATCTAAGGAAGCAGAGCCATCTGAGGAGCACTTTTTGCAATGTGAGTGCGTTCTCCATGATTGCGATTAAGGAAGACCACAATCGAACTCTTCCCTGCCTTGGTCGAAGCTTCGACCTACCTTTACACAGGTGGCTAGAGCCATGTGAAGTACTGAATGGCATGGGGAGTTCACCCGACCTCCGTGGTGGTCAGAAATGACGCGGACGGTGAGTATTCCATCACAGTGATGGTCGAACCATCCTTAGTGATAATGGGAATCTTTTGCGAGCACTCTTGTGGGGGTGCCTGCGATGTGGCATGAGATGGCTCATTGATGTGACATACACGCAGTTGCAAAGATATAGGTATTCTCTGTGTATCACGACCGATATTCACTGGCCTTAGAGCCTTTTGGACCATTGTTTGCCATTTGTTTCCCTTATTTTTACGCACTGTAGTGCGTGTGGTATGAGCTTTTGCCCGTTTCAACACTTTGGCGTGATCTACAGACCTTTTTGAAGGTGGCATCGCCTTATTAGAATTGGGCGGTATAACCTAATCTAAACAATCTAACATTTTGTTAACCATTCGGAGGTGTTGTTGAACCTTTCCAGGTAATCCATTATAGCTGGATCTGGTGAGAGTCGAAGGGATGCCCACCACAATACTTTGGGGAACTGGAGGTACTAGGAGGAGTAACATCCTATACTCGGGGGTCTCCTCGTTATTGGTGCTAGTATGCTCAGTTTCAAAGCCTTGAGCCATAAGTTCGCTAGTAGATTGATTTTATTAGAAAACTGGATGAAGAGCTGATGTGAAATTTGTGCTTCTTCTAGTGCCAAACTTTGATGCTTGATTTTGATACCAACGACCTCACACGTGCAAGTGCTAAGAGAGTCTAGAAATTATAGTGAATGATTGACTTTAGTGGTGGGATAAGGATAAAATGCTATTGAAGCAAAGAGCGAATAATAAATAAGACAGAGGATTTTTATGTGGTTCAGACTTTAAGTGATTCATACATCCATTTTTCTTTTATATAAGTGTGTTACAAGAGGTAGCGTATAGCAAACAGTAAAAGAGGTACATGACTGTGTATTCAGAAAGAATATCAAGTAGTCTCTTTCTGTAGGTTGTCTTTGCTATTGAATATTGTGAAAATCAGAGAATTTATGAGGGGGAGTTTCTATTTATGCCGCTGAATTCAAGGTAATGATTCCAAATCTGCAAGTGGGTAGGTGTCGGCAAGTTCTTCCTTGACTCCCATTGGTTGATAACTTAGGAAATATCCTAAAATTATCTAGGGCTTGGACGGTGCGGGTCCCATTCACTCATAGATAAAAGTTGAATTTGCTGGGTTGGTGATAGTCGTATCCTTCTGTTTGGGGTGACGTGGCCTCTAGACAGGCAAAGCTTCTAACTCTGATTGGTGCTTGCTGATGTAAGCTTATGTCAGCTGATTTTTTAGGCTAACAAATGTCCTATTTATCGTATTTACAGAAATGATTATATTTGTAAGGTGAGTGCTCTCGATATCAATCAATAAATCTAAAATTACATATGTGTAAGTGTGAGTGCTCATATGAGTCAATAAATCTAACATTGCATATAGTGTAAGTGTGAGTGCTCAATATCATCATATGTTAAAGATTCTCATTTAACTACTTTTAAACGTTTTTATTCGCTATGTAGTGGAAATTTGACTTATGGACTATTTTATTCTTTTGATACTAATATTGATCTTATGGGTTAATTGATGCTTATTGGGTTGGAAATAAGGATGGTAGAAAAAGCACAAGTGGTAGTTGCTTATATAGGGAGTTATTTAGTCGCTTAGTAAAGTAAGAAACAAAGTTCTATATCATTGTCATTTTTAGAAGCAGATATAGTTGCGCACAATTTCTCTGGATGAAGCAAATGCTTTTTTATTAGGATAAATGAAGATGATATGAGACTTCTGTGTGGTAACAAAAGTGCGATTTGCATTGCAAAAAATCATTTTCAGCATTCTCGAATGTTGATGCAAAAATACACAAAATAGAGTTCCGATCGACCTTGTCGGGACAGAAACTGACGTGTACGTGATTACGGGTAACCAACAGTGAAACAATAATAAATGCAATAAAGCAAATGGCAAAGAGATTTTTAAAGTGGTTCAGCGAGTTGAACTCGAGCCTATGTCCACTGTTGTATTTGCTGTGAGAGCTTACAATGAAAGTCCTAGAATAATTGCTAACCCCTTTCTCATCGTTGGAGGGGGTTTATATACAGATTGTACACAAAGGAAATAGCAAAAATAAAGGGATTACAATTAAGTTTGAAATGCAATCTCGATATTCTCGCGATTGGGCATTGTGATTACGAAAAGATTATTGCTTATCTGATCATTCCCGAGATATCTAAGATATGAAGTTATCTGTGAATTGGTTGAACAACTGTAAGGATGGTCATGATTAGCTTATGCTAGGTCGAGCTATAACTCGACGAGCTTATGTTGGATCGGACAATCGATAGAATCGAGCTGGTTCTGGATCGGGCTATAATCTCGCAATTCTCCAAGCTTAATGGAAAAATCACACACAACATCTAACCTAGTGTTTTCATTTTGAGCTTCAAAGACTATTGCTCGATTTGCTATCAAGCTAGGCATTCATCGATAGGGCATTAGATGCAGATTCGGTTGAGCTTGTGAGTCGGACTCAGCCTAGTTGACGTACTCCACAACTTGACCTTTTCTCTTCTGTGACATTCTGATAAACTCAAAATTTGAAAAGTGAGAGTACTTGTGTAAATTCCACAAGTCATGTCACATTAAATGCGAGCGACTACAACTGTTCACACTCGAAGTTGAGGCGATGTGTGATGACGGTTATGATTATGGCAGTCTGACGGTAATCGCCTCGTGGATGATGACAGTGGCCATGTCCAAGGTTTAAGATTGATCGACGAATAGAGGGTCAAGATTCACTATAGATGACGGCTACATAGAACCTGCCCTTTTGTCTTCCATGCAAACCACTATAAAGCGAGCAAAACTCGTCAGAAAGCTTACACACCTTGCAAAAATTCTCAAAAATTCTTGCTTATTATGTCGCTACTTCTATCTTCACAGTGCTTTTTCGACAAGTTCATCCTTTCCTCCTATCTGGGAAGGTTTCTTTTCCTTCCGTTACTTGTTTTCTTGATTTTCGCGATTGTGGGTGGCCATTGTTGTGGCCACATTGAGTCTTTTAGGATTTGTTAGGGTTTTTAAGTGTGTCTTCGGCGGTTCTGGGTTTAAGGAGGATTTATCATGGTGGCCACTGGAATCCCTGGTAGGGTGCGTGTGTCTATTGTCCGATGCAAGCTATCTCGGGTGCCTGAACTGAAAGCAAAGTATGGATAAGTCGTCGAATTTTTTGAGCTCTGACACATGTTCACTTTTTTTGGTACCTAGAGGCGAGCTATAATCATGTCCTCGTCAAGCAACAACTAATTGATCGATGTTCAATTCTCCTACAGGCCAGAGTCCTTAGGGGCATATCCCAAGGTTTACGAGGATGTTGTTACACAGGGCTTGGACCGATGCGATGGGCTTGTCTAACCGTGCCTCTACAGAGGTCGCTCAACCAAGAAGTCTCCGACTCGTAGGCCACGCAGAGAGCCATAATCCTCGATCAAGACAAGGATCTGAGATGCATAAATGAGGACTTATGCGCCTCTACTAATTTGAGAGTTTCAGGAGGCTTCTCCTAGACGAATCCCCCATGGGGGTGTGGCGATTTTTGAATCCCTCTTGAGGTGCAGGCTATCTATCCCTCATTCAATTGACAACGTTTTGAGAAGGTTCGACATCGTCCCTCTCCAGCTGTCCACGAACTCATACATCATAATCATAGGTTTGTACCTAGCGTACCAGATTACCGAGCTAGGCGAGCATCGTGGGTAGCTCATCCATTTGTATAGGTTGAAGAAGGTTAAGACCAGACATACTACCTTCCAAGGCAAGGTAAATTTTAACGGTCTAGTCAACATTCTAAAGAAGGTCCCATATTGGGATTCTTAATTTTTCTTATGAGGCTGGGGAGACCAGCGCTTTGCTTCAAAAGCTAGTAATATTTTGACCTCCAATGAGTGTGAAGAGAGCCTTCAAGCTCTATGGTTGAACTAAAACAAACTTCTTTGTTGTACATACGTCTAACTGAATTTCTCCCCAAGGTGAGCTTACAAAGGCTTTAGCGCTTTAGCAATCTCTCTGACAAGGAGCGCAACAACAACAAGATTATCTCGCTTCCTCGATTGAGGGCATACGACTTTTGCCCAAACAAGAAAATTTCATCACCATCCTTAAGAAAGGTAAAGGTTTATTGGCTCACTTTTTTTTTTTTTTTTTTTTTGTGTTTAGGTCGTTGATAGTTTGCCTCCCTTTTCATAGAAATAGGCTGAGAAAACAAAGGGCCTAAAGAAGAAGGTGGCAACTTTCGGGGCTGCCAAGAAGACGTTGGATGCTCCGACGAAGAAGCAACCTATTGATGTGCTGGAACAGTCGAGCAAGGTGCCTCGCATCTGGCCCTAAAGCGAAGCGAGGGCAAGCTTGGGGAAGGCCAAGCACTAAGAAGCTCGGACCACTCTAAGGCAGTTAACGGGAAAGGTGCCCCCGAGCCACAAAGAGGCTAGCGAAGAAAGCATCCGGCCAATTGGAGGCTCGGGAAAATAGAAAGCGCTCAAGCAATATGATGCTGGGCATGAAAAAGATGTCAAAGCAATATGAGGGCTCTGGCAAGAAAAAAAAATGACTGAGACTAGGGGGGTTTGAGGGAAACAGAAGGTGGTGGAGCAGCAAGGTGGCTCGGGTACGGAGATCGTAAGGCAAGCAAGCAGCCCAAAGAAATCCACGGCCAAGGACTTGGCCAAGAAAAAATCCATTCCCACTGGCGAAGTGGGAAGTAAACCAAGCTTGCCTCAGTAGGAGGCACAAAGTATATACCTTTTTATTGATAAAAACATTTATTAAAGAGTCAATTTTACAATAATTGATTGGCTCTAGGGCATTACTTTAACAATCTCCCACTTGCACTATAGTCAATCATTCATGTATTAATACCGAATGACTTAAGTGTTTTCATGCGATAGAGGCTTCATCAGTGGTGAGCAAGATTGTCATCAGTATGCACTTTACTGTTTGTAATCTTTCCTCTCAACCTTTCTCTGATGGATGAAAAAAGTCTAAGTATGTGTCTGGACTTAGGGAGATCGTGGTTCCTTTGCTTGAGCAATTGCTCCATGTTGTCATAATGACACTCTATTGGATCAACAATTGTGGAAACCACACCAAGTTTGGTGACGAACTTCTTAATCTAGATGCCTCATTGGCCGACTAGGATAATGCAATATACTCAGCCTCTATTGTAAAGTCCGCTACAGTGCTTTGCTTAGAGCTCTTCCAGCTCATTACACCCCATTGAGTAAATACAAACCCTGATTGCGATAGATAATCATCTCTATCGTTTGGAAACTAGTATTACTATATCCTCTTACGTGAGCTCATCTTCCCCTCCATAACCAAGAACATGTCTTAGTCCTCTTCAGGTCTTAGGATGTTTTAACAGCTACAATGACGTTCACCTAGATCCGATTGATATCTATTACAAGTGCTAAATGAACATGAGACATCAATCGAGTTACATGGCATACATGATGGATCCAATGTGCATGGTATGGGATCCTCTCATTCTATCTCTCTCATCGGATGTTTTAGGACACATATCCTTAGAGAGATAGACACCATGTGGCATCGAAGAAATCCCTTCTTGGATTCTCACAACTGAATCTCTTCAGTACCTTGTATTATGTATGTACTCTTAACTTAGGCCAAGCAACTATGGATTGTCTCGGTAGATCTTTATTCCGAGATGTAAGTTGCTTCTCCTAAGTCTTCATGGAGAAGCACTTGGAATACCAAGTCTTTACCGACTGCAAGTTCGGATATCATCCCTATAGAAGTATGTCGTCGACATACAACAACAGAGTGCCACTGTGCTCCCACTCATTTTCTTGTAAACACAAGGCTCATCTTCATTCTTGATAAAATCGAATTCTTTTACGGTTCATCAAAATGATGTTCCAGCTCCTTGAAGCTTGCTTGAGTCCATAAATGGATCTCTGCAACTTGCATACCTTCTCAGCTAACCATTGGGTTGTCATATACACATCCTTCAAAGTTTCCATTCAGAAAAGCCTTTGACATCATTTGCCAAATCTCTAATCATGATATGCTGCAATTGCAAGCATAATCTGGATGGATTTAATCATGGCAACGGTGAAAAGGTTTCTTCATAGTCTATTAACATGAATTTGTTTGAAACCTTTGGCAACCAGTCATGCCTTATAAGTATGCACCTTGCCATCCATGTCAGTTTCTTCTTGAAGACTCATTTACACCTATGGGTTTCACCCTTCAGGTGGTTCACCAGAGACCATAGTTGGTTCTGGTACAGGAGCCATCTCAAATTTCATGGCTTCAAGATTTAACGGAATCTAGATCCAATAAGATTCTCGTAGGTTTCTGGGTTCATTGTCTTGGTAGACCAGTATGTCACCATGTTGAGTCACGAGAAAACCATATCTCTCAGGCTCACGACGTACTCTCCCAGATCTACATAGCTCCTGTGCTACCTGAGGTGGTTCACTTTAATCCACAAGTTGTGGAGTAACCTCCTCTGTATTCAACCACTTCCTGTGGCACATCATCCCGTCTTTCGTCTAATGTATTTGTGGTACTAGAACTTCATGATCTCTACTTTTCTCCCATTAGTACTTCTTAGAAAAAATTCTTTTCTAGAAAGACACTAGTATGAGCAACAAAAGGTTTGTGCTCTTCTGGACGGTAGAAATAGTATCCTTTGGTCTCCTCAAGATACCCCACAAATACACTTCGCAGGATTTCGAGCGCAGCTTGTTCGAAGTCAATTTCTTGACATAAGCTTCGCAACCCCAAATCCTTAGATAAGACAAGTGAGCTTTCACCCACTCATTATTCATATGGAGTCTTATCTACAGACCTTGGCGAGTACACGGTCTAGTGCGTGAGTCGCAGTCTCTAGGGCATAACCCAAAATTATGTGGGTAGATACAAAAACCTCATCATGGACCTAACTCCCACATTCTTTCACGTATGTTAACTCAGCTTGCCAAATTCGGCGTAGATGTGACTTTGAAAATATTCTTATTGTCCATTTTTGAAAACATATATTATGAAACAGTTCCATAGAATATTATTATCTAAAAGACAACAATCAATTAGTAAAGCAATATTCTTACTTGTCCAAAGTGGACACAGAAAAAAAGTGGACACAGAAAAATTATTTCTAGAAACTGAACGAATATCATAACAATCCACAAGTTCAAGTAACAAGCCCGTAGGCAAAATCAAACAAAGATCTCAAGCTAATGCAGCATCATGTGCTCCATCTCAACTAGTAGGTCTACCTCTCCCTCGGCGAGCAATCTACTCTGCCGTAGTCCTTGCACATAGAACAAATGTGAGTACCACATCTTGTGTCAATGACCCAAGATGTTGACGGGAGAAGTTAATCTCAATCAAGAACAACTTGACAAGAAAGTAAATCTTTTTCTTTTTTACTAGAAACTTGCAATGTTTCCTAGTGGCTGGGATTCACAAGTGAGGACAAATGCCCTTTCCATCTATAGAGTTCCTTCCAAGACTTCTGAGCCCTTACTTCTCACTTGAGTTGGCTTCAACTAACGTCAATTTTCTGACATTTTCATGCTGACTCAGTAGCATTCAACATATCCAGAAGCTCGAAGGGTATTCTTCTATCATCCTAAGAAGTCATAGACAAATGAGAATAAGAACTGGCAAAGACTGTAATATTAGGTTTATTACTAAACCTTCATTAAGTCTGCACCAAAGTCTCAAGCCTGTTCAATACTTGGTCAACTGGTATATGATCACCATTTTGGTACCCTCTTCCATCTTACATCTGAATAATGACTAAGACACCACCTGCTTTCATTTCTTTGAAGAAATGAAGAATAGAAGACAAGTCCATTCTCTGGCACTACTGTCGCAGTAATGGTGTCATTGATTCAAGCACAATGTATTAGTCATTTATGCTTTCGCATCATGTGTATGCTTCACATATACATACCCAGTCTCATGGATAGAACTATTAGCAGGCTCTAGTGACAAAGCATGCTCAATGGTGTATAATCTATCGCTTGACTAAAGTATATCGTTTATACTTCTATACCGTCAACGAAATTCTCACCATTCCATTTCTCTCCCAGTTCGATGATTTGTCATAGTGAGTTGGATCCTTTTGCTCAATTAAGTGAAACTACAAGTGCAGAATAAAGCAAAATTATTATCATATTTTATTTTTATTAATAAGGCCTTTTATTAAATAATCGCTCCCATTATTTTCCTCAAGCTAATAGCCATCACTATTAACTCGGGAAAGCCCGTTGGCTTTCCTAGTGGACTGAGATCCCATTAGCCCATTTCAAACCTTCGTTTGGCGAACAAGCCAAAATGGGTTTTTTTTTGGTAGGCCACAAACTTAATCCACCAGTTGATAGCTCCTACTACCAACCTCAAATGTGAAGCAAGCCAACAAGCCAATCACACAATCCAACAGCCTAACCATTGTCCTCAAGGGTGATTCCCAGTATCAATAGAGTGGACACTACATGTCGCCACGTGCATAGAACATACGTACTACTCTACTATGCCTATGACGGTTTATCAACTTCGCTTGGCGAACAAGCAAAACTGTCATTTTAAGTCAACCCATCACCATTAAGAAAAGTCAATGAATTTTAACCTCCACTAGTAGAAGGTACCATTCGCTTTTGCGAACAAGGTTCAGACGAACAGGGGTTGATTAAAATCATGGTGATGGAAGGCATACGTGACTTAATATACTTAAGTTGAAGGTTTTTATTAATGTCTCACCAGATTATTATCTTTGTTAGAATGTCATTGATTGGCATGTTATTGAACATTCAACCTTAGCATGCATTCTAAACAAAATAAAAAGTGCCGGTACATGGCCCACTAAAACTGATTTCCTCGAGCTAGAGGAATCGGTAGGTCAACCTAGGGTTTAAACAAAAAAAACTGGTGTCTTCATGTATTCCTCTTCAAAGCTCTTTCGTTTCTTCACGATCATTACAAAGAATTTTATAATAAAAATCTTATTCTAATTTACATCAATAAAATAGAAACCTGCATTACATACGAGGGGAGTGAGATGAGAGAAGAAATACATGGAGATTTAAAAGAGAGAGGCGGACCTGCGTGTTCTATGTTTATATATTTACAAACAAAACCAATAAACAATAAACAATAGGTCTAAGGCTATGTACTGGGCCACATACAATCATCAAACAAGAAACATTGCATATATTCAAAACAATCAATTTTGAATGGGTGGGTTGAATTATTAAGTTACTCTCTAAACATGCAGATATGATATTGGATTTAAAAGTTCAAAAATGCAACTTAGCCCTTGTGCGAAAATGAAAAGCAAAAATGAAATAGTAGGTTTCTTGCCACGGCGAATAAATTATTCGCCTCGGCAAAGTTCATACACATGGTTGTGTGGAGAAGTTTTATTTCACCGCGGCTACCGTGAACTTCCAGAAAACAGAAAATGTCCAAAGAGATTCATGTCGGGCAAAGCTTTATTTCGCGCAGCTAGATTTACTTTCGGCATTGCCGCGACGAAGGTTATTTTGCCGCAGCCAGATTCATTTTTTGAATTTCGCCACGGCGAAGCGTTATTTCACGCGGGCTGACGCCGCAAAATATGGAATCACACAGTAACGTCTTTTGCTAGGTTTTACATAACGACACGGATCCAAATCAAATCTAATGCTTACATTCGACAGGACACCAATCAACCAATACACATTCAATCAATACATTATTTAATCAATTGAGTAATTAAAACATTCAACATACAGAATTTTTCTAGATTTAAAAACCTTCAAATCATGCAATAACATGTTATCAAGCAAATACACATGTTATCAAACCATAATAAACAACAAATCTAATACCGAGGCTCTGATACCATTGTAAGTTATTGATCTCGAAAAGGCAGCGGAAAAATCCAAATAACACAAAAAGATCAATCACTTCTACACCAAGATCTGGGTATAGATCAATTGCTTACATGTTAATAAACAGAAAATCTGGACAATATAAATCATAGTAAATAATCCATACAAGGATTAAGAACACTACCAATGTTTGGAGGCTCCTTTAATTCTTTGATTTCGCTTGTCGATTCAAGAAGAGAAATCGCACGAACGTCGTCCACACGAAAATAATCCGCCGAAATACTATAATTTGTAGAACTATAGAAGGCTTTAAAAATCAAGTGAACAAAGAAAGAAATTCTTGATCACACACTATGAAAAACGTGAGAGAGAGAAGAAAGGTGGCTAGGGTTTTCTTTTCAATCAATGATGAAATTATTATATTTTTTTTATGTTTATGTTATTTTCAATCATGAATGAAAAATTAATTATATTTTTTTATGTTTTAATTAAGTTTCACTGATATATGTGTCACTTAATTGACAACACTAATCCCATAGGAATAGCCATGACACTAAGTTAATCCATCCTTGCAACCAAAAACAACCCTTAGGTATTTTAATTTTAATTGATTATAATATAATTAATAAATTAAATAATTAACATTTAATAATTAATAATAATCCATTTAAATATATGCGCACATATATTTAAATATAATTCCACTAATTAATTTTATTATTAAAATTAAATACAAGCACAACCTCAGCAAATTATTGTACTTAGAGATTACCAAAATACCCTCATCCTAAAAGACGAAAATACCCCTTTCACAAAAAAAAAAAAAAAAAAAAAAAAAAAAAAAAACGATTCTTAAATTATCTTCTAAGTGTGTGGCATGTAGGCTCCTTATCATATCGGCGAGTGAGTTATCGCGATAACACCAATTAATCATCTATTGCTCACGATCAAGAGTGGCCCTAACAAGGCATCATGGCCACCCGATAGATTCAGATTCAGTGAAAAAGCTACTTGTCAACGATACGGTTACTGTGCAATCCAATCCTTTGATCATTAGTTTATCTCATCGAGACTGAGGTACAGAAATAGTGTCAACCTAGTTATCCTCGAGATCTTTGATTTAGTTACTAGACCAATGATCGGGATAATAAATTGGATTGAGCAATAATCAATCCCACTATGGTCCAAATTTAATGTCATTGCCATTTACTGAATTACCCGTGAGATAACTTCTCCCGTACCCACAAGTGATGAATCCTTTGTCAATCCACCCACAGTCTCAATACACTTCTCAATGTAGCCAATCACTACCGTATTGATAGTCCAATTAGAACTGCATTGGGCTAGTGTCAAACTACACCAATACGATGACAAGGCGCTCCGGTGACCTCAAGTCTAGGATCACATGCACCACCATTCGTTAGAGGATTTATTCAAAAAACACTAGGGTTACCATCCATATAGAATTCTCTGGTGGGTCTGTCCAATGAACTTGCCTCTAGCAAGCACCCATGCGTTGCACCAGGTTGTTGGCAAACGACCTGTGACAAGTGAGATCAGTCACACCTTCGACAGGGTCGCCAACATATGATAGCCTACTGTATATCTGTGTCCTGGCAGAATAATACTGGGGCTACGGACATTTCTAAAATGGCCACCATATGTGATCATAGGGTTCTCACTATCAAGATTGAAACACTGATACCCCATCATGGTTTACCATCTAAGGACATATATCATTACATAATGAATAGAAGATATGCCTTTTTATTGATAAATAAACATTTATTACAGAGTCTTTTACAATAATGTGGACTCTAGGGCACCTACTCTAAAGGATGGAGGCAAAGTTTAAACAAATCTCGCTCACCTTGCCTAGGAAACGAAAGGTCGACAAAATGCCGAGGCCGAAACTGAGCAAATTAGGTTTAAATTAGGAGCTGAATGAGGCTGTCTTAAACGAGCTTGGGAGGCATTGGTTTTCCTTGTGCATTCTCCTTTGTTGTGATCCTATTAGAAGGAGGTCAACGAATAAGGATCGAGGCTCAAGGAATGGCCTATGTTACTGGATGATTCCAAGCCTGATGGTGAGGACCAGGAGGAAGTGAGGGAGGTGAGAAGGAAACTAGCCTTAGGCAGGAGGTGAGGATCCGACTCCCCTGGCTACGCTCCCCTTTATGCTATCGACCTTCCCCCGACCAAGCCTCTACAAGATGTCCCAACTCTACCCTCGAAATGGCTTCCAAACCTTACTGTCAAGGAAACTTCTGCTCAGATTGGCGACGAGACCCATGATCCTCTAATGCTTAGAAGAATTTCTCTATTTTTTTTCATTTTTAGTTAGTTTGTAATTAAACTTTAATCATAAAAAGATTTTTGCATATATCTATTGAGCAATTTTTTTATTTCTGCAGAGTGTTAGATCATCCATTGGACTTGTGCATAAAAATTTGAATTTGTTCAAAGTTATGCGTAGGCACTTCTTGAGAACTTTTCGAATATATGTGAGGAAATCTTATCGAAAACTTTGACTTTGGACTCATTGTCCGTCTTGAGTTTTGGTTACCAACTATGATCGATTTTCTTTGACGTGGTTTACTTGGATTTTTAAGTGTAACTTGTTGATCTGGGAATTTCACCCTTAATGAGTTGGATTTTGATGTGGCGATTGAACTAAGCTACTTTTTTTCTGAAATTATGATCTGAGTTTTTTGGATGCGATCGCATAGGTTGCGATTTTTGAAGTAATAATGATAAACAATAAATAAACAAAAAAGACAAACAAAGAAAAGTTTTGGATAATACCGTTTTTTTATTGATGAATCTTTGGCCATAAACGACTTACAATAATGTTTGAAAGAAAATAAAAATGAGTGGACCCGAGTGTCATTTGTAATACCTTCACAGATGCTCGACATTCAGGCTTGCAGTATGCTTCGCCATTGAGGGTTCCAGGAGTAGGTTCCTGGTGCGAGCTTTTCAAGATCCGAATGGATCTTCCATTGGGCCAACTATACCAAAGTTTGGGTTTTGTGTACTGGACCCTCTTCTGAGGACTAGGTCTCCCACTTCAAAGTCTTATTCTTGACTTGGTGTTTAGTTCATCTAGCTCTGATGCTGATACGAGACGAGCTTAGCTGAGACTTGGCGGATGCTCTTCATTAGGTCAGCCTCAGGCGGAGAAGATCTTTGTTTGTTTCTTCGTTGAAAACTTTCCTCTGAAACGAACTAATCTCCACTTCAACTGGGGTCATTGCTTCAACCTCGTATGATAAAGAGAACAAGGTTTCTCCTACTGAGTTCTGGCTATAATTATCTAAGACTATAAGGCCTCAGGCAATTCTTCTGCCTGTCTTCCCTTCAGGGCGTCGAGCTTCTCTTATGGTGTGCTTGATAACTTGGTTCACAGCCTTACTTGACCATGGCTAAGGCTGATAAACAACGGCGAAGCTCTTCTTAATACCAAGCCATTCGTAGAAAGATCTGAAGTCTTCACTGTCAAACTGTTTTCCATTGTTGGTTAGTAATAGTATGGGGGATACCGAATCTATAAATGATGTTCTTGTAGATAAAATCTTAAACTTGTTTGACATGATGGTAGCAAAGGCTCACTTCTACCCAGTTAGTAAGTAGTCCACCAGTGACAACTGCAAAACTTAAGCGCCCCCTTTTCCTTGAGGTAAAAGCCTATCAAGTCGATGCCCCAAATTGCAAATGGTAGGGCCTTGTCAAAGTAGTTAACTCCTAGGTGGAGCTCGTGCACAATCTACGCCCTCTGACATTTGTCGCATATGTGCACATAGTCTGCTACCACGTCAAAGACTGTTGGCTAGTAATAGCTTGACGAAGCACTTTGTATGTTAGAGATATGTCCCTTACATGGTTCCCATAGACTTCATGGATCTCTCTTAGAACATAGTCCTGCATCTTCATGGTCAACACACCGCAATAATGGTGAATTGAACCACGCTTATACAATTTGTCATTGATGAACATGTTCGAGCTGATTTTGCACAAAGTGTTTTTGGCTTTATTTCTCCTAGAGCCAATCAATTATTGCAGATTGACTCTGTAAAAATTTTTATTTATCAATAAAAGGCCATTCTCTATACGGTAAATCATAGTAAGTCCTTACATGTAAACGTGATGAGGGTTATCAGTTGTTTCAAATCTTGTAGTGAAAACCCTATCACATAGGTGGGCCATTTTAGACACGTCCTGTAGCCCAAATATATTCTGTCCAAGGACTAGATAAATACCGTAAGGCATTCATAAGCGTTAAACGACCCTGTCGAAAGGCCGTGAGATCTCACTTGTCAATGTTGTTTTGCCAACAAACCTGATGCAACGCAGGGTGCTTGCATAAGGCCAAGTTCACTGGACATCCCACCAGGAGGATTCCATATGGGATGGTAACCCCAGTGTTTATGGAATAATCACTAACGGATATGGTGGCCTGTGATCCTTAGACTTGAGATCATCAAGGCCTTAGCACCATTGTGTGGTAGTTTGACACTGCCCACGTAGTTTTATTAAAGCTAATCATATACAGTAGTGATTGGCTATATTGAGAAAGATGTAGCGAGAACTATGGTGGATCGACAAGATGATTCATCCACTCTGTGATATTGGGAGAAGTTATTGATGCGTGTTTTCCTTACAACATGCAATATTTAGACAAGTATACTAAGCAAAGTAATATATGATGGTTGTAGTATCGTTCCCACGAGGTGTGTTACTAAGTATCGATTCCCTAGTTTGAGTCCTATGAAAGAAACAAAATACATTGGATTGATGGAAAAATTAACAACTACAATACAAATAACAAAATAATACATGATTATGAATATGAAATAAAGCAAAACCCCAACTTAACACTAATTAAACAATGGTAAAAAAAAAAAATTGCTAGGGTGTTGATTTCACTAGAGCGACTAACCCAAATCAAGAGAATCTTTAGCCCAAATTCTAATTCCGTGCTTGAAAATCGAATTTCCTAAGTTGTACAAATATACCGTCTCAATGCGTACATTTCCCTACTGTATCCGATTAAGCTGCCGCCCACAAATTGAAGATTTATAGTTTCAACGTCTGTTAAGCTTTATGGATTCATCTGATTTCAATAGAGATCACTAAACCTTCTCTAGCTGTTTGCACGAATACGGTTTTTATCGCTAGAGGCATAATCACAAATCACGTTCTCAGTCTCATTCATGACAACACACATTTGAAGAGTGATCAAGCATCAAAGTCATTAAGCAAAGAGTAAACACTCAATCATGAAATTAAAACTCACAAGTAAATCAATTCATTAAATTTGAATCATTGGTATCAAGATTACATCAAACCCCCTAGGCTCAAAAAAAAACAACTCAGTTCTAGTCCAAACGAAATAAACAACAAAACAACTGTGGATCAGATTCATCATTGACAAACAAAACAAAGATGGAGAAATCTTCTCTAATTTGAAGCTCAAACTTCTCAATAATCTTCTTCCTTCCAGAGCTGCCTCCCAAAGTGACGAACCAAGGCCCCTTTCTCTTCCTTTTTCACTCTAATGTTATACCCTCTCACTTAAGGCGAAGCCCTAGCAAAGCCAAAACGCTGTCGTTTTATTTTACATTCTGGCAGGTTTCGGCGGATATTTGGTCCTTGACCACGAGCAGAAGACTTTCGTGGCCACAATTTTAGCATGATAGATTCTGAATCTGGAAAATTATAGACCAATTGAATTTATAGCCCTTTCATATGGTTCTTTCGTTCAAGAATCAGACACAATCCGAGGTCTCCGCTCAAGTTATGGTAAAATACTAAAGCCGGCACAGAACGTTTTTCTAGTTCCCAGCGTACTTTTCACAACTTCAGCCAAGTTGTCACCAGTGTCCAGTCAGAAATTAGGAAAAACAACCCAAAATCATGAAAGTGTAGTATTCTTCTAGCTGCCAAAGCTCTTAGTTCAGGTCATTCCGAGTTTCCAACGCTCAAGTTACAATTTACGATCAAAAACGTCATTATGCTCAAAAATCATCGTTTAGGACTGCAAAGACAAATTAATGAATTAGGTAGCACTTATGGGCCCAAAATGAATGAAAAGTAGTCATAAATCCAATCAAAATTCAATGCCAAATCATAGTGAAAAATATGATTATAATAAAAATACAACCAAACTTAGATTGCTCGTCCTCACCGAGCAAAAAGAAAAAGGAATAAAAACTCAAGCGATTTACAATCAATGCATGTGAATATGATTTTAACTTGATTCTTGAGGTTTAACCCATAAAGTCCGAATGAAGTCAAAACCCTACCCGTTTGTTTGATTGATTTTATACCGTCTAAATCTTGCATTCATAGTCTAAGTTTAGTTTAGTAAGATTTTGTTTTAATCATAGTTTAAATTGCTCCCTTTTATCCAAAAAGAATTCAATTGCTTCAACTTGAGAATGTTAGGAAACTTAGTGCTTAGCAACAATCCCTGTGGGAACGATACTCACTCATCATTATATTACTTGTGCGATTAGTATACTTGCTACATTGCATGTTGTAGGAAACATCATACCTATCAGAAAAGAACTCTACTCTGGGAAGTTGCCAAGTTGAAGCAAGCCATTGCAACTTGAATGAAGCTACAAACTCCACTCAGGTTCAAGAGAAAATATACCTATCAGAAAAGAACTCTACTCTGGGAAGTTGCCAAGTTGAAGCAAGCCATTGCAACTTGAATGAAGCTACAAACTCCACTCAGGTTCAAGAGAAAATATACCTATCAGAAAAGAACTCTACTCTGGGAATAGTAGAGTTTCAGGAGAACGAGCTTCTGAAGAAGGATGACAACACCAAAAAGCTCCAACTGACAATAGCGAAGCTCACTAAAGAGTTGGGCCAAAGAGAAAAAGAGATATAAGAGAGCATAAAGCGCGAGAAAGTGATAGAGAAGACTCAAGTTGAGTTATGAAAAAACTCAGAAAAAGATAGAAGAGCAAGAGAGACAGATCTTGAGATAGCTCATGGGCGGATCATTTCGCTAACAGAACAGATGAAGCAACTAGATCTCGAGGTGGAAAGGAAGGCTGCTCATTAGGCGATGCAAGTTATTCACAACTTGCAACCAAATAATCCCAACTTAGACATCTCCAATCTCTCGGAGGAATACCTAGTTACTCTTGCTTCACTGGTGTCTATTAAAGAGCAAGAAGATCAAGGATCCGCTCACGAGGAAGATCAACAAGAGACAGAAGTCCCCGAAGACCAAACACATGACCTAGAGGTCGTAGTAACCAAAGTAAGGGATTCTAAGGTGCAAGACCAATGAGCGACCTCTTTTCTATCTGCTCGCAAAGAGTCTTTTATATTTCTTTTCGCTTTCATTATAGCTCTTGGTCGTCCATTGTACATATTTTGCAATATATATAAATAGACTTTTGACTAATTGTGATAACACCTTTATAACTTAAGTACTTCACAAAACAAATACAGCTTTTCTGATTGTAAAACTTATAAAACATTGTAAGTAATAAGATTATTAAAACTTGAGATTACAACACAAGTAATTCTTGAGAACAAATGAGATAATCTTATTCACAGCATTTACAACAAGGAAAATTTACAAGTAAAACTAATCATTTAAGCTATACAAGAGTTTGAAATTACTGATAATAAGGACATAGATGCTTAGCATTCCAAGCTCGCGGTACTTCAGAACCATTAAGTCTTTTGAGATGATACGTTTCAGGTCGTATCACCTAAGCGACACAATATGGGCCTTCCCAGTTAAGTCCCAATACCCTCGCACTTGGTTCTCTTGTACCGAGAAAGACTTCTTTTAGAACCAGGTCACCAACCTGGAAGTCTCTTCTCCTGACTTTGAAGTCGAAGAATTGTTTTACCCGCTGTTGGTAGAAAGTTATCCTTAAACGAGCTTTGTTGCGGTGTTCTTCAACTAAGTCCAGACTTGCACACAAAAGTGCTTCATTCTTTGATATAATGTAAAATTCTCTCCGAAGTGAACCGGTTCTTACTTCCATTGGAACCATTACCTCTAGCCATACGCTAATAAGAAAGGTGTTTCTGAAGTAGAGGTTCTCAGAGTTGTTCTATATGCCTATAGAACTTTTGGGAGATCATCGGCCCAATTGCCCTTGGTTGCTCCAAGCATGGCCTTCAATGTGTGCTTGATACTCTTGTTGACAACTTCAACTTGACCATTAGCTTGCGGTCTTGCTACTGAGGCAAATTTCTTATGAATCCCTAGCTCTTCACAAAACTACTTGAAATCCTCATTATCAAACTGTTTCCCATTATCAGAGATGAGTGTATGAGGAATCCCATAGCGGCACACTATGACCTTGAAGACAAAGTCTTTGAGCTTCTTGGTGGTGATCGTGGCCAAAGGTTTTGCTTCGACCCACTTTGTGAAATAATCCACTACGACCATGACATATTTGACGCCACCCTTACCGGTTGGCATTGGACCGATGATATCAATTCCCCATATAGCAAATGGCCAAGGACTAGTCATCGTTGTTAACTGGTGGAAAGGAGCTCACGGGATGTTCGTGAATCTTTGGCACTTGTAACACTTCTTCACAAAGTTGAAGGCATTTTCATGAAGTAGCGGATAATTTTATTGGCGAGAGATCGTGCAACAGTGTGATTACCACAAATCCCTTTATGTATCTCTCTCATGATACAGTCTACTTCTTCATCTGTTACATATCAGGGGAGGGGAGTGCTAAGCCCTCGCTTATACAACTGATCTCCGAAGAGAGTGTAACGAGCAGCTTTAGTCTGTAAGATTCTTTCCTTAGTCTTGTTGTTAGGAAAAACCCGATCTTTGAGATACTAAATGATTGGAGTCATCCAAGACACGGATTTAGTCGTAGCTACAACCTAATTGGGTGAGTCTATGATGGGAACTTCGATGTATTTGACCGAAATATTGTCCAGCACATCAGAGTCTAGTGATGAGGCTAACTTTGCCAAAGCATCCGTAATTGAATCACTATCTCTCGGGATTGGCCTAATCGTATAATGCTTAAAGGGTTCAAGTGCGGCATTGGCTCTCTTCAAGTAACTGATCATATTCTCTTTTTTAGCTTGATACTGTTAGTAAACGATCCCATATACGCAGCGGAAACAAAAACAAATATAATATAGAGATCGTTTACATGAGCCAAGATCAAGGGTATAATTTTACAATTCATATTAAAATAAAATCTGCAGAAAAATAAATATGAGTTTAAGGAAAACAAACGCACATTGGAGGCTCCTCCAAATTTGTCGACGAATGTTTTGCTACCAATCTAAGTGTAGGATCGAACCTACGTAGTCCACACGAAGACAATCTCAAAAGAACCAAAAAGGGATTTGCTAGATCCTCTTTGGCTTTAAGATTAAGAAGAAAGGAAATCAAAGGAATTTGATTTAGGCTAAAACCCAAATCTGGCGTGGAAAGAGATGGGGCTGCTTTGTGTATTAATTTCAAAAGAAATCAATTCATTAAAAACCATTAACACACACTTTTCCTTTTACATTTAATCAAGTTGCCCTAATCCCATATGGAATAGGCTTGGGCTCCAACCCAAACGCCCCATGTTGCCAAACACTCCCAATTTGATATTTTTTATTTTCCATCATTATCTCAATTAAAATCAATTAATATATTTAATATATATTAACATTTAACAATAATGATAATATATTTAAATATGTGTGAACACATATTTAAACGTAATTTCACTTATTTAATTTTTCTAAAAAATTAAAGAAAGGCTACTACCTCAGCAAATTTAATTACACTGTGAAATTACCAAAATACCCTTTCGCCTTAAAAGACGAAAATGCCCTTCTTTCTTTCTGAGTCTTAAATTATCTTCTATGTGTGTGACCCATAGGCTCCTCATCATATCGGCAGTGTATAGTATCACGATTAACACCAATTAATCGTCTCACTAATACACATACCAAGATTGGCCCATAGCAAGGCATCATGGCCACCCGATAGATTCGGATTCAGCAAAGTAGCTACCTGTCAATGATATGGTTACCATGCAATTCGATCCTTTCATCATACATTATCTCGATGAGACGAATGCATAGAAATAGTGTCAACCTTCGGTTACTCTCGATATTATGTATTCAATTTCTGGACCAATGACCCGTATTATAAACTGGATAGAGCAACAACTCAATCCCACTGTGGCCACAGTTTTAGTGTCATTGCCATATACTGAATTGCGCCGTGAGATAACTTCTCCCGTACCCGGGAGTGATGAATCCTTTGTCAATCCACCATAGTCTTGATACACTCCTTGATATAGCCAATCACCACCGTACTGACAGCTCTGAATAGAACTGCGTTAGGCTAGTGTCAAACTGTACCAATCGGTGCACAAGGCGCTCCGGTGATCTCAAGTCTAAGGATCACATGCACCACCATTCGTTAGAGGATTTGTTCCATAGACACTGGGGTTACCATCCATATGGAATCCTCTGGTGGGTCAGTCCAGTGAACTTGCTGCGGTATATCCGCCTACAACAAGCACCCATGTGTTGCACCAGGTTGTCACCAAACAACCTTAACAAGTGAGATCAGTCACTGCCTTTCGACAGGGTCGTTCAACACTATGATAGCCTTACCGTATTATATGTGCCCTTACTTCAGAATAATACTAGGGCTACGAACGTTTCTTGAATTGCCACCATATGTGCTCATAGGGTTCTCACTATCAAAATTTGAAACACTTGATACCCTCATCACGGTTCTACCATTCTAAGGACATATATCAATACATATTGCAATAATAATGATTTACACGATATAGAATAAAATGTTTTTTATTGATTAATGAACATTATTACAAAGAGTCAATTCTATAATAATTGATTGGCTCTAGGGCATCTACTCTAACAGATACTCTCCCAGAATCTGATTAATTACCAGCTAGGAGTCGCTATTGATGTGATCATATATGACCCCATCTCTCTTGCTAGTCGTAGACCAGCAAATAACACTCCATACTCGGCCTTATTATTAGTAGCTTTGAATCCAAACCTAAGGGCTCTATAAAAATGAGTTCCTTCAGGACTATTGAGTAGAAGACCAACTCTAACTCTTCTTCTGTTGGAAGACCCATCAACGTAGAGACTCCAAGTTGACAAGTTTCAAACAGTTTCTTGGATAACTTCATTATCTTGCTGTTCGGGTTGTTGATCTGGCTGATAAGAGAACTCCAAAATAAAATTAGCAATAGCTTACCCTTTGATTGTTGCTTTCAATCTATAATGTAGATCAAACTGACTTAGTTTCACAGCCCACTTGAGCAATTTACCTAAAGCCTTTGGCTTTTGAAGGACCTGCCTGAATGGGTAATTTGTCAATACATGAATGGTGTGGGCATGGAAGTAATGTTGCAGCTTCCTAGAAGTGATCAGCAAGGCATAAACTAATCATTCCATCTTTGGATACCTTGACTTGACGTCCAGTAGTCATTTGCTTGTGTAATACACTAACCACTAAATTTTGTTCTCTTTTCGAATGAGAGCTATGTTGACTGTATACTGAGAGACAGACAGGTAGAGAAATAAAATTTCCTTAGGAAGAGGCTTTGACAGAATATGTGGTTTTCTAAGATACTCTTTAATGCTTTGGAAGGCTCGCTTACACTCTAGAGTCCATTCGAATCTCTTGTTGGCTCTGAGTATATTGAAGAATGGTAAACAACAATTTGTTGCCCTTAATATGAAGCGACTGAGAGCTGCTATTCTCCCATTCAAGCTTTGGACTTGTTTTCGAATGGCGGGACTTTTCATACCTAGAAAGGCTTGGATCTTCTCGGAGTTGACTTCAATTCCCTAATGGTTAACCATATACCCCAAGAATTTTCTTGAGGATACTCCGAATGAATACTTAAGAGGATTAAGTTTCATTCTATATTTCCGAAGTATATCGAACATTTCCGTGAGGTTAGCTATGTGATCTAAAGCGACATACGACTAGACCAACATGTCATCGACATAGACCTCCATTGATTTCCCGATCTGCTCAGAAAACATATGGTTAACCAAACGCTGGTAGGTCGCCCTAGCGTTTTTCAAACTAAAGGGCATGACTTTTTAACAGTACAGTCCTCGATTTGTGACAAACGAGGTATGCTCCTCGTCAAGTGTGAACATCGAGATCTAATTATATCTCGAATAGACATCCATGTGTTAGGAAACGATCCATTGAGGCAGCGGAAAACAAAAATCAATAACAACACGGATCGTTCCATAGAACCAAGATCAGCGCAAATTTACAGTTTATATCAAAACAAGAATCTGTAGAAAATTAGTTTAGAGTTTAAGAAATCATATGCACGTTTGGAGGCCCTTCCAACTTTGTCTCTGAACGTATTTTCCTACCAACCCAAGTGTAGGATCGAACCGACGTGGTCCACACGAAGATAATCGCAAGGAACTAAAGAGGGATTTCCTAGATCCTCTTTAGTCTTAAGAACAAAGAAGAAATGAAATGTATTTTATTTTCAATCAAAAACCAAGTCTAGCATGGGAGAGTATTTTGGGGCTGGAGGCTTTTGTTTTTTCAATGAATGAATGAATTAAAAATCTGACTTATTCACAAAGAAACCTTTTCTTTTATAGTGCAAGTTTAATTGCCCTATTCCCTTATGGAATAGGCTTGGGCTCCAACCCAAACACCCCTTGTTTCCAAACACTCCGAATTAGATATTTTAATATTAGTTCATCATTATCTCAATTAAAATCAATTAATATATATAAATTTAATATATTAACATTTAACAATAATGATAACTTATTTAAATATATGCGAACACATATTTAAACGTAATCTCATTTAATTTTTCTAACAAATTAAATAAAGCCTACGACCTCAGCAAATTTAATTGCACTGTGAAATTACCAAAATACCCTTTCGCCTAAAAAGACGAAAACGCCTTTCTTACTTCCTGAGTCTTAAATTATCTTCTATGTGTGTGACCCATAGGCTTCTCATCATACTGGTAGTGTATAGTATCACGATTAACACCAATTAATCGTCTCACTATACATAGACCAAGATTGGCCCCTAGCAAGACATCATGGCCACCCGATAGATTTGGATTTAGCAAAGTAGCTACCTGTCAACAATATGGTTACCGCACAATTCGATCCTTTCATCATCCGTTATCTCAACGAGACCGAGGCATAGAAATAGTGTCAACCTTCAGTTACTCTCAATATTGTGTATTCAGTTACTAGACTAATAACCTGTATTATAAACTGGATAGAGCAACAACTCAATCCCATTATGGCCACAGTTTTAGTGTCATTGCCATTTACTGAATTTCACCGTGAGATAACTTCTCCCATACCCGGGAGTGATGAATCCTCTGTCTATCCACCATAGTCTTGATACACTCCCTGATGTAGCCAATCACTACCATATTGACAGCTCTGAATAGAACTGCGTTAGGCTAGTGTCAAACTACACCAATCGGTGCACAAGGCGCTTCGGTGATCTCAAGTCTAAGGATCACATGCACCACCATTCGTTAGAAGATTTGTTCCATAGACACTGGGGTTACCATCCATATGGAATTCTCTGGTGGGTTAGTCCAGTGAACTTGCCTACAGCAAGCACCCATGTGTTGCACCAGGTTGTCGTCAAACAACCTTGACAAGTGAGATCAATCACTATCTTTCGACATGGTCGTTCAACACTATGATAACCTTACTGTATTATCTGTGTCCTTACTTTCGAATAATACTGGGGCTACGGACGTTTCTAGAATGGCCACCATATGTGCTTATAGGGTTCTCACTATCAAGATTTGAAACACTTGATACCCTCGTCATGGTTCTACCATTCTAAGGAGATATATCAATACATACAATGATGATTTACGCGATATAGTATAAAACGTCTTTTATTGATCAATGAACATTATTACAAAGAGTCAATTCTACAATAATTGATTGGCTCTAAGGCATCTACTCTAACACCATGAAGCTTAACAGCTCATGCTTAGAAATGGCATCAACGAGGTGATCAATTCTGGGCAAAGGGAAATTGTCCTTCGGACAGGTTTTGTTGAGATCCGTGAAATCAACACAAATTCACCATTTATAGTTGGGTTTTTTCACCAAAACAGGATTGGTGACCCAACTAGGGTAATGAGCTTCCCGAGTGAACCCGATTGAGAGGAGTTTGTCCACCTCAACCGTAAGAGTAGCATAACGCTCTATGTCCATAGCTCTTCTTTTTTGACGAACAGGTATAAATTCACTATTGATGTTAAGTGCTGACATATAATATTTGGGCTGATCCTGACCATGTCATCATGATTCCACACAAAAACACCTATACTCTGTCTGAGGAAGCTTGTTAAATCATTTGCAAGCTGAGGGCTAAGATTGCTTCCAATTCTCAACACATGAGTTGGCTCATTCTGGTTGATGGAAACCTCAAATAAATTCTCAACAGGCCTACCATGGGAATACTCCTTCTGAACACAAGGACCAATACAGTCTTGCACTAGACTGGGATGTGGTTCAATCCTGCTGATCATCATTACCTGCTTAAAAATGTCCATAGACCTCCCTTTCCCTTTGCATGCCATCTGCACTACCCTAACATAGCAATCGCGAGATTCACACAAAGACCCTTTGACTTCCCCACACCCTGTCGGAGTGAGAAATTTCATCTTTAAATGATAAATGGAGCTAACAACATTAAAGTTCTGTAGTAAAGGTCATCGTAAGATGCCATTGAAAGCTGACGGACAATCTACTACCAGAAATTCTGTCATTTTAGTCTACGTGGGTCTTACCCAAAGTGACAAGAAGTGCAATTGCTTCCTTGGGAATCAGATGATCCCCGATAAAGCCATAAAATGGAATGGAGACAGACTCCATATCTGTCTTTTGTAACTATATTTCCTTAAATGCTCGCTGAAACAAGATGTTCACGGTGCTCCTATTATCCACCAACATTCTATGGACTTTGCACCTTCCTATTTCAGATGTGATGACAAGTGCATTCTCATGAGGGTGATGCAATCGTACCGTGTCTTTTTCAAAGAAGGTAATCTCTTCTTCTCTATGCACTTTAGCAAGTTACAACACCATATTCAAAACACTCATGGGCTCATGTCGAGCCTTTCAAGTGTACTTCTCTTGAGCACCTCGAGAGTTTCCCGCAATATGCGGTCCCCCAAAGGTAGTCCTCACCAAATGGAGACCTTTGCGACCACAATGCTTCTTTCCATCGCCCTCTTGATCCTTCTCCCGAGTGGGAGTTGGACCATCAACATACTCCTTGAAGTGCTTCTTTTGAATAAGGTCTTAAATAGCCTGCTTAAGAGCTCGGCATTCATTGGAATGGTGCTCATTATCCCGATGATAACAGTAATACTTCTTGCTATTTCTTTTAGAAGTAGGATTTTTCATAAGCTTTGGCTCTCCGAGCAGATTAGCTTCTTCTGACTTGTCCAGAATAGCTAAAACCGATGCATTGGATGGAGTAAATAAATTTCGGTCGCAATCGAGATGAGAAACTTGGACATAGGATTTCTTGGGCTCAAACTATAGTTTTTTTCCCTTCCTCTGATCGTCATTAGCCAATTTGCATTCAGATCTTCTACTATTCTCACCCTAGTTTTCCTCTCTTTGACTGGGAGCACTAGTCAAAGGTGAAAAACCATGAAGAGGTGGCAAAAAAATTATGGAAAGCATGTAAACAAGACATGCTAGCTAAGATATGGATTATAGGATTCAAAACTTTAAATAAAGCATAAATTAACATTATACCTTCTCCTTAAAGCTTAGGTTTGATGAAGCCAAGATTCAAAGCTGTGAACCCTCCACACTTTAACACCACCTTGAGAGAAAGAGAGGGTGGCTAAACCTAAGAGAGAACTTTTGTTTTTCTTTTGAGTGAACAATGAACAACTTGACCTAAAATACAACCATTTGCATTTATATACACATGGGTCATTTTGTAATTCCTTCTTTTCACTTGTATGCCCTAATAAAATCTTATTCTAAAAGGAGCCCAAGCATTTATTAATTTGGCCTTTGAATAATCAATATTATTCAAGGGCCCATGTAAACTACACCAGTTTACATTAACAACCCGTAAGTTTACCCTTTTGTCCTTTAACTATTAAAAGGTTGTTTTAGTTCATCTCATTTATCTTAACGCTATAAGATATAATAATTAAATACAATTAATTATTGCTTGACCATTTTAACCTTTAAAATGTCACGAATAATTTTTAACGTAACAATTACCATAGAAATTTTGTCATTACCCTCGGAAGGTGCTAGCCTTCTTCGGATAATCATTTCTCTCTCTTATTTTTCTCTAACTTTTCAAGGCTATTGGTGTGACCATGTAGGTCCACCGTGGATTAGCAGTCAGCTGGTTTCAGATGAATCAAGAAACCTGTCCAAAGGCCCAACGACTATGGTAAACATCTAGCAATGTGCCATCGTCCCTAAACCACAATGAAGAAATACTTCATCAAACCCTTTTCAAATCATATGTACCATGCAGGTAAAGTCCCTCCATTGATATATCCTAATCGAGTACGAATTCATGGAACGTCAAAATCCTAAACTCGATCTTCTACCGAATCATCGATCAATATATCCGAAACTTGTCATCACGAACTTACTTTCGAATGACTAATAATAGACTCTAGCCAGAGATTTTGATTTTTGACATTTATCGATGTTTGGCCAAGAACCCGGATCTGAATAGAGTCAGTGTTACTCCTGATCCTATATTTCTGAGTCCATGGATCCCGTCTTGACCATCGTTCGTTTCCACATATGAACAATGCATGACCAAATAGGCTTTATCATACGTAATATGACTAGTCTCATGCTTATACACCGTATGAATCATACGCAACTGTATTGGATCTGAGCACAATGTCTCAGGTCAAAGGACTACATCGTGCACTAATATAGCCAAACAATAAATCATTAACTACATGTTTTTCCAAGTGATTTGTCATTATTCGGTCACGTTCAAAAAACAGTTCACCAACCGCTAATCTAATGCCCCAGTGACATAACTATCATCGTCATCCATACTTATATCAACTCATGATATCTTTCAGAAGCATCTAGTATGCCTACTATGCAATATAGTTGCCAAAATTATATTGCTTCCATAGGGAACCTTTTGATAAATTCATTTACCGATTAAATGAATCATCTGGACAATTCATATACATACTTTATTTTAAATGCATGACTGAATAAAGGAAGCAATTTTTATATATGAATTGAAGAACTCTTTCTTCTATTATTTATGATATATTGATACAAGACAAAATACTTTGAAACCAACAACACGAATGGTTTCTAAGGCATACACTAACATTCACTAACTGAAGGATCAGGGTCGTGGCAATTTAAAGTAGCCACTGAATTCTCTATTCTAAGATATTTCTTCATGAGGTTGTTAAAGCAAGTGAGGGAAATATCATCCTCAGATTGCAATTTCTTCCACAGGTCAGTTTGCAGGTGAACTCTAGCAATAATGAGAGTTTGAACTGAATCCTTGGGTGTATTAGTCACCTTATTCAGCTCCCTGTGAAACCTGTCAATATAAGACTGGAGAGATTCATTCCTCTCTTGTCGTATGTTGTTGAGGTACCTCAATGACATTAAGAACTTATGATTGGCTTGAAAGTGTCTCAAGAATAACGAACTCATCTACTGCCACGAGTTGATAGACCTTGGTGGAAGCGATCTGAACCAATGTTTGGCGTGGGCAGTTAGAGTCACTGCTAGGCAGCGACCTTTTGCCAAGTTAGAAACTTGGTGAAGCTCCATGAGGTCATTAAACTCATAAATATGATCATGCGGATCAGAATTCTCATCGAATGCTCTCATGTCGGGCATTCTAAATCTTGATGGGAGAGGAGCAGTCAAAATTGTTGAAGAAAAGAGAGACGCCTCAACAACCTGCCCCTGCTCATCCTGTTGAGCTTTAAGCTAATCTAAGGCTCGCTGTAACTCCTCTATCTAAGGAAGCAGAGCCATCTGAGGAGCACTTTTTGCAATGTGAGTGCGTTCTCCATGATTGCGATTAAGGAAAGACCACAAATCGAACTCTTCCCTGCCTTGGTCGAAGCCTTCGACATACCTTTACACATGCTGGCTAGAGCCATGTGAAGGTACTGAATGGCATGGGGAGTTCACCCGACCTCCGTGGTGGTCAGAACTGACCCGCGGACGGTGAGTATTTCCATCACAGTGATGGTCGGAACCATCATTCTAGTGATAATGGGAATCTCTTTGCCGAGCACTCTTGTGGGGGTGCCCTTGCGATGTGGCATGAGATGGCTCATGATGTGACATACCACGCAGTTGCAAAGATATAGGTATTCTCTGTGTATCACGACCGATATTCACTGGCCCTTTAGAGCCTTTTGGACCATTGTTTGCCATTTGTTTCCCTTATTTTTACGCACTGTAGTGCGTGTGGTATGAGCTTTTGCCCGTTTCAACACTTTGGCGTGATCTACAGACCTTTTTGAAGGTGGCATCGCCTTATTAGAATTGGGCGGTATAACCTAATCTAAACAATCTAACATTTGGTTAACCATTCGGAGGTGTTGTTGAACCTTTCCAGGTAATCCATTATAGCTGGATCTGGCTGAGAGATCGAAGGGATGCCCACCACAATACTTTGGGGAACTGGAGGTACTTTAGGAGGAGTAACATCCTATACTCGGGGGGTCTCCTCGTTATTGGTGCTAGTATGCTCAGTTTCAAGACCTTGAGCCATAAGTTCGCTAGTAGATCTGATTGATTAGAAATACTGGATGAAGAGCTGATGTGAAATTTGTGCCCTTCTTCTAGTGCCAAACTTTTGATGCTTGATTTTGATACCAACGACCTCACACGTGCAAAGTGCTAAGAGAGTCTTAGAAATTATATGTGAATGATTGACTTTAGTGTTGGGATAAGGATAAAATGCTATTGAATGCAAAGAGCGAATAATAAATAAGACAGAGGATTTTTATAGTGGTTCAGATGCTTAAAGTGATTCATACATCCACTTTTTCTTTTATATAAGTGTGTTACAAGAGGTAGCGTATAGCAAACAGTAAACAGAGGTACAATGACTGTGTATTCAGAAAGAATATCAAGTTAGTCTCTTTCTCGTAGGTTGTCTTTGCTATTGAATATTGTGAAAATCAGAGAATTTATGAGGGGGAGTTCTCTATTTATAGCCGCTGAATTCAAGGTAATGATTCCAAATCTGCAAGTGGGTAGGTGTCGTGCAAGTTCTTCCTTGACTCCCATTGGTTGATAACTTAGGAAATATCCTAAAATTATCTAGGGCTTGGACAGGTGTGCGGTCCCCATTCACTCATAGATAAAAGTTGAATTTGCTGGGTTGGTGATAGTCGTATCCTTTCTGTCTTGGGGTGACGTGGCAGCTCCTAGACAGCGCAAAGTCTTCCTAACTCTGATTGGTGCTTGCTGATGTAAGCTTATGTCAGCCTTGATTTTTTAGGCATAACAAATGTCCTATTTATCGTATTTACAGAAATTGATTATATTTGTAAGGTGAGTGCTCTCGATATCAATCAATAAATCTAAAATTACATATAGTGTAAGTGTGAGTGCTCAATATGAGTCAATAAATCTAACATTGCATATAGTGTAAGTGTGAGTGCTCAATATCAGTCATGTCTTAAAGATTCTCATTTAACTACTTTTAAACGTTTTATTCGCTATGTTAGTGGAAATTTGACTTATGGACTATTTTATTCTTTTGATACTAATATTGATCTTATGGGTTATATTGATGCTTATTGGGTTGGAAATAAGGATGGTAGAAAAAGCACAAGTGGTAGTTGCTTTTATATAGGGAGTTATTTAGTCGCTTAGTAAAGTAAGAAACAAAGTTCTATATCATTGTCATTTTTAGAAGCAGAATATATAGTTGCGCACAATTTCTCTGGATGAAGCAAATGCTTTTTTATTATGGAATAAATGAAGATGATATGAGACTTCTGTGTGGTAACAAAAGTGCGATTTGCATTGCAAAAAATCATTTTCAGCATTCTCGAATGTTGATGCAAAAATACACCAACTAGAGTGATCCGATCGACCTTGTCGGGACAGAAACTGACGTGTACGTGATTACGGGTAACCAACAGTGAAACAATAATAAATGCAATAAAGCAAATGGCAAAGAGATTTTTAAAGTGGTTCAGCGAGTTGAACTCTTGAGCCTATGTCCACTGTTTTTGTATTTGCTGTGAGAGCTTACAATGAAAGTCCTAGAATAATTTGCTAACCCCTTTCTCATCGTTGGAGGGGGTTTATATACAGATTGTACACAAAGGAAATAGCAAAAATAAAGGGATTACAATTAAGTTTGAAATGCAACTCCGATATTCTCGCGATTGGGCATTGTGATTACGAAAAGATTATTGCTTATCTGATCATTCCCGAGATATCTAAGATATGAAGTTATCTGTGAATTGGTTGAACAACTGTAAGGATGGGTCATGATTAGCTTATGCTAGGTCGAGCTATAACTCGACGAGCTTATGTTGGATCGGACAATCGATAGAATCGAGCTGGTTCTGGATCGGGCTATAATCTCGCAATTCTCCAAGCTTAATGGAAAAATCACACACAACATCTACCCCTAGTGTTTTTCATTTTGAGCTTCAAAGACTATTGCTCGATTTGCTATCAAGCTAGGCATTCATCGATAGGGCATTAGATGCAGATTCGGTTGAGCTTCGTGAGTCGGACTCATGCCTAGTTGACGTACTCCACACTTGACCTTTTCTCTTCTGTGACATTCTTGATAAACTCAAAATTTGAAAAGTGAGAGTACTTGTGTAAATTCCACACAGTCATGTCACATTAAATGCGAGCGACTACAACTGTTCACACTCGAAGTTGAGGCGATGTGTGATGACGGTTATGATTATGGCAGTCTGACGGTTAATCGCCCCTCGTGGATGATTGACACGTGGCCATGTCCAAGGTTTAAGATTGATCGACGAATAGAGGGTCAAGATTCACTATAGATTGACGGCTACAATAGAACCCTGCCCTTTTGTCTTCCATGCAAACCACTATAAAAGCGAGCAAACTCGTCAGAAAGCTTACACACCTTGCAAAAATTCTCAAAAATTCTTGCTTATTATGTCGCTACTTCTTCATCTTCACAGTGCTTTTTCGACAAGTTCATCCTTTCCTCCTATTCTGGGAAGGTTTCTTTTCCCTTCCGTTACTTGTTTTCTTGATTTTCGCGATTGTGGGTGGCCATTGTTGTGGCCACATTGAGTCTTTTAGGACTTTGTTAGGGTTTTTAAGTGTGTCTTCGGCGGTTCTGGGTTTAAGGAGGATTTATCATGGTGGCCACTGGAATCCCTGGTAGGTTGCGTGTGTCTATTGTCCGATGCAAGCTATCTCGGGTGCCTGAACTGAAAGCAAAGTATGGATAAGTCGTCGAATTTTTTGAGCTCTGACACATGTTCACTTCTTTTTTGGTACCTAGAGGCGAGCTATAATCATGTCCTCGTCAAGCAACAACATAATTGATCGCATGTTCAATTCTCCTACAGGCTCAGTAGTCCTTAGGGGCATAATCCCCAAGGTTTACGAGGATGTTGTTACACAGGGCTTGGACCTCGATGCGATGGGCTTGTCTAACCGTGCCTCTACAGAGGTCGCTCAACCAAAGAAGTCTCCGACTCGTAGGCCACGCAGAGAGCCATAATCCTCGATCAAGATCAAGGATCTGAGATGCATAACTGAGACTTATGCGCCTCTACTTAATTTGAGAGTTTCAGGAGGCTTCTCCTAGACGAATCCCCCCATGGGGTGTGTGGCGATTTTTGAATCCCTCTTGAGGTGCAGGCTATCTATCCCCATCATTTCATTGACAACGTTTTGAGAAGGTTCGACATCGTCCCTCTCCAGCTGTCCACGAACTCATACATCATAATCATAGGTTTGTACATAGCGTACCAGATTACCGAGCTAGGCGAGCCATCTGTTGGGTAGCTCATCCATTTGTATAGGTTGAAGAAGGGTTAAGACCAGACATACTACCTCTCCAAGGCAAGGTAAATTTTAACGGTCTAGTCAACATTCTAAAGAAGGTCCCATATTGGGATTCTTAATTTTTCTTATGAGGCTGGGGAGACCAGCGCTTTGCTTCAAAAGCTAGTAATATTTTGACCTCCAATGAGTGTGAAGAGAGCCTTCAAGCTCTATGGTTGAACTAACCAAACTTCTTTGTTGTACAGTTAACGTCTAACTGAATTTTCTCCCCAAGGTGAGCTTACAAAGGCTTTAGCGCTTTAGCAATCTCTCTGACAAGGAGCGCAACAACAACAAGATTATCTCGCTTCCTCGATTGAGGGCATACGACTTTTGCCCAAACAAAGAAAATTTCATCACCATCCTTAAGAAAGGTAAAGCGTTTATTGGCTCACTTTTTTTTTTTTTTTTTTTTTTTTTTTTTGTGTTTAGGTCGTTGATAGTTTGCCTCCCTTTTCATAGAAATATGGGCTGAGAAACCAAAGGGCCTAAAGAAGAAGGTGGCAACTTTCGGGGCTGCCAAGAAGACGTTGGATGCTCCGACGAAGAAGCAACCTATTGATGCTGCTGGAACAGTCGAGCAAGGTGCCTCGCATCTGGCCCTAAAGCGAAGCGAGGGCAAGCTTGGGGAAGGCCCAAGCACTAAGAAGCTCGTGACCACCTCTAAGGCAGTTAACGGGAAAGGTGCCCCCGAGCCACAAAAGAGGCTAGCGAAGAAAGCATCCGAGCCAATTGGAGGCTCGGGAAAATAGAAAGCGCTCAAGCAATATGATGGCTCGGGCATGAAAAAGATGTCAAAGCAATATGAGGGCTCTGGCAAGAAAAAAAAATGACTGAGACTTAGGGGGGTTTGAGGAAACAGAAGGTGGTGGAGCAGCAAGGTGGCTCGGGTACGGAGATCGTAAGGCAAGCAAGCAGCCCAAAGAAATCCACGGCCAAGGACTTGGCCAAGAAAAAATCCATTCCCACTGGCGAAGTGGGAAGTAAACCAAGCTTGCCTCAGTAGGAAGGCACAAAGTATATACCTTTTTATTGATAAATAAACATTTATTAAAGAGTCAATTTTACAATAATTGATTGGCTCTAGGGCACTTACTCTAACAATCTCCCACTTGCACTATAGTCAATCATTCATGTATTTAATACCGAATGACCTTAAGTGTTTTTCATGCTGCGATAGAGGCTTCATCAGTGGATGAGCAAGATTGTCATCAGTATGCACTTTACTGATTTGTATATCTTTCCTCTCAACCATTTCTCTGATGAGATGAAAAAGTCTAAGTATGTGTCTGGACTTCTAGGGAGATCGTGGTTCCTTTGCTTGAGCAATTGCTCCATTGTTGTCATAATAGACATCTATTGGATCAACAATTGTGGAAACCACACCAAGTTTGGTGACGAACTTCTTAATCTAGACTGCCTCATTGGCCGCATAGGATAATGCAATATACTCAGCCTCTATTGTAAAGTCCGCTACAGTGCTTTGCTTAGAGCTCTTCCAGCTCATTACACCCCCATTGAGTTAAAATACAAACCCTGATTGCGATAGATAATCATCTCTATCCGTTTGGAAACTAGTATTACTATATCCTCTTACAGTGAGCTCATCTTCCCCTCCATAAACCAAGAACATGTCCTTAGTCCTCTTCAGGTACTTTAGGATGTTTTTAACAGCTATCCAATGACGTTCACCTAGATCCGATTGATATCTATTACAAGTGCTAAATGAACATGAGACATCAATCCGAGTTCACAACATGGCATACATGATGGATCCAATTGCTGATGCGTATGGGATCCTCTTCATTCTATCTCTCTCATCGTATGTTTTAGGACACATATCCTTAGAGAGATAGACACCATGTGGCATCGAAAGAAATCCCTTCTTGGATTCTTCCATACTGAATCTCTTCAGTACCTTGTTAATGTATGTACTCTAACTTAGGCCAAGCAACCTATGTGATCTGTCTCGGTAGATCTTTATTCCGAAGATGTAAGTTGCTTCTCCTAAGTCTTTCATGGAGAAGCACTTGGATAACCAAGTCTTTACCGACTGCAAGTTCGATATATCATTCCCTATTAGAAGTATGTCGTCGACATACAACACCAGGAGTGCCACTGTGCTCCCACTCATTTTCTTGTAAACACAAGGCTCATCTTCATTCTTGATAAAATCGAATTCTTTTACGGCTTCATCAAAATGAATGTTCCAGCTCCTTGAAGCTTGCTTGAGTCCATAAATGGATCTCTGCAACTTGCATACCTTCTCAGCTAACCATTGGGTTGTGTCATATACACATCCTCTTCAAAGTTTCCATTCAGAAAAGCCCGTTTTGACATCCATTTGCCAAATCTCATAATCATGATATGCTGCAATTGCAAGCATAATCTGGATGGATTTAATCATGGCAACCGGTGAAAAGGTTTCTTCATAGTCTATAACATGAATTTGTTTGAAACCTTTGGCAACCAGTCATGCCTTATAAGTATGCACCTTGCCATCCATGTCAGTGTTCTTCTTGAAGACTCATTTACACCCTATGGGTTTCACCCTTTCAGGTGGTTCCACCAGAGACCATAGTTGGTTCTGGTACATGGAGTCCATCTCAAATTTCATGGCTTCAAGTCATTTAACGGAATCTAGATCCAATACATATTCATCGTAGGTTCTGGGTTCATTGTCTTGGTAGACCAGTATGTCACCATGTTGAGTCACGAGAAAACCATATCTCTCAGGCTCACGACGTACTCTCCCAGATCTACATAGCTCCTGTGCTACCTGAGGTGGTTCACTTTAATCCACAAGTTGTGGAGTAACCTCCTCCTGATATTCAACCACTTCCTGTGGCACATCATCCCGTCTTTCGTCTAATGTATCTTGTGGTACTAGAACTTCATTGATCTCTACTTTTCTCCCATTAGTACTTCTTAGAAAAAAATTTCTTTTCTAGAAAGACACTAGTATGAGCAACAAAAGGTTTTGTGCTCTTCTGGACGGTAGAAATAGTATCCTTTGGTCTCCTCAAGATACCCCACAAATACACTTTCGCAGGATTTCGAGCGCAGCTTGTTCGAAGTCAATTTCTTGACATAAGCTTCGCAACCCCAAATCCTTAGATAAGACAAGTTGAGCTTTCACCCACTCCATTATTCATATGGAGTCTTATCTACAGACCTTGGCAGTACACGGTCTAGTGCGTGAGTCGCAGTCTCTAGGGCATAACCCCAAAATTATGTGGGTAGATCACAAAAACCTCATCATGGACCTAACTCCCACATTCTTTCACGTATGTTTAACTCAGCTTGCCAAATTCGGCGTAGATGTGACTTTGAAAATATTCTTATTGTCCATTTTTGAAAACATATTATTATGAAACAGTTCCATAGAATATTATTATACTAAAAGACAACAATCAATTAGTAAAGCAATATTCTTACTTGTCCAAAGTGGACACAGAAAAAAAGTGGACACAGAAAAATTATTTCTAGAAACTGAACGAATATCATAACAATCCACAAGTTCCAAGTAACAAGCCCGTAGGCAAAATCAAACAATAAGATCCTACAGCTAATGCAGCATCATGTGCTCCATCTCCAACTAGTAGGTCTACCTCTCCCTCGGCGAGCAATCTACTCTGCCGTAGTCCTTGCACATTAGAACAAATGTGAGTACCACATCTTGTGTCAATGACCCAAGATGTTGACGGGAGAAGTTAATCTCAATCAAGAACATACTTGACAAAGAAGTAACATTCTTCTTCTTTTTTACTAGAAAACCCTTGCAATGTTTCCTCTAGTGGCTGGGATTCCCACAGTGAGGACAAATGCCCTTTCCATCTATAGCAGTTCCTTCCAACGACTTCTGAGCCCTTACCTTCTCACTTGAGTTGGCTTCAACTAACGTCAATGTTTCTGACATTTTCATGCCTGACTCAGTAGCATTCAACATATCCAGAAGCTCGGAAAGGGTATTCTTCTTATCATCCTTAATGAAGTCATAGACAAATTGAGAATAAGAATCTGGCAAAGACTGTAATATTAGGTTTATTACTAAACCTTCATTAAGTCTGCATCCCAAAGTCTCAAGCCTGTTCATATACTTGGTCAACTTGAGTATATGATCACCAATTTTGGTACCCTCTTCCATCTTACATCTGAATAATGACTAAGACACCACATGCTTCTCATTTCTTTGAAGAAAATGAAGAATAGAAGACAAGTCCATTCTCTGGCACTACTGTCGCAGTAATGGTGTCATTGATTCAAGCACAATGTATCTAGTCATTTATGCTTTCGCATCATGTGTATGCTTCACATATACATACCCAGTCTCATGGATAGAACTATTAGCAGGCTCTAGTGACAAAGCATGCTCAATGGTGTATAATCTATCGCTTGACTAAAGTATATCGTTTATACTTCTATACCCGTCAACGAAATTCTCACCATTCCATTTCTCTCCCAGTTCGATGATTTGTCATAGTGATGTTGGGATCATTTTGCTCAATTAAGTGAAACTACAAGTGCAGAATAAAGCAAAATTATTATCATATTTATTTTTATTTAATAAGGCCTTTTATTAAATAATCGCTCCCATTATTTTCCTCAAGCTAATAGCCATCACTATTAACTCGGGAAAGCCCGTTGGCTTTCCTAGTGGACTGAGATCCCATCTAGCCCATTTCAAACCTTCGCTTTGGCGAACAAGCCAAAATGGGTTTTTAGGTAGGCCAACAAACTTAATCCACACCAGTTGATAGCTCCTACTACCAACCTCAAATGTGAAGCAAGCCAACAAGCCAATCACACAATCCAACAGCCTAACCATTGTCCTCAAGTGTGATTCCCAGTATCAATAGAGTGGACACTACATGTCGCCACGTGCATAGAACATACGTACTACTCTACTATGCCTATGACGTGTTTATCAACCTTCGCTTTGGCGAACAAGCAAAACTGTCATTTTAAGTCAACCCATCACCATTAAGGAAAAGTCCAATGAATTTTAACCTCCCACTAGTAGAAGTGTACCATTCGCTTTTGCGAACAAGGTTCAGACGAACAGTGGTTTGATTAAAATCATGGTGATGGAAGGCATACGTGACTTAATATACTTAAGTTGAAGGTTTTTATTTAATGTCTCACCAGATTATTATCTTTGTTAGAATGTCATTGATTGGCATGTTATTGAACATTCAACCTTAGCATGCATTCTAAACAAAATAAAAAGTGCCGGTACATGGCCCACTAAAACTGATTTCCTCGAGCCTAGAGGAATCGGTAGGTCAACCTAGGGTTTAAACAAAAAAAACTGGTGTCTTCATGTTATTCCTCTTCAAAGCTCTTTCGTTTCTTCTTCACGATCATTACAAAGAATTTTATAATAAAAATCTTATTCTAATTTACATCAATAAAATAGAAACCTCGCATTACATACGAGGGGAGTGAGATGAGAAGAAGAAATACATGGAGATTTAAAAGAGAGAGGCAGGACCTGCGTGTTCTATTTGTTTATAATATTTACAAACAAACCCAATAAACAATAAACAATAGGTCTAAGGCTCATGTACTGGGCACCATACAATCATCAAACAAGAACATTGCATATATTCAAAAACAATCAATTTTGAATTGGGTGGGTTGAATTATTAAGTTACTCTCTTAAACATGCAGAATGAATATTGGATTTAAAAGTTCAAAAACTGCAACTTAGCCCTTGTGCGAAAAATGAAAAGCAAAAATGAAATAGTAGGTTTCTTGCCACGGCGAATAAATTATTCGCCTCGGCAAAGTTCATACACATGGTTGTTGTGGAGAAGTTTTATTTCACCGCGGCTACCGTGAACTTCCAGAAAACAGAAAATGTTCCAAAGAGATTCATGTCGCGGCAAAGCTTTATTTCGCCGCAGCTAGATTTACTTTTTCGGCATTTCGCCGCGACGAAGGTTTATTTTGCCGCAGCCAGATTCATTTTTTGAATTTCGCCACGGCGAAGCGTTATTTCACCGCGGCTGACGCCGCAAAATAGTGAATCACACAGTAACGTCTTTTGCAGTTTTTCACATAACGACACGGATCCAAATCAAATCTAATGCTTAAACATTCGACCAGGACACCAATCAACCAATACACATTCAATCAATACATTATTTAATCAATTGATTAATTAAAACATTCAACATACAGAATTTTTCTAGATTTAAAAACCTTCAAATCATGCAATAACATGTTATCAAGCAAATACACATGTTATCAAACATCAATTAAACAACATAATCTAATACCCGAGGCTCTGATACCATTGTAAGTTATTGATCTCGAAAAGGCAGCGGAAAAATCACAAATTAAAACAAAAAAAGATCAATCACTTTCTACACCAAGATCTGGGTATAGATCAAATTGCTTACATGTTAATAAACAGAAAATCTGTACAATATAAATCATAGTAAATAATCCATACAAGGATTAAGAACACATTACCAATGTTTGGAGGCTCCTTTAATTCTTTGATTTCGCTTGTCGATTCAAGAAGAGAATCGCACGAACGTCGTCCACACGAAAATAATCCGCAGAACCTACTATAATTTTGCTAGAACTAATAGAAGGCTTTAAAAATCAAGTGAATCAAAGAAAGAAATTCTTTGATTCACACACTATGAAAAACGTGAGAGAGAGAAGAAAAGGTGGCTAGGGTTTTCTTTTCAATCAATGAATGAAAAATTAATTATATTTTTTTTATGTTTTAATGTTATCTTTTCAATCAATGAATGAAAAATTAATTATATTTTTTTTATGTTTTAATTAAGTTTCACTGATATATAGTGTCACTTAATTGACAACACTAATCCCAATAGGAATAGCCATGGACACTTAAGTTAATCCATCCTTGCAACCAAACACACCCTTTATGGTATTTTAATTTTAATTGATTATTAATATAATTAAAATAAATTAATATAAATTAACATTTAACTATTAATAATAATCCATTTAAATATATGCGCACATATATTTAAATATAATCTCACTAATTTTAATTTTATTATTAAAATTAAATACAAGCAACAACCTCAGCAAATTTAATTGTACTATGAGATTACCAAAATACCCTTTCATCCTAAAAGACGAAAATACCCCTTTCACAAAAAAAAAAAAAAAAAAAAAAAAAAAAAAAAAAACGATTCTTAAATTATCTTCTAAGTGTGTGGCATGTAGGCTCCTTATCATATCGGCAGTGAGTAGTATCGCGATTAACACCAATTAATCATCTTATTGCTCACAGATCAAGATTGGCCCCTAACAAGGCATCATGGCCACCCGATAGATTCAGATTCAGTGAAACAGCTACTTGTCAACGATACGGTTACTGTGCAATCCAATCCTTTGATCATTAGTTATCTCATCGAGACTGAGGTACAGAAATAGTGTCAACCTTAGTTATCCTCGATATCTTTGTATTTAGTTACTAGACCAATGATCGGAATAATAAATTGGATTGAGCAATAACTCAATCCCACTATGGCCACAAATTTAATGTCATTGCCATTTACTGAATTACCCAGTGAGATAACTTCTCCCGTACCCACAAGTGATGAATCCTTTGTCAATCCACCACAGTCTCAATACACTTCTCAATGTAGCCAATCACTACCGTATTGATAGCTCCAATTAGAACTGCATTGGGCTAGTGTCAAACTACACCAATCGATGCACAAGGCGCTCCGGTGACCTCAAGTCTAAGGATCACATGCACCACCATTCGTTAGAGGATTTATTCAAAAAACACTAGGGTTACCATCCATATAGAATTCTCTGGTGGGTCTGTCCAATGAACTTGCCTCTAGCAAGCACCCATGCGTTGCACCAGGTTGTTGGCAAACGACCTTGACAAGTGAGATCAGTCACTACCTTTCGACAGGGTCGCTCAACATTATGATAGCCTTACTGTATTATCTGTGTCCTTGGTCAGAATAATACTGGGGCTACGGACATTTCTAAAATGGCCACCATATGTGATCATAGGGTTCTCACTATCAAGATTTGAAACACTTGATACCCTCATCATGGTTATACCATCCTAAGGACATATATCATTACATACATGATATAGAAGAATATGCCTTTTTATTGATAAATAAACATTTATTACAGAGTCAATTTTACAATAATTGATTGACTCTAGGGCACCTACTCTAACAGGATTGGGAGGCAAAGTTTAAACAAATCTCGCTCAACCTTGCCTAGGAAACGAAAGGTCGACAAAATGCCGAGGCCGAAACTGAGCAACTTAGGCTTTAAATTAGGGAGCTGAATGAGGCTGTCTTAAACCGAGCTTGGGAGGCATTGGTCTTCCTTGTGCATTCTCCTTTTTGTTGTGATCCTATTAGAAGGAGGTCAACAGAATAAGGATCGAGGCTCAAGGAATGGCCTATGTTTACTCGGATGATTCCAAGCCTGATGGTGAGGACCAGGAGGAAGTCGAGGGAGGTGAGAAGGAAACTAGCCTTAGGCAGGAGGTCGAGGATCCGACTCCCCTGGCTACGCTCCCCTTTATTGCTATCGACCTTCCCCCGACCAAGCCTCTACAAGATGTCCCAACTCCTACCCTCGAAATGGCTTCCAAACTCTTACTGTCAAGGAAACTTCTGCTCAGATTGGCGACGAGCCCCATGATCCTCTAACTGCTTAGAAGAATTTCTCTATTTTTTTTCATTTTTTAGTTTAGTTTGTAATTAAACTTTTAATCAATAAAAAAGATTTTTTGCATATATCTATTGAGCAATTTTTTTATTTCTGCAGAGTCGTTATGATCATCCTAATTGGACTTGTCATAAAAATTTTGAATTTGTTCTAAGTTATGCGTAGCTCACTTCTTGAGGAACTTTTCGAATATATGTGAGGAAATCTTATGCGAAAACTTTGACTTTGGACTCATTGTCCGTCTTGAGTTTTGGTTACCAACTTATGATCGATTTTCTTTGACGTGTTTTACTTGGATTTTTGCAAGTGTAACTTCGTTGATCTAGGGAATTTCACCCTTAATGAGTTGGATTTTGATGTGGCTTATTGAACTAAGCTACTTTTTTTCTGAACTTATGACTCTGAGTTTTTTGGATGCGATCGCATAGGTTGCGATTTTTGAAGTAATAAATGATAAACAATAAATAAACAAAAAAGACAAACAAAGAAAAGTTTCTGGATAATACCGTTTTTTTATTGATAGAATCTTTTGGCCATAAACGACCTTACAATAAATGTTTGAAAGAAAATAAAACATGAGTGGAACCCGAGCTGCTCATTTGTAATACCTTCACAGATGCTCGACATTCCAGGCTTGCAGTATGGCTTCGCCATTGAGGCGTTCCAGGAGTAAGGTTCCTGGTGCGAGCTTTTCAAAGATCCTGAATGGATCTTCCCATTTGGGCCCAACTATACCAAAGTTTGGGTTTTGTGTACCTGGACCCTCTTTCTGAGGACTAGGTCTCCCACTTCAAAGTCCTTATTCTTGACTTTGGTGTTAAAGTATCATCTAGCTCGATGCTGATACGAGACGAGCCTTAGCTGAGACTTGGCCGGATGCTCTTCAATTAGGTCTAGCCTCAGGCGGAGAAGATCTTTGTTTGTTTCTTCGTTGAAAACTTTCCTCTGAAACGAACTAATCTCCACTTCAACTGGGGTCATTGCTTCACACTCGTATGATAAAGAGAACAAGGTTTCTCCTACTGAGCTTCTGGCTATCATTATCTAAGACTATAAGGCCTCAGGCAATTCTTCTGCCTGTCTTCCCTTCAGGGCGTCGAGCTTCTTCTTAATGGTGTGCTTGATAACTTTGTTCACAGCCTCTACTTGACCATTGGCTTAAGGCTGATAAACAACGGCGAAGCTCTTCTTAATACCAAGCCATTCGTAGAAAGATCTGAAGTCTTCACTGTCAAACTGTTTTCCATTGTTGGTTATTATAGTATGGGGGATACCGAATCTATAAATGATGTTCTTGTAGATAAAATCTTTCAACTTGTTTGACATGATGGTAGCTAAAGGCTCAGCTTCTACCCATTTAGTAAAGTAGTCCACAGTGACAACTGCAAACTTAGCGCCCCCTTTTCCTTGAGGTAAAAGGCCTATCAAGTCGATGCCCCAAATTGCAAATGGTAGGGCCTTGTCAAAGTAGTTAACTCCTAGGGTGGAGCTCGTGCAACATCTACGCACCTCTGACATTTGTCGCATATGTGCACATAGTCTGCTACATCGTCAAAGACTGTTGGCTAGTAATAGCTTTGACGAAGCACTTTGTATGTTAGAGATATGTCCCTTACATGGTTCCCATAGATGCCTTCATGGATCTCTCTTAGAACATAGTCTGCATCTTCATGGTCAACACACCGCAATAATGGTGAATTGAACCCACGCTTATACAATTTGTCATTGATGAACATGTATCGAGCTGATTTTGCACAAAGTGTTTTGGCTTTATTTCTCCCTAGAGCCAATCAATTATTGCAAGATTGACTCTGTAATAAATTTTTATTTATCAATAAAAGGCATATTCTTCTATATCGTGTAAATCATAGTTATATGTCCTTAGCATGGTAGAACCGTGATGAGGGTATCAAGTGTTTCAAATCTTGATAGTGAAAACCCTATGATCACATAAGGTGGCCATTTTAGAAACGTCTGTAGCCCCAATATTATTCTGTCCAAGGACATAGATAATACAGTAAGGCTATCATAGCGTTAAACGACCCTGTCGAAAGGCAGTGACTGATCTCACTTGTCAATGTTGTTTGCCAACAACCTGATGCAACGCATGGGTGCTTGCTAGAGGCAAGTTCACTGGACATACCCACCAGAGGATTCCATATGGATGGTAACCCCAGTGTTTATGGAATAAATCATCTAACGGATAGTGGTGCATGTGATCCTTAGACTTGAGATCATCAGAGCGCCTTATGCACCAATTGGTGTAGTTTGACACTAGCCCAACGTAGTTTTATTTAAAGCTATCAATACAGTAGTGATTGGCTATATTGAGAAATGTAGCGAGACTATGGTGGATCGACAAAGGATTCATCACTCTTGGATATGGGAGAAGTTATTGATGCGTGTTTCCTACAACATGCAATATGTAGCAAGTATACTAATCGCACAAGTAATATAATGATGAGTAGAGTATCGTTCCCACGAGGATAGTGTTACTAAGTATCGATTTCCCTAGTTTGAGTCCTAATTGAAGAAACAATAAATTGGATTGATGGAAAATTAACAACTAAATACAAATTAACAAAAATATAAATGAATGAATATGAAATTAAAGCAAAACCCAACAACTTAACTAATTAAACAATGGTAAAAAAAAAAATTGCTAGGGTGTTGATTTCACCTAGATACGCTAACCCAAATCATAGAATCTATTACCCAAATTCTAATTCCTTGATTGAAAATCGAATTCCCTAAGTTGTAAAATATACCTTCTCATGCTACATTTCCCTACTTATCCCTATTAAGCTTCCGCACCCAACAAATTGAAGATTAATAGTTCAAAGTCTTTTAAGCTTTATGGAATTCTATCTAGATTTCATAGATCACTAAACCTATCTCTAGCGTTTGCTAATACGGTTTTTATCCTAAGAGGCATAATCCAAATCACTTCTCAGTCTCATTATGAACAACACACATTTGAAAGTGATCAAGCATTCAAAAGTCTTAAGCAAAGAGATAACACTCAATCATGAAATTAAAACTCAAGTAAATCAATTCATATAAATTTGAATCATTGTATCAAGATTACATCAAACCCTAGCTCAACAACTCAGTTCATAGTCAAAACGAAATAAACAACAAAACACTTGGATCGATTCATCATTGAAAACAAAACAAAAGATGGAGAAATCTTCTCTAATTTGAAGCTCAAATCTTCAATAATCTTCTCCTTCCATGAGCTGCCTCCCAAATGACGAACCAAGCCCCTTTTCCTTCCTTTTTTTCACTCTAATTTATACCTCTCTCACTTAAGGACGAAGCCCTAGCAGCCAAAACGCGTCGTTTTATTTTTACATCTGGCAGGTTTCGCCGCGGCGAATATTTGTCTTCGCCACGGCGAAGACTTTCGGGCCAAATTTTAGCATGATAGATTCTGAATCTGGAAAATTATTAGACATATGAATTATAGCCCTTTCAATTATGTTTCTGTTCGTTCAAGAATCGCACAATCCGAGGTCTCACGCTCAAGTTATGGTAGAATACTAAACACGTGCACAGACGTTTTTCTTCAGTTCCCAGCGTACTTTTCACAACTTCAAGCCAAGTTGTCACCATGTGTCCAGTCAGAATTAGGAAAAAACCCAAAACATGAAAGTTGTAGCTATTCTTCTTAGCTTTCCAAAGCTTCTTAGTTCAGGTCATTCCGAGTTTCCAAGCTCAAGTTACACAATTTACGCTCAAAACTGTCATTTATGCTCAAATCATCGTTTAGGCCTGCAAAGACAAATTATAGAATTAGGTAGCAATTATGCCCAAATTGAATGAAAAGTATCATAAATCCCATCAAAATTCATTGCAAAATCATAGTGTAAATATGATTATAAAATACCCCCAAACTTAAGATTTGCTCGTCCTCGAGAGCAAAAAGTATAAACTCAAAGAAGAAAAGCAACAAACAACCAAAACACCAAACACACAAACTGAAAATGAAGAACAAAAATTAGACTCAAACTCAACACAAATTGCCTAGAATTTATACAGTCTCTAAGGTTGTTGGAAAATTATTACTAGAAAATGTTCAACACTCCAAGAAGTTATAAGCTACATCGATTGTCTCCTCAATCGGTCCACCAAGTAGGTGATCCCCACTTCAATCCACTTCCAACTTCCTGGATTATTTTATGCAGAAATGTAAAGTTTATCAAATGGTGGCAGACTCCATAGGCCTAAGTATCGAACTACTCTCCACTAATGTGGACTAGACATCGCTAAGGATCAAAGGTCTTTGCAAGCTTGTAACGTTGGCTCGGGTAGTGGGCTCCAGGGAGAAGGATAGGATAACAAAGTGAGAACTCGGTTTTCCTCATGCAAACACTAAGAGCTACATCAACTCCACTTTCTTTCTCAACCACCAATCAAAGTGTCAACCATTTACAACCCTCAAACTTATGCATTTCTTATTTTTGATTTTGAATTGAACAAAGAATTCTTTTTTTTTTTTTCTTTTCTTTTTTTTTTTTTTTTCTTTTTCTTCTTCTTCTTCTCTTTCTTTTTTTTTTTTTTAAATACAATATTTACAATAACATTGAGTCTATCGCCCCTTCTTCCTACCCTTTTTGCAACTCCCAAACTTAAAATTTTGGTCCATCACTTATTCCACACATCTTAAAGCTCTTTTGTGCATACATTAGGTCCATAATTCTCCTAAAGGGTATGATAAAGTGTTTAGGTATAGGGATTGGACAATTTTTGGTTTCAAGGAAAATAAGGCAATGATATCTCATAGGCTCAAATGGTGACTAGGGAAGATTCATTCATGGTTCGGCTGGAAAGGCCAAACGTTCCGAAAAATGCCTAAATCATTTCCTCAACAATGTCTAATCCTAGAATTTCGCCTCAAGCACTTTTCTACAGGTTCTAGAGTCCACCAACATTATCAAACTTCACCTAACCACATAAAATGAATCTAAGCATGCCGAAATAAATGAAAATGGTGGCTGAACCACTCAACAAACCTCAATCAAAACTCAGTCATAAACAAAACTTAAGCAATGCATACATTTTCCAAAAATATATTCCCAACAATTCTAGTTTCATCATAGACTTATGCAATTCATCATCGGCAAAAACATTCAAACTAAAGAATAACTAAAGTTTTTTTTTTTTTTTTTCGTTTAAGGTGTACGTGGCTTTGTTATACCAGAGGTTGCCAAGTATTGCTAGGCAGTTTTTAAGGCGGGTTCTGGTTTCCAGCCGGTATACCTTAAACCAAGCTTTATTTCTATTTCCTACCCCAAACTAAAATGACATTGTCCCCAATGTCACATCATGCTCATCCAAGGAATAGAAAAAAAAAACAAAAGTAAGGTTACGAGATACTCCCCTGATTAATCCGTAAAGGCCGATTTTTGTGCAAAATCCTACATCCATTCCTTGGCTTCCTCATCATCATCATCTGTCAAACATAAAAGTCTATGTGGCCAAATGTGTAGATACCCTCACCGATTAATATGAAAGAATTACATCCTAACTCCAACCTTATTGAACTAAACCTAAATCTAACAAAAACAAATAAAGGCTAAACACAGGAAATCAACATCAATTTCTCTTACAAAACATAAAGAAATAAAAACAAAAACTAAAAAGAAAAGTGCTTCAGGAAATTTTTTGCAAAAATGAAAGGTCACGCGACTATTAAAAGAAACAGACTTCGCCGCGGCGAAGTTTCCTTAGCAAATTCACCCGACTTTCTTTGCCGCGGCGAACACAAATTCTTCGCCGCGGCGGAAAAATACAGAAGCTGCATCACAAAAAGAGGCTACTTGCCTCGGCGAAGAACAATCTTCGCCACGGCGAAGTCTGGGACTTTTCAACTTCTGTTAGTGCAAAATGTGCTTCACCGCAGCGAAGAACTTCTTCGCCCCAGCGAAGTCTGAACATTTTCCCTTTTTCGCCTTAGTTCGAAACTTCACCTGAAACACCCAAAAACAAACTAAATTAAATTATCTAAATCATAAACAACTAACAAATTCAAAATAACAAACAAACAAATGAAACACTTGGGTTGCCTCCCAAGAAGCGCTTGTTTGTAGTCGAAAGCTCGACTTTCCCATGGTCCTTCGTCAATCCGGACCTTGTGGGTGCTTCACTTCCTATTGCCACCTCTTGGTCTTTCCTTTGGAATTTCGAACATTCTCAAGCATCTTTTCGGAACTTCAAGTTCGTATATGCGTACTTGAGATGAGATGGTGATGGTTGAGTCCAATGTTTGGAGTCTCTTCTAACACCAATTTTTACTTGTGCGCATTTACACCAAATTCCTCAAATTGTTCCTTGTGAGGTGAGTTGCTTTGTTGAAATTCCCTTAAGTATCTTGCACACCATTGCTCTTTGAGATTTTCCTCTTTTTGGTCTTGTCTTCATGTTCTTCCAACTTTTCTTCATTGTGAGGTTGCTCCAACACTATACCTCTCCTCAATGTTATGACATTTAATTGTTCTTCAGGATTTGTGACCGTTGTGCTTGGCAAAGAACCTTGAGATCTCTCTGTCAATTGTTCAACCAATTGCCCCACTTGAACTCCAAATTTTGATGGACACTCCTGATTTCTGAAGTTTGAGCGTGTCTCATTCATAAAACTTGTGGTTTCTTGCATGAACTCTTCGAATATATCTTCCAATTTGACACTCTTTGCTCACATGGTTGATGATTCACCACTGGTTGATGGTTTGGCATTGTCCTTTGATTTGATTGACTGCTTTGATTGCTCCAGGACAAATTTGGGTGATTCCCCCAACCGATTGTAGGTATTGGCGAAGGGGTCAATTTGCAGCCTTTGTGAACTAACAATGTAATTCACTTGCTCATTGTTGAGAAGAATAACTGGTTTCCATCTGGGCATTCCACACTCCCATGGTTTCCTGCACAAATTCACAAGTTATAAAAGGTGAGTGAATAGAATTTACATTCATACCCTCCAATTGGCTTTGAAGTGATGGAGTTTGTGCAAATAATGTGGCAAACACATCAACTTCATGTGACCCTTGTTCTCTTCGGCATTACTCTCTCATTAGGTCTTTGGTAGTCATTATTGGCCATCAGCTCAAGCATTCATAACATCTTCTGGGGTCTTGTTATTTAAGTCTCCGCCTGCTGCACATCTACCATCGTTGAAATTTGGTAGCAACCCATTGAAAATGTTTGGACTTGTCTCCAAAACGGTAGACCATTATGTGGACAATTCCTTAACAACTCCATGTACCTCTCCCAAGCTTCATATAGTGATTCATCGTTGCCTTGCACGAAAGAGGTAATGTCATTTCTCATAGTTAAGACTATACAAAATTTACAATAACTACAAAAATGAAATAAAGCTTCAATTTAGCACTACACTAGATACTATCAATATTAATAATAAACTATCCCCGACAACGGCGCCAAAACTGATGCGTGTTTCCTACAACAGCAATATGTGCAGTTCTTTCGCACAAGTAATTAATATGAGTAGATTATCGTTCCCACAGGATAGTGTTACTAGTATCGATTTCTCTAGTTTAAGTCCTAATTGAAGAAACAATAAATTGGATTGATGGAAATTAACAACTAAATACAAATTAACAAAAATATAAATGAATGAATATGAAATTAAAGCAAAACCCAACAACTAAACTAATTAACAAATGTAAAAAAAAAATGCTAGGGTGTGATTTCACCTAGATACGCTAACCAAAATCATAAGATCTATTACCCAAATTCTAATTCCTTGATTGAAAATCGAATCCCTAAGTTGTAAAATATACCTTCTCAGGCTACATTTCCCTACTTATCCCTATTAAGCTTCCGAACCCACAAATTGAAGATAATAGTTTCAAAGTCTTTTAAGCTTTATGGAATTCTTCTAGATTTCATAGATCACTAAACCTATCTCTAGCGTTTGCTAATCTACGGTTTTTATCCCAAGGGCATAATCACAATCACTTCTCAGTCTCTTATGAACCCACACATTTGAATGGTGATCAAGCATTCAAAGTCATTAGGCAAAAGATAAACACTCAATCATGATTAAACTCAAGTAAATCAATTCATATAAATTTGAATCATTGTATCAATTACATCAAACCCTAGCTAAACAACTCAGTTCATAGTCAAAAACGAAATAAACAAAACAACTTGGATCAAGATTCATCATTGAAAAACAACAAAAGAGAGAAATCTTCTCTATTTGAACTCAATCTTCAATAATCTTCTCCTTCCATGAGATCCCTCCAAATGACAACCAAGCCCCTTTCTCTTTCCTTTTCACTCTAATTTACCTCTCTCACTTAAGGACAAAGCCCTAGCAAGCCAAAACGCGTCGTTTTATTTTTACATCTGGCAGGTTTCGCCGCAGCGAATATTTGTCTTCGCCCGGCGAAGACTTTCGGGCAAAATTTGAGCTGATAGATTCTAATCTGGAAACGTATTAGACATATGAATTGTAGCCCTTTCAATTATCTTTCTGGTCGTTCAAGAATCAGCACAATCTGAGGTCTACAGCTCAAGTTATGGTAGAAATACTAAAGCACATGCAAAGACGTTTTTCTTCAGTTCCCAGCGTACTTTTCACAACTTCAAGCCAAGTTTTCACCATTGTCCAGTCAGAAGGAAAAACCCAAACATGAAAGTTGTAGCTCTTTTTCTTAGATTTCCAAAACTTCTTAGTTCAGGTCATTCCGAGTTTCCAAATCAAGTTCACAATTTCGCTCAAAACTGTCATTTATCTCAAAATCATCGTTTGGCCTGCAAAAACAATTAATATAATTAGGTAGCATTTAGGACCAAATTGAATGAAAAGTATCATAAATCCTATCAAAATTCAGTGCAAAATCATAGTGTAAAATATGATTATCAGTTATCTCACTAGGTAATTCAATAAATGGCATGTGACACTAAATCTGTGGCCACAGTGGGATTAGTGATGCTCAATCTAATTTATTATTCCAGTCTTGGTCTATTAATTGAATACAACATTCCAGATATCTGAGTTGACACTATTTTTACCTCAGTCTCGATGAGATAACAGATGATGAAAGGATTTGATTGCATAGTAACCATCTATTGATAGGCTGCGGTTTCGCTGAACTGAATCTATCATGGCCATGATGCCTTGCTAGGGGCCACTCTGGTCTGTGTATAATGAGACGATTAATTGGTGTTATTGCGATCTACACATTGCCGATATGATGAGGAGTCTACGGGTCACACACTTAGAAGATAATTTAAGAATCAATTTGTGAGAAGGGTATTTTTCGTCTTTTGGACAAAGGTTTTTGGTAATCTCACAGTGCAATTAAATTTGTTGAGTTGTTGCTTGTATTTAATTTTAATATTAAAATTAAATTAGTGAGATTATATTTAAATAGATCTCTGTATTTTTTAATGAATTATTATTATTAATTAAATGTTAATATATTATTATATATTAATTGATTTTAATTATAATAATAATTAATTAATTAAAATACCATAAAAGGGGTGTTTGGTTGCAAGGGTGAACTAGGGTTAGAGCTCATGGCTATTCCTAAGTGAAATAAGGTTTTATTTGTTGCACTATATAAGTGCAACTTAAAATTAAAACATTGGGGAATTGATTCATTCAATAAAATTAAAAACCCTAGCCACCCTTTTTTACTCTCTCTCTCACTTTTCACTCTTGAGTGAAAAAGAAAAATTTTCTTTTTCTACTTTCTTGATTCTTGAAGCCCTTTGATTGTTCTAGCAAAATAATCAAGGGTTCTGTGGATTGTCTTCGTGTGGATTTTTGTGAGTTCGATCCTACTTTGGATTGATTAGCGAAGAATCACGTGAACAGTGTTGATGAACAATAGTCGGTGAACAATGTTGTGAACAGTATTCGTAAGCGTAATTAGAGATATTCAAAGGAGCCTCCAAACGTGTGTAACCACTCTGAATCCTTGTATGGATTTATCATATTGTTGTAATGCAAAAACTTGTAAACACTATAATCTGTACCCAGATTTGGGATTAAAGCATATAATCGGTTTTTATTTGTTTTAAAACTGTGTTTTTCCATTGCGTAAACCCGATTACATGCTAACAGTGGTATCAGCAATATTTTTGCCGATCTCTGTTGCTCGGGGCCCCCCTTATTCTTTCTGGAGCAGGCAATCTCTTAGCCTCATGGGAGACTTCATATATTTGAGCTATATCTTGCGTGAGGGAGGTGTATTCTACATATCGCGGGAAAGGTTGTCTATCTTCGTGGTTATCTGTTCTTTGCGACTTTTGGGACCTATTATGATCCTCATCATTGTTTTCTTGGCCCCTCCGCTTGTCTAATGGGTAATATGTCGCCTGTCCGAGGCTCTTCATAACGAGCTTGTGGCTAAGGCTGCTAGCAAGATTTCTACTCGCTAGTGCTTTTCAGCCATCTAGTAAAACTTTGCCAGGCCCACATGATCTTCACTTTAGAGCTCTTTCCACAACTCTATTTGCAGGCTGATGCCTGCAATTAGCGAAGTCTGGATTGAATCTTCAGGTGCATCCGCAACCTTTGCTTACTCATTCTAAAACCTCGTTAAATACAAGGTCAATGTTTTGTCTCTGTCTTGACAAATGTTGCTCAAGTAGCTTAGCGGCATTACGAACTATCTCCTCGCTTGGAATTGTTATAAGTACAGCAAGAAGAATTATTACCAAGAATTGATAGAGTTCACCTAGAGTCTTTTGTACCATCTCTTGGCATCCCCTACCAATGTGACAGCGAAGCAGTGGCACTTTGCTAAGTCACAGACTTGGTACAGCTCCATTAGGTCATTGAAAGTGTCAAGGTGATCTTTGAGATCTCCTTCCTGTCGAACTTACTTTCTAGCGCCCCGAATCCTTGGGGAAACGAGGCTTGGCGAACTTCCTCTATGAAGGGAGAGCTCACTATTTCTTTCGCTGTATTGTTCTAGCGGACTCTTAGATCGTCGAGCATTTTCTGCACCCGATCCAACTCTTCATTGTGATTGCCCTGGCTGGCTCTGTTTAGCCTTACCTCGAGCAGGTGAGTTTGCAAATCTATTGCTTGTGAGCCCCCTCCATTATGTGCATTGATGCGCGAGGTTGAGTCATGATGGCTAGGCTGGTAGGTGATATCATGCTCGTCAGTGCGTTGTTCGCGACATTGGTTATAACTGGAACATCAGTCATTGCCAGATTGGCGCACATGACTCATCTCGAGAGCTTGTGAGGACCAAGCTTGTCATGGGCATGGGTTAAAACCATTGTAACGCCCCACTTGAGGTACGTAGTTACTGTTCTTTCGTTTGCTCTTATTTGAGATGGTATCGTGGTAATATTGTTTGGTTGACAGTAGTATGAGTGTTGTGTTGAATAATTGCCTTGAAATTGGTTAAAAATAGAAGAAGTGTTGTATATCGAGCTTCGCCGGGGTGAAGAAGAATCTTCGCCGTGGCGAAGAGGTGTTGAAGCCACGGGAAACTTTCTAGACAGTTTCGCCGCGGCGACAGTCCGACCAAAATGTTTACTAAGTTTTAGATATTTTCTTCATTAAGGGCAATTTGACCATTCTACCCCTAATNTTCCTTTTCACTCTAATTTATACCTCTCTCACTTAAGGACGAAGCCCTAGCAAGCCAAAACGCGTCGTTTTATTTTTACATCTGGCAGGTTTCGCCGCAGCGAATATTTGTCTTCGCCACGGCGAAGACTTTCGGGCAAAATTTGAGCATGATAGATTCTGAATCTGGAAACGTATTAGACATATGAATTGTAGCCCTTTCAATTATCTTTCTGGTCGTTCAAGAATCAGCACAATCTGAGGTCTACAGCTCAAGTTATGGTAGAAATACTAAAGCACATGCAAAGACGTTTTTCTTCAGTTCCCAGCGTACTTTTCACAACTTCAAGCCAAGTTTTCACCATTGTCCAGTCAGAATTAGGAAAAACCCAAAACATGAAAGTTGTAGCTCTTTTTCTTAGATTTCCAAAACTTCTTAGTTCAGGTCATTCCGAGTTTCCAAACTCAAGTTACACAATTTACGCTCAAAACTGTCATTTATGCTCAAAATCATCGTTTAGGCCTGCAAAGACAAATTAATATAATTAGGTAGCAATTATGGACCAAATTGAATGAAAAGTATCATAAATCCTATCAAAATTCAGTGCAAAATCATAGTGTAAAATATGATTATCAGTTATCTCACTAGGTAATTCAATAAATGGCAATGACACTAAATCTGTGGCCACAGTGGGATTGAGTTGATGCTCAATCTAATTTATTATTCCAGTCATTGGTCTATTAATTGAATACAAACATATCCAGGATATCTGAGATTGACACTATTTATATACCTCAGTCTCGATGAGATAACAGATGATGAAAGGATTTGATTGCATAGTAACCATACTGTTGATAGGCTGCGGTTTCGCTGAATCTGAATCTATCAGATGGCCATGATGCCTTGCTAGGGGCCAATCTTGGTCTGTGTATAATGAGACGATTAATTGGTGTTAATTGCGATGCTACACATTGCCGATATGATGAGGAGTCTACGGGTCACACACTTAGAAGATCATTTAAGAATCAATTTGTGAGAAGGGTATTTTTCGTCTTTTAGGACGAAAGGGTATTTTGGTAATCTCACAGTGCAATTAAATTTGTTGAGGTTGTTGCTTGTATTTAATTTTAATATTAAAATTAAATTAGTGAGATTATATTTAAATAGATCTCTGTATATATTTTAATGAATTATTATTATTAATTAAATGTTAATATATTATTATATATTAATTGATTTTAATTATAATAATAATTAATTAATTAAAATACCATAAAAGGGGTGTTTGGTTGCAAGGGTGAACTAGGGTTGGAGCTCATAGCTATTCCTAAGTGAAATAAGGTTTTATTTGTTGCACTATATAAGTGCAACTTAAAATTAAAACATTGGGGAATTGATTCATTCAATAAAATTAAAAACCCTAGCCACCCTTTTTTACTCTCTCTCTCACATTTCACTCTTGAGTGAAAAAGGAAAAATTTTCTTTTTCTACTTTCTTGATTCTTGAAGCCCTTTGATTGTTCTAGCAAAATAATCAAGGGTTCTACGGATTGTCTTCGTGTGGATTTTTGTGAGTTCGATCCTACTTTGGATCGATTAGCGAAGAATCACGTGAACAGTGTCGATGAACAATAGTCAGTGAACAATGTTGTGAATAGTATTCGTAAGAGTAATCAGAGATATTGGAGCCTCCAAACGTGTGTAAGCATTCTGAATCCTTGTATGGATTTATCATATTGTTGTAATGCAAAAACTTGTAAACACTATAATCTGTACCCAGATTTGGGATTAAAGCATATGATCGGTTTTTATTTGTTTTAAAACTGTGTTTTTCCGTTACGTAAACCTGATTACATGCTAACAGTGGTATCAGCAATATTTTTGCCGATCTCTTCTGCTCGGAGCCCCCCTTATTCTTTCTAGAGCGGGCAATCTCTTAGCCTCACGGGAGACTTCATATATTTGAGCTATATCTTGCATGAGAGGGGTGTATTCTACATATCGCGGGAAAGGTTGTCTATCTTCGTGGTTATCTGTTCTTTGCCTCTTTTGGGACCTATTATGATCCTTGTCATTGCTGTCTTGGCCCCTCCGCTTGTCTGATAGGCAATCTTGTCGCCTGTCCGAGTCTCTTTATAACGAGCTTGTGGCTAAGGCTGCTAACAAGCTTTCTACTCGCTAGTGCTTTGCAGCCATCTAATAAAACTTTGCCAGGCTCACATGATCTTCACTTTAGAGCTCTTTCCACAGCTTTGTTTGCAGGCTGATGCCTGCAATTAGAAAAGTCTGGATTTACTCTTTGAGTGCATCTGCGACCTTTGCTTACTTATTCTAGAACCTCGTTAAATACGAGGTCAATGTTTTGTCTCTGTCCTGACAAATGTTGCTCAAGTAGCTTAGCGGCATTACGAACTATCTCCTCGCTTGGAATTGCTATAAGTACAGCTAGGAGAATTATTGCCAAGAACTGATGGAGTTCACCTAGAGTCTTTTGTACCATCTTTTGGCATCCACTACCAATGTGACCGCGAAGCAGTAGCACTTTGCTAAGTCACAGACCTGGTACAGCTCCATTAGGTCATTGAAAGTGTCAAGGTGATCTTTGAGATCTTCTTTCCCGTCGAACTTACTTTCTGGCGCCTTGAATCCTTGGGGAAGCGAGCTTGGCGAAATTCCTCTGTGAAGGGATAGCTCACTATTTCTTTTGCCGTATTGTTCTAGCGGACTTTTAGATCATCGAGCATTTTCTGCACCGGATCCAAGTCTTCATTGTGATTGCCCTGGCTGGCTCTGTTCAACCTTACCTCGAGCAAGTGAGTTTGCAAATCTGTTGCTTGTGAGCCCCCTCCATTATGTGCATTGATGCGCTAGGTTGAGTCATGATGGCTAGGCTGGTAGGTGCTATCATGCTCGTCAGTGCGTTGCTCGCGACGTTGGTTATAACTGGAACATCGATCATTGCCAGATTGGCGCACATGACTCATCTCGAGAGCTTACGAGGACCAAGCTTGTCATGGGCATGGGTTAAAACCGTCATGTTGACACTGGGGATATCACCAGGCAGGTCAAGCATCTCATGGGCAACCATTACCTTCGTTTTCCCCCATTGGTTGTTTCCTTGGTCGTCTCCTAGGGTTAGTTTGCCCGCGGGACTCAAGCTCGTAAGTGGAGTGTACTCTGTGACATCAGGGGTGTCGGTCGCCCCTTGGTGTTGATGAACTAGACTGGTCGCCAATTAGATTCCAACCTATTGGGGTGATATCGATGAAACGTGGCTGGTCAAGGTTCTATGTGGTTGGTTGCTGATTTCTCAACTCAGCCACGTTCTGTTGCACCACCTATGCAACCATTGTTCTGATCATTTCCGCCAGTTGGCAATTCTCAGGGTTTGACGTCCTTACTCCCAGGTTATTCGCAGCTTATTGAGCTGGCGACATAGGTGGTCGACGCCCAATGGTGTCTTGTTGCACCTCTTAGTGGGTGGTCTCCACATTATCGTGGTTTCCGATGGTAGTTTTCGATCTTGTACGTACCATTTTGGGCCTTGATTGATTAGATCACCAAGGTTGTTTGCTGGAAATTCTAAGATTTTGGCAGAGGCCCTCCTTCTATTGCCAAAATGTTGATGCAAAAATACACCAATTAGAATGATCTGATCGACCTTGTCGGGACTGAAACTGATGTGTGTGTGATTATGGGTAATCAGCAATGAAACAATAATAAATGTAGTAAAGTCAATGGCAAAGAGGTTTTTAAAGTGGTTCGGTGAGTTGAACTCTTAAGCCTAAGTCTACTGTTTTTGCATTTGCTGTGAGAGCTTACAATGAAAGTCCTAGAATAATTTGCTAACCCCTTTCTCATCGTTAGAGGGGGTTCATATACAGATTGTATACAAAGGAAAGAGCGAAAATAAAGGGATTACAATTATGTTTGAAATGCAACTCTAATATTCTCGCAATTGGGCATGGTAATTGCACAAAGATTGTTGTCGATCTGATCCTTCTCGAGATATTCGGGATCTGAAGTTATCTGTGAATTGGTTGAACAACTGTAAGGATTGGTCGCAACTAGCTTGTGCTAGGTCAAGCTATAACTCGACCAGCTTATGCTGGGTCAGACAATCGTTAGAATTGAGCTGGTTCTGGATCGGGCTATAACCTCACAATTCTTCGAGCTTTGTGGAAAAATCACACACAACATCGAACAAAACATATTAATATTAAATATCATCATATTCGGAATTTAGTGGAGGATAAGATTATATCACTTGAATATGTTAACACATAATATTATTTAGTTTATATTATGACTAAACACTTAGGAAATGATAGGTTTGAATCCCTTAGAAATTCCATAAGGGTGAAACCTATTCTAACTTGATGTATATAATTTCCTTTAGTGTAGGAATTTTATTTTTTTATTGGCGTAAATCATCTGACATATTGAAAGGTTTTTGAATTTTCTTAGTCTCTACTTTTTTTTTTTTTTTTTTTTTTTAAAGCACAAACAGAAAGACTAAACTGAGAAGAAATAAAATTGTGATAGACTTAGTCAATTTGACAAAACTGACGAACCAAACAAAGAAAAAACTAACTAAATTGGAATTAATTGAAATTTGGCTAAACAAGGTGTGAAGAGTAATTTCTTGGGTTGGCTAGCAAGGTTGCCTAGGGTATTTTGAGTTTTTTCTTTTCTTTTTGGATTTTTTTTTTTTTTTCGTAAGGAGGCGTGGATGATGTTTGGTGGAATGTGTTTGAGGCATTGTTCTAAAACTCGGACCGGTTCAACCGAGAACCAGCAGCCTCTCCGGTCCGGTTTTAGGGGGGTTTTGTTATATTTCAAATGTATAGGGACTAATTGTAATTTTCTATGGATGTTTTTGAAATATGTTAAAACTTTAGGGATTAATTAGTAATTTTTTGGGCATTTTGGTAGTAAATATAAATTCTAGGGACTAATTTGAAATTGTTAGGGACATTTTTAATATACTAAAATTTAAGGGACTATTTTATAATTTTTTAAAAACAAAATTGTTGTTGACGTCACCGGTCTAACCGGTTAGATTGGTCGACCCGTGACCTGATGACCTTACCAAGTCTCACAACGGGTTGGTTTTTAAAACAATGGTTTGAGGTATATATATGGGATTAGTGGAATGTTTTTAGGATAGGAAAGTTGTGAACTAGTACAAAGTAAGGGTGTGATACCAAATAACGCAGCAGAATGGGGATAGGCACTAGATATGCTCAAGCGAAGCAGTTTGAATCCATGGAGGCTTCCTGAATCCACAACAAAAGGTTCCAAAGGAAAATTTTATAAATTTTATTGATTAAAACAATGAATAACTTGAAACATAGCAAGCCAATTTATAGTAGGCTAATTGTAATTCTACTGGAACAAGTAATTAGAATAAAATAAGAAATCTAATACTACTAAAACAAGGACTATAAAATAGGGGAAATTTAACTAATTCCTAAAATAACTAGATTGTTAATTAAAATTTGGTAAACAACTTAGACTCCTAATTAAAATAGAATTAACTTGAAAAATAGGAAAACTTTTCCAACATCAGGGAGTCATGGGATTTATACTAGGGGATTAACATTTTTGTTTTTCAATATATTAAAAATTATACTTATTAAATTTATTTAGAGTGGTGCTATACTGCTATTGGCCCCCCATTTTTTATTTTACTAGACCTTATTTCTAAATTTATCCCACCAAAATTTTTAAATATACATAAATATCTAATAGATGGAACCCCACCTATGTCCAAAATTACCGTTATATTTATATTTCCGCTCCATATCTTATATCTTCTCAATAATATATTCTTCATCTGTATTAACATTTTACTTGGACATAAAATTTAGGTAATTGTAAGTTGTTGATAATCTTATGTTTTCCTTTTTTAAAACTACAAGTTTCTCTCTAATAATTTCCTCTTCTTTTGAAGACAGTTCTTGTTCTAATTTGAAAATATTATAGGACTTAAACTTCTTCCTTTTAAGGGATATGTTATTAAAATTATCGATACAAAAAACTTAAATAAAACTTGAAATTTTAGGTACTCAATAAGAATAGTAGGCTATTGATATCAAGCCAATTAATTTTTTATTTTTTATTTTTTTGAAGATGTGTAGATCAATAGAGGATTGAAGAAAATCCGGTAAAAAAAAAACCAAAGATGTGTAGATTAATGGGAATATAAAATTTGGGTTACGGTTTATGATTCGAAGCCAAAAGAAAATTTATTAGATTAATAATAAAGGGTTAACTGTGGAAAATTAATGAAAAATAATTTATACCCTCTTTAGTAATTTTTTCTTAAGGATAATATTATAATTAAATAAAAAAAGAAACAGGAGTTTACTAAGACAAAAAAGATAAAATATGAGAACTGAGAAGCCAATAGTATCACTCATTTATTTATAATCTACTAGATTAAAACCCGCCCACGCTTGCGCTGGTTACTTATGAAATTGGTTTTAACACTGTATCTGTTTGAATAATTGAATGTTTCAATGGATTGATATCTATTTTAGATGTACATATATTATATAGGTCAAAAATGATCTATTAAATCTCTTAATTATATTAGTTAAAAATTAAAATATACTAACATAATTTAAAAATTATACAATATAAATAGTATTCTAAAATAATAAATTAGAAATTTCTCATGCAGTGGATGTCTTTCATTATTGTACAAATTTTGACATCTTGGGTCAGAAATAACAGCTCCAACATCCATTTTAGCAGAAAATCATTGATCAGAGAAAACAACTTATATATAAACCAATGGGTTACAAAATTTATTACGACAGACTTGAATAAATGTTGCTGTTACTGTACATTTAACAAACTAACTGAGCAGCAATAAGAGATCAGAATTTCAATAACTTGTATAAATCTAAATGTTGCTGTTACTGTACATTTAAAAAACTAAGTGAGCAGCAATAAGAGATCGAAATTTTAATAACTTGTATAAATCTATCCTACCGACTACCCATCAAGAAATTATATGTATATAAATATACAAATGAAAGAAGGAAGCATAGATTCCATCAGCTCAATTCATTTATAGCCAACTCTCAGGCTGCCATAACTTGTTCTCAGATGCTTACCCTGAAACCGAAAACAACGTTCAGCTTGCATTCATCATACTTCAAAGATTAAAACAAAAAGTAATCATTAAATGTTCACATTGTCATTTCAAAATTGATTGGCATCATCTTTAACTACCGTGGACATAAAATTTATCAATTTCACACAGTAAACAGATTAAAACTTCTAAATATGCTGACTGTTTTTGAATTATTGAGAAGTACGCTTACCTGTTAGCATCGGTACATGTTGATGGTGTTTGCCCAGTTGTACTTAAAACAGAAAAAAAGACACAAGTCCCTTATGCAAGCTCTGACTTTGAAACTCTAAAGCTAACAAAACGACAAAACCAACCAACACAGTTTTGGCAAAAACAGAAAGAGTCAAATCTATCTCTACATTCCACTGTTAATCCTACACTAAAATTCACTATCCATACATGCGTAAATTAATTTTAAAAAAAAAATTCAATCACAGAACCAATAAAACGGCAATAAAAACCAAAACATGAAAAGTGAAAAAACTTACAACACAAATTCGGCTATCTGTGCAATCGCTCTGTTCAGCTACTGAATCAAAACGGATGATAACGACGAAGATCTAAACAAAAGATCAATACATGTGGAATTGAAACCGTTCAATCTATAGATTAATCAAATCAAAACTGTAAATAACAGGGGCGCTTCTGATGATAAAATCGAAAACCAAGAAATAAAAAGAACAGATAGAAGAAGAAGATAAAGATAAAATTAATGAAAAGAGCTGTCAATGAGTGTGTGATTAAACAAACTGAAACCGTTTCTCTCTCCCTCTCTGTCTCTCTTTCTTTCTCTCTTTCTTTTTGCCTTCGGCATTGGTTTTTTTTTTTTTTTTTATCAGGCAGACAAAAGCCTTAAAAAAGAAAACCAACAAAGCCATGCCTCAATGTGTTTATGTACATGAATAGCCACTGTCCAATAAAAGAACAAAAAGCATAAAAGTTAAGGTAATACCCATACGGTGAATGGTCCAAACAAAAATTTTTCAATAATAACTACTTCACAAACCTTAAAATGGAAATACGCACAGATGATCTTATTATTAGAAGCTACAGGTTGTATTTTATTTCCACCATATAATTTTCTAACTCTTCCTACTTGTCTATCAACAGCAAAACTACAATATATAATGCATTGAGCATTTCTAGGTAGATGGTAACCGTACCACTTATGTGCTTGACCTTTATAATTTGTTCTCCAGTGACGATTAAGTCTATCTTTGACTAAAGTGGAAAATCATAAGTCAGCCAATAAGGTGTCTACATAACAATGGAAATATTAGTTCAGTCAAGACATGTTGCAGGAAGGTGTCATTTCATCCTTTCAGACATAGTATGATAAGTTGCATAAATTTAGTGTTTTTAGGTTTGTTTTTATAGCCTTCTAATTAATTTATCATTTGTTTTCTGTGTTTTGATGTTAGTTTTTGTTAAGTTTGAAATATGAATGGTCAGCTATTGATTTGAAGAATTTTTGTAATTTTCAGGCGTTAATTGAGTAGATTGGAGCATTGGAATTCAAAGCTTGAAGAAATTGAGATTAGCTGACAAGTTTGAAGGTCATGGCCTTGCCTTGGTGGTTTACCACGGCCGTGGTGGTGGAATGAAGATAAAATAACAAGGACAGGAAACNAGCGAGCAGCAATAAGAGATCGAAATTTTAATAACTTGTATAAATCTATCCTACCGACTACCCATCAAGAAATTATATGTATATAAATATACAAATGAAAGAAGGAAGCATAGATTCCATCAGCTCAATTCATTTATAGCCAACTCTCAGGCTGCCATAACTTGTTCTCAGATGCTTACCCTGAAACCGAAAACAACGTTCAGCTTGCATTCATCATACTTCAAAGATTAAAACAAAAAGTAATCATTAAATGTTCACATTGTCATTTCAAAATTGATTGGCATCATCTTTAACTACCGACTACCGTGGACATAAAATTTATCAATTTCACACAGTAAACAGATTAAAACTTCTAAATATGCTGAGTGTTTTTGAATTATTGAGAAGTACGCTTACCTGTTAGCATCGGTAAATGTTGATGGTGTTTGCCCAGTTGTACTTAAAACAGAAAAAAGACACAACTCCCTTATGCAAGCTCTGACTTTGAAACTCTAAAGTTAACCAAACGACAGAACCAACCAACACAGTTTTGGCAAAAACAGAGAGTCAAATCTATCTCTACATTCCACTGTTAATCCTACACTAAAATTCACTATCCATACATGCGTAAATTAATTTTTAAAAAAAATCAATCACAGAACCAATAAAACGGCAATAAAAACCAAAACATGAAAAGTGAAAAAACTTACAACACAAATTCGGCTATCTGTGCAATCTCTCTGTTCAGCTACTGAATCAAAACGGATGATAACGACGAAGATCTAAATGAAAGATCAATCCATGTGGAATTGAAACCGTTCGATCTGTAGATTAATCAAATCAAAACTGTAAATAACAGGGGCGCTTCTGATGATAAAATCGAAAACCAAGAAATAAACATAAAAAATAGAAGAAGAAGAAGATAAAGATAAAATTAATGAAAAGAGCTGTCAATGAGTGTGTGATTAAACAAACTGAAACTGTCTCTCTCCCTCTCTCTCTCTCTCTTTCTTTTTGCCTTCGCGTTTGGTTTTTTTTTGGTTCTCAGGCAGACAAAAGCCTTAAAAAAGAAAACCAACAAAGCCATGCCTCAATGTGTTTATGTACATGAATAGCCACTGTCCAATAAAAGAACAAAAAGCATAAAAGTTAGAGGTAATACCCATACGGTGAATGGTCCAAACAAAAAAATTTTCAATAATAACTACTTCACAAACCTTAAAATGGAAATACGCACAGATGATCTTACTATTAGAAGCTACGGGTTGTATTTTATTTCCACAATATAATTTTCTAAGTCTTCCTACTTGTCTATCAACAGCAAAACTACAATATATAATGCATTGACCATTTCTAGGTAGATGGTAACCTTACCACTTATGTGCTTGACCTTTATAATTTGTTCTCCAGTGACGATTAAGTCTATCTTTGACTTTAAGTGGAAAATCATAAGTCAGCCAATAAGGTGCCTACATAACAATGGAAATATCAGTTCAATCAAGACATGTTGCAGGAAGGTGTCATTTCATCCTTTCAGGCATAGTACCAGACTCCAAGAATATAGGTGAAATATTCAAATATAAAAAGGATTATCCAAGCAGACCTCTGCAAGAAATTCTGTCGAGGTAACACCTGATTCTTCTCTCAATTCTCTTGTGGCTGCATTTCTCAGATCCTCCCCCTCATCAACACCACCCTGTACAAAATGGCACATTAGAAAATTCATAGGCATAAATCTTTCTAAATAATGCCACCCAAATCTCAGCGTAAGAAAGACATCTGAAACCAAAAAATATACTTATTTTAGCTCATATCTCCTAAGCCACATCAATGAATCTGAAGCATTAACAAACCCCATGCCAGAGACGGTCAAACTTCTCTCTTTCAGGTAAAAACAAAGCGTACATTCAAATCATCAAAATACTTAGATTGCCTCAATCTAACCCCAAAACATCGATACTTCCATCATGCATATGATAGCAACATTTGGTTATATCTCCATTCACAAAAACACAAACCCCTGTTAAAGTGGACGAATACAGCTAACTCATAAGTAAAAATATAAATAAAATAACAATAAGAAACAAATAAACCCATTGTACTTACCCCAAAAAAATACAAAATAAATCTATTGTAACAGGAACTATCGTTACAGAAGTTGTAAAACTGGACCTGCACAATCAGAGAAAAAAGAATATTAAAAAACTTTGGATAAATGAAACGAAAAGCTTGGTTTTATATGTATGACAAATGAAGGGACGATATTGAACCTGAGACTACCACCTCTCTAGCGCTGTTAACATTTTGATCCAACCAAAGAGTTAGATAAAATAATGATGTACAATTATCAATATTTCTATCATCAATTAAAGCTCTATCAAACTAATAACTTAATCATACACATAATTCAGAATCAAAACCCCATAAATCTAACAGCTTCTACAAATTACAAAAAAAATCAATAATAAAAATTTGAAAATTTGAAAAATTACCTCATCGTTTCCGTGTGTCTGCTTATGAAACCAATTAATATTCAATACCTACAATCACAAAAAACACAAATCCAGAAACAAAAATCAGTCAAAATCACAAAAACACAACGGGGTTCTCTTAATTCTAACACGAATCAAAGACGGATCTGAAACCTTCTTGGATTTGAACTTTTAAGACCTCAGGTCAAGGGATAATTACATTCACCTATCCTGAGATTTTGCAAAAATGAAAAGGATGATAAAGAAGAAAAGACTGTTTTCAATTTACAGTCTCCTCCCATGCATTTTTATCTCTCTGTGTAATTTAAAATCACAGTTACATGTTCATTCTTTCCAATTAAATTTAGATAACTCTTCAGGGTTCTAGCTGAAAGAAAAAAATTATTCAAATTGATAAGTTGGAACAGAGACAAAGAGTACCTAGCATCAAGATAGCCATAGCCAAAGTCAAGCAGATCCTTAGCTGCACGAACATCAATAGTCCCAACTTCTTCAACTCCAGTGCTACAAATTATAAGGTAGAAAAAAAACAACCCATGAAGAGCAAGGAACGCAGCCCAAGAAACACCCATACGATTAAGAAATTTGAAATCCCCACAAACATATGTAAACAATCAAATATCATGTATAAATGCTAAATGTACAGAGACAAAAAATATTAAAATCAAGATTTGATAATGACCTGTCACATGCGATAAGGAAAAGCAAGATTCATGCACTAATACCTCCGGATTTTGTGGCGGGTCTATTCCATTAGAGAGCGGCGACCGCGAAACTGACTTAGAGTGGGCAAACCTGTGAGAATTTATCCGATCAGAGACCGATGTGGCGTCTCCATTGCCTGATGGATCTCATCAATGAATAAGATAATCTGCCCATTTGAAGAAGTAACCTCCTTCAACACAGCTTTCAACCTTTCCTCAAAATCTCCACGAAACTTGGCACCAGCAACCAATGAGCCCATATCCAAGGAGATCAACGCATTTGTACACTGGAGCATCAACCCAAAAGAAGCGAAGAAAATAAAAATGCAGTTAAGAAAGATAAAGGCAAACCTCGGCAGCACTGAGAACTGGTTTTGTAACAAGATTTCACGTTAACAGTTGAAGGGTTTGACGGTTTGTATTAGTCAGAATGTGAAGAGCCACTTATTAATGAGAATGTGAGAGATTTCACATTAACGGTTGAAAGGTTTGACGGTTTGTATTAGTGAGAATGTGAAGAGATTTCACCTACCAACCAATCACATGCTGTCATATATTCAACAACCAATCACGTGCTGCCTCGCATCAATTTTAAAATCCTATAGGGCGTTCAAATAGCCTATGCTTTAGAAGATGCCTAATTACATGATTTCATGTTTCTAATAATATTCTACTTTGGATGCACCAATTACGTGATGTTACATCCCCAATAATATTTCACCATGTCAAAATAAAAGAATTACTTTTTGATGCCCCAATTACATGATGTCACGTGTAGACTTTTGGATGACCCAATTACATGATGCCATGTGTCTAACAACATTCCTACATGTCAAAATAAAGGAAACATAAAGCTTCAAAATGGTCATCATATAGTCTATGCCTCAAGATTAATAATATTTCACCATGCCAAGACCTTTGAATGTCCCAATTACACGATGCACATGTCAAGACCTTTAGGTGCTCCAATTACATGGTGCCATGTAAACCATTCATATTCACAAACTTTTCAAATTCACATAAAGTATTCTGAACGTATAAGATCCTTTATATTCACATAAATTTATCTCTATATAAATGATAATATTTATAAGTTATAACAAACAACAATCAAGGGGGTATTTATCTAAGCTTATAAGCTGGTCAAACTTGTTTATAAACTCTAAAATTAAGCTGACTTGTTTATTTATAATTTTTTTGAGCTTATAAGGTAACAAAAATAAGTTGGGGGGAGGTACCTTTTTTTTTTTTTTTTTTTGTTATAAATACTTTGCTTATAAGCTAGTTTGACCAAGTATATTATCACATTATCCTTATTTAATTTTAAAATTTCATAGTATGCCCTTATTTAATGTAGTACTTTTTTTAGTAATTTTATAATAAAATGTACTTATAAGTCACATTTTACCAAACACGTTAATTACTTATTAGTCACTTATAAGTACTTTAACCAAACACGTAATTACTTAAAATTTCAAATGCTTATAAATTAATTTTCGCTTATAAGCTAATTTTCATAAGCTCAGACAAACACTCACAAGGTTATTAATATCTGTCATTAATAACAAACAATATCAAATACCAATTATAAGAAGCTACATATACCATCAAATCCAACTCATTAATCTATGTCACATCATGACTAATAACACCTAACCAAATTTCAAAAATCCAAATCAATACCAATCAAATGCAGTCAAGTGTCAAACAATTTGTTTACATGACAAAATGAAGGAATTCTACCTCTTCAAAATGGCAATCATATAACCTATGCCTCAAGATTATATATATATATTGATTATTAATTATTTTATAAAAAAAAAATATTATTACTAAGTATCTTATCAAATGATAACATGATATATTTTGTACAGTTTATATATTTAAAATATAATAATAACTAGTTAAATTGAAATTGGTTTTTGACTTGTTTATCTTTTTTTACTCATGTTTATATGGTTATGAATTTGATTTTGACATTCGTTTTTTTTTTCAAATTTCGATATTTTGATTTATTACTATTTGTATTTTATTGTATACATTGTCTTGGTAATAGTTTTGATTGATATAATATATTATCACATATTTGTTGTAGTATTTAATGCAATGTTCAATTAATAAATAATATTTTATTTTAATTATATATAAATTTTATGTAAAAAAGCAATATTTTATTGTAAGTTTTTTTGATATAGTGAATAAAAGAATTAACAATAGTAATTTTTTTTTCATTATTACACATTTATATATACTCACAAGTTGAAAGGACTCGCACGTTGCCGGGTTGCTTATGAAAGTTGTTTTGACACAAAAAAAAAAAAAAAAATTAATTAATTAATTAAAGAACGAAATAACAATTAAACATTTTAATGATTGGAAAATATTCCCTTTTCAAAGTAGAAGAAGAGTTGCAACAATTTTCTTAAGACAATTTGGGACATAATAATAGAATAGAGATGACAATTTTGTCCATCTTAAAATTAGTAGTTACTGTATGGAATATGATCATTGCTTTGAGGTCCAATAATTAATCCTCTAGCATTTAAAAAGGTTGCACAACACCATGAAATGAGCAAAAATAAAAGAAAAAAAAAGACTTGTCATTCTTCATCATTCAACACCACAAACACATACGGCCTATAAAGTCCCCAACAAAAACATGTAATAATTCTAATAATAAACAGTTTCAACAGTCAAAAACTTTGTTACAATAACTCAATCAGCCAAACATCACTCATGACCTTAGGAGAAAGTATCCGGCCAAATGAAAGATGGGTTATGACATGTGACATGTTCATGTGACAAGTATCAAAGGAATGTGCCCCTGAGCGAGCCGAGATGATAAGGTTACCAGGAACTTGCACAGTAGAAGATAGCTTAAAAAGATGCCACTTTAATATAGCTGCATTACTATTTCCCTTTTTAAGTCAAGACAGGTCAAACTCATAATAGACATCACTGAAAAAAATTAATTTCAGTTTTCCTCAACTATCCTATGGTTATAACCATACACATTTGTATAATTGTTTACCTTCTTTACACGCACATATCCTTCGATCCTGCATCCTCCTGCCTTTGGTGCTGGTCTTTTGGCATTCTCTGCAGAATTTTTGCTTTTATCCTCCAAAGCTAGCTTCTGCGACCCCTCCCTTGGTATAAATGCAACTAACTCTTCCATCGTCTGCAAGGGGCAAAATCAACATATAGCCAAACAGAAGTTTTTACTTTAGATATGTATATATGTGTGTGTGTGTGTAACGATTTCCAATTTAAGCATGCTTCACCTTGACCAGGCTATTTGTGTCTCTATCTCCATAATGGGATTCATGATGTTGAAAGTTACAGCTAGTTGTCAAATAATATTCCATAAAAACAGCAACCTGAGNTATGTCACATCATGACCAATAACACCTAACCAAATGTCAAAAATCCAAATAAACACCAATCAAATGCAATCAAGTGTCAAACAATTTGCCTACATGACAAAATAAAGGAATTCTACCTCTTCAGGCAATCATATAACCTATGCCTCAAGATTATATATTTATATTGATTATTAATTATTTTATAAAAAAAAAATATTATTAATAAGTATCTTATCAAATGATAACATGATATATTTTATACAGTTTATATATTTAAAATATAATAATAACTAGTTAAATTGAAATTGGTTTTTGACTCATTTATCTTTTTTGAATCATGTTTATTTGGTTATGAATTTAATTTTGAGTTCAAATTTGGATATTTTGATTTATTGCTATTTGTATTTTATTGTATACATTGTCTTGGTAATAGTTTTGATTGATATAATATATTATCACATATTTGTTGTAGTATTTAATGCAACGTTCAATTAATAAATAATATTTTATTTTAATTATATATAAATTTTATCTAAAAAAGCAATATTTTATTGTAAGTTTTTTTGATATGGTGAATAAAAGAATTAATAAAACTAATTTTTTTTCATTATTACACATTTATATATACTCACAAGTTGAAAGGACGGCACGTTGCACGGGTTGTTTGTAAAAGTTGTTTTGACACAAAAAATTAAATTAATTAATTAAAGAACGAAATAATAATTAAACATTTTAATGATAGGAAAATATTCTCTTTTCAAAGCAGAAGAAAAGGAGTTGCAACAATTTTCTTAGGACAATTTGGGACATAATAACAATTTTGCCCATCTTAAAATTAGTAGTTGCTGCGTGGAATATGACCATTGTTTTGAGACCCAATAATTAATCTTCCACCATTTTAAAAGGTTGTACAACACCATGAAATGAGCAAAAATAAAAGAAAAAAAAAAACTTGTCATTCTTCATCATCCAACACCACAAACACATACTGGCTACAAAGTCCATAACAAAAACAACATGTAATAATTCTAATAATAAACAATTTCAAAATTCAAAAACTTTGTTACAGTAACTCAATCAGCCAAACATCACTCATGACCTTAGGAGAAAGTATCCGGCCAAATGAAAGATGGGTTATGACACGTGACATGTTCATTTTGAGAAGTATCAATGGAATGTGCTCCTGAGCGAGCCGAGATGATAAGGTTACCAGGAACTTGCACAGTAGAAGATAGCTTAAACACTTAAAGATGCCACTTTAATATAGCTGTATTACTATTTCCCTTTTAAGTCAAACAGGTCAAACTCATAATAGACATCACAGAAAAAAATTAATTTCAGTTTTCCTCAACTATCCTATGGTTATAACCATACACATTTGTATAAATGTTTACCTTCTTTACACGCACATATCCTTCGATCCTGCATCCTCCTGCCTTTGGTGCTGGTCTTTTGGCATTCTCTGCAGAATTTTTGCTTTTATCCTCCAAAGCTAGCTTCTGAGACCCCTCCCTTGGTATAGATGCAACTAACTCTTCCATCGTCTGCAAGGGGCAAAATCAACATATAGCCAAACAGAAGTTTATACTTTAGATATGTATATGTGTGTGTGTGTGTGTAACGATTTCCAATTTAAGCATGCTTCGCCTTGACCAGACTATTTGTGTCTCTATCTCCATAATAGGATTCATGATCATGGTGTCCATGGTCTTCCCTGTAATAGTTGAAAGTTACAGCTAGTTGTCAAATAATATTCCATAAAAACAGCAACCTGAGAACAGATCCGTACACGAATATAATCCACCCTCTAAAATTTAATTCTCTTTTTTTTTTTTTTTTAAACTTAATTCTCTTTTCAATGCTTTCATTCAAATTCAGAAATTAAAAAACTTCAACTTCAACATAAAATTCTGCAAACAAATAGCAATTAAAGTGAAGTAATATATATAAACCTGGCAAGAAACAAAGCTCATAACCAATTGTACTGAAATTTTCAGATCAGTAAATCCAACGAAGTGTTTCATTTATTTCCTGAATAAAACACTTTGTTTTGATATTTGTTAATCTTTGTAGTCTGTCCACCTCCAATAGTCCTGCACCATACGGCTTTTTGGCTTCGGTAAGATTACAATTCCCTTCAAAATTGTACTGCAAATTCAAAAGAAAAAAAAACCAATGGCTTACAATACAAAATCCCAGAAAGTCTATGAAAAAAGAAAAAAGAAAATTATATACTATACTACTATTGCATGTTACCTGGCCCTAGACTGGTTCATGAAGACTCAAAAAGATGTAAGTCTGAATCACATTCAATCCTCCATCTTTAGCTTTATTGATAATATGCCACCACATTTAAATACAAATCAAGAAACCCCATCAACATAATTAAAACATATAAGCAAAAACTGCAAGCAGCTCAAGCCAAAATATATTTAGTAATGTACATTGATAAGTACCTGGAGGCATCCTGGGATAGCGGACAGAACCTGACAAGAGAAGCTCCCTCCTCCCATTAATGATCAATGATCTCCCATCATAAGTTACACCTTATTTGTTCATGAAGACTCCAAAAGACGTAACTCTGAATCACATTCAATCCTCCATCTTTGGCTTTATTGATAATATCCCACCACGTCTAAATACAAATCAAGAAACCCCATCAACATAATTAAAACATATATGCAAAAACTGCAAGCAGCTCAATTGATAAGTACCTCAGGAGGCATCTTGGGATAGTGGACAGAACCTGAGAAGAGAAGCTCCCTCTTCCCAAGCCATATTTTAAGTTATAACTTATATCCTCAAACTATTGTGTTTACCAAATATAGTCAAGTAAAATTGATGAAATTAATTAACATATTCCCATAAACAATTTGTCAGGAACATATGTGCAATGCAATCATAAAAAACTTACAATTAAGTAGAACTTTTGCAAACTATTATATCAAAGTTTACCATTTCCTCGGTTGCTTTGTGCATGCTATTTTTGTTAGCATTAGCAAAAAGAACAATACTGTGGTGACAATATGCATAAACCATAACAGTGCAGCAATTATAGAATCCTATGTGACATTCAAATAGCAAAATTTTTTATTAGACCTTTAAATGTCCTAATGTATGATGTCACGTGTCCAACAACATTCCATCATGTCAAAATAAAGGAAATTTAAAGCTTCCAAATGATAATTATATAGCTTATGGCTCAAGATTATATATATATATTTGAAACCAAATATTATAGTTTAATAGTTTAAAAATAATTATTAAATTATATTTAATACTTTTAATTAATTTTTAACATAAATATTCTTATTTGGTCCTATAATTCTCCGAACACAAGACAATAATACTATTGTACCCCAATCTAATCCTATCCCCCGATCCAATCCAATCTTTCCAAACGCAAATATTGATAATTCATAAACTTGCTGTATATTGTTCTATAATATAATATATAATAAATTTGATGATTAACAATTATGATTATTTAATTTTATTTGAAAAGTTTGAATATTTCAAATTAAAAATATTTGTTATTTCATTAACTTATGTTTCAATTAAGAATTGAAATAGGTAGACAGATAATTTTGAAAAGACCTACAATCTATAGTTTATCCTATGTTAATATATTATTATTATAGAATTGGGGGTAAAATACCTAAACACAGAAAGAAGCCAAGTCAGTCATCTTTATTTTATTTTATCCGTAACTAACCACGAGGTTCAAGAGTTTTGATCAAAAAAGCTCTCTCCTTTCTCTCTTCTTTTCGCTTCGTCTTCACAAGGTTTCTCTTTCGATTATATTTTTCTTCTAATTTCTTTTACTTGCGTCTTCAATTTCTTTAATTGTGCTGATTACTTTGTAGTTTGTAACTTCGTTTTCCGCTTTCTAATAAATTTTATTGATCGATTGGTTTAAATTTTTGTCCTCTTATTCTCTTGTTAATTCACGGTGAGAACTATTTAATTAGTTGTTGTTTATGTTTAATTGAATGATCAAAAGTGGTTCGTTGTTGTTCTTTGTTTAGATTCTTGTGTTTATGTTTTAGGGTGAAAAATTGGTCGAGGCTTTAATNGATGTAAGTCTGAATCACATTCAATCCTCCATCTTTAGCTTTATTGATAATATGCCACCACATTTAAATACAAATCAAGAAACCCCATCAACATAATTAAAACATATAAGCAAAAACTGCAAGCAGCTCAAGCCAAAATATATTTAGTAATGTACATTGATAAGTACCTGGAGGCATCCTGGGATAGCGGACAGAACCTGACAAGAGAAGCTCCCTCCTCCCATTAATGATCAATGATCTCCCATCATAAGTTACACCTTATTTGTTCATGAAGACTCCAAAAGACGTAACTCTGAATCACATTCAATCCTCCATCTTTGGCTTTATTGATAATATCCCACCACGTCTAAATACAAATCAAGAAACCCCATCAACATAATTAAAACATATATGCAAAAACTGCAAGCAGCTCAATTGATAAGTACCTCAGGAGGCATCTTGGGATAGTGGACAGAACCTGAGAAGAGAAGCTCCCTCTTCCCAAGCCATATTTTAAGTTATAACTTATATCCTCAAACTATTGTGTTTACCAAATATAGTCAAGTAAAATTGATGAAATTAATTAACATATTCCCATAAACAATTTGTCAGGAACATATGTGCAATGCAATCATAAAAAACTTACAATTAAGTAGAACTTTTGCAAACTATTATATCAAAGTTTACCATTTCCTCGGTTGCTTTGTGCATGCTATTTTTGTTAGCATTAGCAAAAAGAACAATACTGTGGTGACAATATGCATAAACCATAACAGTGCAGCAATTATAGAATCCTATGTGACATTCAAATAGCAAAATTTTTTATTAGACCTTTAAATGTCCTAATGTATGATGTCACGTGTCCAACAACATTCCATCATGTCAAAATAAAGGAAATTTAAAGCTTCCAAATGATAATTATATAGCTTATGGCTCAAGATTATATATATATATTTGAAACCAAATATTATAGTTTAATAGTTTAAAAATAATTATTAAATTATATTTAATACTTTTAATTAATTTTTAACATAAATATTCTTATTTGGTCCTATAATTCTCCGAACACAAGACAATAATACTATTGTACCCCAATCTAATCCTATCCCCCGATCCAATCCAATCTTTCCAAACGCAAATATTGATAATTCATAAACTTGCTGTATATTGTTCTATAATATAATATATAATAAATTTGATGATTAACAATTATGATTATTTAATTTTATTTGAAAAGTTTGAATATTTCAAATTAAAAATATTTGTTATTTCATTAACTTATGTTTCAATTAAGAATTGAAATAGGTAGACAGATAATTTTGAAAAGACCTACAATCTATAGTTTATCCTATGTTAATATATTATTATTATAGAATTGGGGGTAAAATACCTAAACACAGAAAGAAGCCAAGTCAGTCATCTTTATTTTATTTTATCCGTAACTAACCACGAGGTTCAAGAGTTTTGATCAAAAAAGCTCTCTCCTTTCTCTCTTCTTTTCGCTTCGTCTTCACAAGGTTTCTCTTTCGATTATATTTTTCTTCTAATTTCTTTTACTTGCGTCTTCAATTTCTTTAATTGTGCTGATTACTTTGTAGTTTGTAACTTCGTTTTCCGCTTTCTAATAAATTTTATTGATCGATTGGTTTAAATTTTTGTCCTCTTATTCTCTTGTTAATTCACGGTGAGAACTATTTAATTAGTTGTTGTTTATGTTTAATTGAATGATCAAAAGTGGTTCGTTGTTGTTCTTTGTTTAGATTCTTGTGTTTATGTTTTAGGGTGAAAAATTGGTCGAGGCTTTAATAATACTGTTAAAGGTAATTAGATAATTTCGAGTGATAATTTCAGGAGGTATGGCAAAGAGTTACTTCAAGCAAGAACATGATCTTGGTAAGTATTGTTTATTGTGGGTAAATTGTTTTCTAAATTTCTGTTTGTCTGTGTGTTTAATTTGTGGAAATTTTGATCAAACATATTGAATTTGGCTTCCTTTGTTTCCAGAGAAGAGGCGTGCAGAGGCTGCTAGGATTAGAGAGAAGTACCCTGATAGGATTCCGGTGAGATTTTAGTCTGGCGCAGCCAATTGCTTTGTAATATATATGCCTTTAGCAAGCCTATTAAAATTAGCTTATGTCTGAAATGGTTTTAGTTGTATTGTAAATAAGTTTTGAAGCAAGTTTGTCATCTCTAGATGTTGGCTTTTTTTGTCAGTGTGTTGTATCTATGGTTGATTTCAACCATGAATGACAGCAAGTTGAGTTTGGAGCCTCTGGCATTCCTAGCATTTAAGCTGCCAAATTTAGAACTATTGAGCTTGAGAAGCAACTTATAGGAAAGTTCACCTACTTTGGGTCTACTTCATAAGAGTTTATGATAGTTTTACCCAGATATTCTGCAGGCACTCCCTGTGCTTTTATTTGGTTTTAGAATAATAGGAATCACTTTCTGTGTTGAGTGTTGTGCAAATGCAAGATTTTGTCCATGTTTCATGATACACATTTTCAATCAAGGGCACCTTTATTTATTTATTTGATTCTATGAACTTAATGTCTATGATTTTTGCATAAATTGAATGCTCATAACAATTCTTCATTTGTTTCTTGGTTTTCAAACTGAATTGTTTATGAATGTGTGTGGTTTTAAGGTGATCGTGGAGAAGGCAGAGAGAAGTGATATACCCAATATAGATAAGAAGAAGTAAGCTTTGCTCTATAGTATTCAGTCTGGATTCTCATGTTTTATTCCTTTTATACTTCACTTTTGATCCATCTTAATTCACTAGATTATAGCGAATGAAAATTCATCTGATTTTAAATTTAGGCATTGGGTAAGTTTTCTAATCTTGCATCAAAAGAAGGGAATGATGCTTTATGTTTCATGATTTACTTCCCTGTTTCATCCTCTATGTATGAGGTTGTTCATGTGCATTTATGCACTCACTCATCTGGCATGCATGCATGTGTGGATGCACAGAAACATAAACACAGACTCAAATTCTATTGGACTTCACATTGACAATGATACATATTGCAAGGTTATGAGAAATAAGAACCTTAAATAAAAGTAACCCCATCCAATAGTCTTAAGTTTCTTCAATGTTCTTAACTCATGTTGGGATAAGGTGAGAAAAAATTTTGATGCGGTAAATGATGATTGGGTTGATTTTTTCTCAAATGTTTTGTGCTGAAACTTGAGCTGCATGTTTTTTATAAACAAAAGCTCGGTAGTGAGTCCAGTGATTACTGATTAATTTTATGTTGCACTCTCATACTGGTCCTTGTTGTTTGGTTTACCAGCTCAGATGGTTCTGTCATATGTGTCAACCTACAAAGTATGACAGCCTCTTGATAATTTGTTATCATTATCATCACTACCCATTGCCATTATCTCTGGTTCTTATTGTTTTCATTTAGCTGATTAAATGACGCTGTCACTGGGCAACCTATTAACTTTTGCAGTCTCCTGGTTGCTATTTTGTACATCATTTGAACCCTTGCAAATGTGATTCAATCCTGAGGCATATTGTAACTCTAGTCAACCTTATCCTCTTACCTGATGAGCACATTTATTTGCTTCCTTTTCTTTGCTTAAATATTTTTGAAAGGCCATTGCAGAATTTGCTGTCAGTTGTGTGAACGTGGTTAGTTGTCTGCTTCGTGCTTGATTCTATAACACTTAACAAGGTTCTTCCCTTTAAATGTGAAAATTACAGGTACCTTGTTCCAGCTGATTTGACTGTAGGACAATTTGTGTATGTTATCCGTAAAAGGATTAAACTAAGTGCAGAAAAGGCAATATTCATATTTGTGGATAATGTGCTTCCACCTACAGGTAAACTTACGCGCTATGTTACACTAGATGGTTCGATTGCAAAATTTTTGTGAATAACTTTCCAACAGTTTGTGTACTTGGCCTTTTGATTGACAATGGTTCTTATGTTTGGTTTTACAGGTGCAATTATGTCTGCCATATACGAAGAGAAAAAGGATGAAGATGGATTTCTCTATGTGACTTACAGTGGGGAGAATACGTTTGGGTGCCAGATCCAGCCGTAGCCTGTGATTGTTCTGGCATTACGTGGTTTCTTAGTGCAACCACATTTAATTCATCGTAATTGTCTTTCACGCATTCTGCTGAATATTTCTTCATCGTGCATATTTTATATTTTATAAGACCTTGCAAGTGATATTATGTACAGTTATAAATTGTATATAAGCCCCAAAACCTTTTCCAGCTGGTCTCTTCATTTGATAATTGCTTGCTATGGATATTTGTGGGTGGTGTTATTTCAGTTGTATAAAAACCTCCTTGTAAATCTTATTAATAAAACTAAAATTTAAATTACAAATTACCCAAAAAAAAAAAAAAAAACATGTCACCTATAAGTAAAGTAATGCGCAGCTTTACAAAACTTAATAACAGCAATTCCTCAAGAAAACCTGCAAGTCCTCTCCTCTCTGTGTACTAATCTTTGTGTACAAGGACAATAATACATCCAACTCCTCTCCGTGGACTAGAAAAAACCTCTTTTTATTCAAAAACCTCTATTACTGTTTATTATCTTTTTATCCTTTAATAATTAATTCAGGACTCAAATCACGTACTAAGCGTTAGGATGAAAAGGAATTTCATTTTGGACAAGCGGTGACAAAAACAGGTTTTCTTGCTTCAAATGTTCTTATTAAGAATGTTGTGGGCCTCTTTTGATCTTCATGGGCTTACTGTAGTTCAGACCAATTTTCTGTTAGATGTGTAGGCTTCGCGATCGTGCACGTACTTTTTTAACTTTGACAAAAGGCCCAGCAATACATTAAGAACTAACTTGAGATTGTCGTAGTTTTAAGTGCAAAAATATCATCCTTACAAAGACAATATAAAGGGGATTACAAAATGACATCAATAATAAGAAAAATACAAAAAAAAAAATAAAAAAAGAGAGAGAAATCATGAAGATAAAAGGTAAGAATTATCTTTGTATGCCCTCTTTGTTTTGTCTTTGTAAACTAGTATTGCTCTTTTAAGTATAATTAATTTTAATTCAGTTTTGTAATTTGGAAGTGTTTGGTAAAATACTATATTTATAATTATTGTAATTTTATAAATCCATAACTCTATGTTTGGTAAATTAGATTTTGAAATTGTTGTTGTATGTATAAATTATGACTAAAAAAAGACATTTTATTTCTGGATATATTTCTATAATTCAATTGTTGTATTTTGTAAGTATTTAAAAATTTATATTGAATAAATTATTAATTAATTAATAAGTCAAAAATTCAAAATATTGGATTTGGCCAACAATAGTCAACCGCCTGTTAACGTCGATCGACAGTCAACAACGATAAACCACCATTGACCTCAGTTAACAATGGTCAACAATAATTTTTTGAAGCCATATCCTATCATGTCAGGACTAGAAACTAATCTACAGAAATCTGGAGAAATCACTGGATTTCGATGCTTATTTTGGCCAGTAAAGGCGGCCAAACCATTCGACACCTCCTACGGCCAAAATAAATGTCAGAATCCGGTGATTTCACTAGATTCTTGTAGATTGAGAGATTCAAGATCCTATGAATCATGTTTTTGCTTTAATGTACCACCGTTGATTGGCGGTGATCGCCGATCAAGGGTGTTTACTGATGTTGACTGTTGGTCAACACCATTGAGCACCACCGTGGCGGCAATAACCTTATTTATTTCAATTCATTTTCAATTTATAAATAGTTTATTTATTTAATAAATAAAATCTTTATTTAAATTAATTTTTGTGATTTGAGAAATTACATATGTCACTTTAAATTAAAATGTAAAATCAGCTTTAGAAATAATCAGATTTTTAAAAGCTACTCTCCTAACTTTTGAATTATTTTATAATCCCTTGTAAACTTAATCAATTTTAAAAGCTATTGATTATTTTCTAAGCTACAACAATCCCAAAAACACATTAAGATTCATCAAACCTTAAATCTTAATTGTTTGTAGTCAATTTAGAGAAAATGAGATTGACCTAACAACGATGTACATTTAGGGATAAACTAAAATGTAATTGACTCGTGAAAATTGTTGGTTTTTTCATATACAATATCCTTGGATTGTGGTTTGAACGTCCAGGAAGTTCTCAAGTATGAATAAATAAATTAAAATCATTACCAGAATTAATTTTGTATGCAGTTCAATTGCTGAACTTTGGATCCAATTAATTGATCCCGTCAAGATTTAGGTTGATTGGTATAGCATTAGTCCTTTCTTATATATATAATCCATCTAGTAATAGGTGAAAAGATACAAATCTAACTTGTAGGGTCTAATATTCAATATTATGTAACCTATGATTTTTATTTTAAATAAATAAATACCATTCAAATTCTCCTCACTCTTATCTCTTTTCATGCGATAGATATGAGGAGGATATAGGGCTTGGGACACCTATGTTAAAGATTAAACCTAAATAATAAAATACATCTTGTAACTTAAGTTTAGATGGATGAATTGGTTGTACGAACAAGTTTGGTGTATCGATTTGGAATGGGTGTATCCCCTTAATTGTAGGGCGATTTGGGGTTGTGAAATTGAACGTCCACATCTTATTGAGTTGGTAAGGACCATGTTTCTCGCCAAGTGCTGCAACATAAATTGACACTTGCCTTGCATAAACACCATCAAAACAAACAGTTGGTACAACATAAATTGACACTTTCCCCTGCATAAACCATCCAAACAAACAGTGATCGACACCATTGTTGTGAATAGCACATGGACAACATGCCACGTGGCAACTATGGTGGTAGGGAAGATCATATTTCAAATGTTTCATTCAGGAGGTGCAGGTGACGGTTTGGTCATGCACCCTTGTCTCCTCCCTGGTTCCCACTCCTTCGTCAATTGGCCCATAAGCATCATGCAATTTCTACAAGATTTTAATGGTTATTTGAGTTTAACTTTCAAATTTTTTTTACACTTTCGTATCATGGAGAGCGTCCAAAAATATAAGCCTTGTAACTTGTTCAATATAATCAATCAATCTTTCACACATGAGAAAAGCAACTCCCACCTGTCCTATCCTATCTAATCTATATTATTCAGCTAACCTGGTACATAGTAACCGCATGTGTTGCCACATATATGACCCAAAAAAAAAATCATCTATATTAATCAATAACAATTATTTATCATTCATCAATAACCACCGCTATGATAGGTAGTTATGAAAATTAACTTTATACATCATTATAGAGAAAAACTTTATATAAGACAATTTTATCATGTGTTATATGGTTGATGTAATAAGATTGTTCAATGATATAATAACATATATAGTTTTCATAACCGTCCATAAGATGGTAGTTATTGATAAACAATATAACATAATTATTGATGATTGATAGATGAAATAAAACAATTGATATATATATGTAACAACGCGTACTACTATTTTATCAGACGATCTTACCACATCATATAGATGAGATAATAAAGCTGTCTCATATAAATATTTTGTCGGCGTTATATTATTAAATGGTTACACCACATCAATTAGGTGATGTAGTAAGGGCTGTCTTATATAAGTTTTTCTCAGGACTCAGTAATGATGTTTTTGAAACAATTTCTTTCGTGTAAATTGCGAACGAACAACTATCACAGTAACTGTAAGTACCAAGACAGCATATGGGCCACCAGTAATTACAAATACAAGATTTGGAAGATTTATTTTTACGGATTTGATAAAGGGATCGATGTGTCTACTGTTCTCCCCACAGGCCCACTTGAATTATGTATATATCAAAGTAAATGGACGGAGGAATGGAGTTCTTCCGTCTTAACGCATGGGTAGGACCTGGTTCAGTTAATTTTCATATTACAAGCATACCAAATTCATGCACGTTTACCCAGTAGTTTATTATATGTTTTGACTGAAAAATATAGCTGCTAAATAATTATAACTATTTGTCTCTGAATATTTACATCCATGGTTTCATGCATATGTTCCCAAGGAAGCTTTATAATGTATCATTAATTCTACTTTTGGGTCCCCCGATTGATTAAAAAGTGAGAGTAGAGGGAACAAAAGAGGCCCTCAATATCTTCAATTTTGTTTTCAAGGTTCATCACCCAAACACCTGCATGTTCTCTTTAAGAACGTTTTTCATCTAATACAAAACCTCCATTTAATGCCCTTCTATGCTTCTATCACTACAAATACCTGAAAACCTAACTCCCAATCTCCATACAAATCTCACTGTTATTCTAAGAGTTCAACCTCTCAGAATATTAAAACTTCTATCATGTCTTCTCTCAACCTCCTTATTCTTCTCTTATGTATTTCTGTGCATGCATGCAATTCCCGCTGTTTAAGTAACATTGTTAAAGAGATCGGGAAGCAAGGCCATCTCTTTACCGAGGTCGTCAACTAGGCATAGAAAATTGAATATTTTATGTTATTTAATCACTAATTTTTTTATTTTTTTTCTAAGCATTATTTGAGTGGTTCTGATTTTCATGGTTTGGTGTAGGATGTCAATAAAGCTAATTTATACAAGTCTGTTACTCAACTATGGCCACAAGGAGAACAAGAAGTAGAGAACAAGCAAAAGAAAGCCCATGAGAATTGGGATGGTGAAAACACTATGAAGACAGAGGAATCAAAGGCTTTCTTGAAGGAAGAAGCCTCAAAGCGTGCAACTTCAGGTTCTCTTCAAACGATATTATCGTATCGCTTGTTTACGTTCACGTCTCACCCGAAAAACGACAAAGCTTCTTAAATTTGGGTATTTAACATGAGCATAAACCAAAATCATCTAATCGGTTACACCATTTCTTCAAGTTTATTAAAATAATGACCCTACCCTAGTAATATCTGTTTCATCGCTTTTCTCATCAAGCTGTGACATTTCTTGAACGAGAAAAGAGTAAAAGGGACAACCACTTTATTAAATTTGAAGTATGAAACTATACAAAACTGTTCCAGGTGCAACGTGCACAGAAAGTCTCTTATTCTGATACGAGATGTCTCTAATCATACATATACATACACATATATATGATGCATTATATAGGAATATTAATTGCAACAAAAGATAAACAAATAGAAAATTTTCATCTTCATCTTCATCTTGCAACTTCTTCCTTTAGCCTTTACAATTATTACTATTATTAATGATGTTTAACCATGTTGTATCTACAGGAAATAATATCCAACCTTCTCAACTAGTGGCTAAACCGGAGGTATGTTAAATAGAACAACCTTTGTATTTTTAAATCTTTAGATTAATGTTTAATGGTTGATGGCTGTAGGGGTGACCAAGACTTGTGGGCTATCTTGTTCAAACATATCCTCCATGAGATGGAATGGAGGATATTTGTCTGTCTTTTTTTATGGATATCTATATTTTTTTTAAAGCACGAATATAAATTTGTGTGCAAGAGAAAACTTTTGCATGTGAAAATTGATAAGAGTTGAAAATATTTTAAATTTTAGCCATCTCATTTTTATTATAAAAAAAAAAAAAGATAAAATTTTATGAGCTCCTATCAACTCTTGTACAGTTTGTACGTAAGAGTTAACTTTTGCACCTACAATATGATGTTTAAAACTGAGAACTGTGTGCATATATATATATATATATATATTGATTACATGATTGAGAGTAAAGGATAAATAAATAAAAATAAAAAATAAAAACTGTGAATGGTGTTTAACTGCATGATTCTGATGAGTATGTAAGAGAGGAGAGTAAAAGTTAAACAGTAGTAAGATTTTATAAATTATAATATTATTGATTACATGATTGAGAGTAAAGGATAAATAAATAAAAAATAAAAATAAAAACTGTGAATGGTGTTTAACTGCATGATTCTGATGAGGATGTAAGAGTGGAGAGTAGAAGTTTAACAATAGTAAGATTTTATTGTGGTTTTGCAGAGAGTGAATAAGCGCCAAGGACGGTGGATGCTAGAATCTTCAGGACATGATACCGATGAAGCTGTAAATACCAAGGAAAACGAGGTTGTGGAGGATGTAGTTGTAATGGATTATGCTCAACCGCATCGAAAACCACCCATCCACAATGAAAAACCCTAGATCATCATGTGTTATATATATATTTGTTTGTAATTCTTCTTTTTCCTATGTAAGAATTTCTTATCATAGCAGATGATGTTTCCTCGGACTGTTTGTGTGTTATCAAGAGCTTTTTGTGTTTGTCTTGTATCATAATCACAAATCTGAACTAGCTCTACTGTGAGCCTTTTGCTACCAACGTATGAAGAATATTGTGATAAGTCGTTATTGTCATCAACTAGTACAGGTGGGTTTAGCCTCAAAATCAGTCCATTGTCAAATATTTTTAACCGACCATGTGAATAATATCAGTTGTCCAATAATTGCAAGACAGCTTGTAAGCATAAGGTGAATGGCCCGTAACATGGTTTGTATTTATGTTTCAAATTTAATGAGATTGTCTACAAATTTAGGCACAATTGACAAGGATGTGATGCTCTGGTTGGTATTGTTACTTTTAGTTTCTCTATTTACAGTTGATATTGTTCAACAGAGCCCCCCAATCTGATATCAAATCCTTCGTAATCAGGCCTCAGCGCAATCAATTAACATTCATAAACATATCGTTTAAACACAGTATTTTTCATTAAATTCATTTAAGAAAACCTATAAGCTGACAACTTCAACTGATTGTTAGAAGTTTCGTTTTTTGTTAAGAGTAATTACTCAAAACTTGCTCGCTTAAAATTTGAAGTCAAAAATATGTTGCAAGGCCTTCGTTGGAAAGGAAGCAACAAGAAACAAATCCTTCCGAAAAGAGTCATCCATAGACTTTTGCTCGAATTTTAACTTCTCTACTATAGATAAAATTGTGATAGCTATCTTTTCTAGCTATGCCATCAACGACAATCGACTATAAAAAATATAAGCAACAAATTTTAAATATATTGCAATCTCCCCAGGCCTACCTCTTACGCCAGATAGAGAGAGAAGGCACCATCAATTGAAATATGCAAAATGATTTTTTCTTCTCTTCTAACATTTCAAGCTTTTCTATCTTCTGCAGTAGGTGCACTTGTTTGATTTTGTTCAACTGCAACTAACAATGAAAGGTCTGACAAAGTTGATAAATTCGGAGGTCTTAATTCCCAACTTCAGATCAACCTCTCCGCCACCCAACCAGAAGAAATCAAGATTAAGTTTTACAATTGCTTCATCCAAGACCACCTGAAATAAATTTCAAGTTAACAGTAAAATGCTAACTACAATACTCTCCCTATACAGAAGCATAGCTTGGTCCAACACAAAAAGTCTTTTATACAAAATTACTCAATAAACACAAAAACGATAAAACCTCAGTCTTAACAGGAATATAATTTTCTCATTTTGTCCAACATGAACAACTTAGTAAGTACTCTCAATCAATAGTTTTGCACTTGAAAGAGATTTCTACAGACAAATAAGCTTTCAGCTTTCATGACAACACACATACACAAAATTAGCTAGCTTGAATCAATGCTCGCTGTTTTTGGGTGTTAAAATGTTTCAACCTTTGTGTCAATCCAATTTTTTCACTCTGACAGACTTTCATCATTGATCTTCAACAACAATAAAATAGATTACTCCACACTTGTATGAGGAATCCTAACATTCACCTTCAGGGCTATAATTTTGGCAGACATGATATCTGGACAAGTGGACCAACTCACAGCTGTCATAAGGGTTGGAAGGATTCAATTCACAAGCCTGAGCTCAATGGATTGACACACATATAAAATAAGGGGGTTCTCCTTTCACAATACCTATAAGAAGTTGTGTTTATGAAGCAGCCACACCACCCATAACCAAATTGGGAAGATGAGAGATATAAGCCCAGGCAATTAAGTCCTAGGGGCCTCTGTGTTCATGCTGCCTCAAGCAGCTAGACACAAGACACTAAAGCTGTATTTTCTCTGAATGTCCAGTGCAGCTGTAGTGAAAAAGCCTCAGATAAGCTTAAAATAAGATGCCTATTAAAACGCTTAGAAGTTTACAAGATCAAATCAAACCGTTATTTAAAAAAAAAAAATTATCCTGATTCCATTTTTGGTCAATTTTATTAAAATTAGCAGCATTTACTCTTAACTTTGCTTTAGTAGTCATGGATGCATCACTATAGCAAACATAAAACAGTGCTTGAGAATGATGATCAATAACGATATCCACTAAATAATATAAAAGCAAAAATTATTCTAATTAGAATGATGTGCTAGACAAACACTAAATTTTAAGAACGGCATCTAGTTTTAAAAATTTAACCCTTACAAGACAGCAAAACACACAAAAAAATTGCATAGAAAGAGTAAGTACCGGAATATCTGTTCTCATGCCAATACATGTTACCGCATTGTGCTCATATCCAGTCAAATTCACCGAGGTCTCCTCAGGAGCAAGCCTCACTGCATAATAAATAATATCAACCGTTATCATCATTTTTTACAAAAGCAAGTTAACAATTAGTTAACATTTATGAACTACTACTTTTCACTGAACATGTCCCAACATGAACATATACACTATCACATCCCTATAATTGATAAAACTCAATTATCAATCTGAACATAAATCAACAGAATTAATATCATGATATATGAATCAGATTACTCAATAAAACACTACAGGTTTTTGTATCTTTCAAGGTTCAGACATATCAATTATTATTTACCTAGAATCAGAAAAATACAAGGAAAAAAAAACCTGCTGTCAAGGGTGGATGTAGAAGTGTAAAACAAGTTTTAGAAGAATAATTCCAATCCCATTTTTTATTAGAAATACAGTTTACTTTAGTATTTCCCTTTATAAACAATTGAGACAATATATACTGTAAAGACCTAAAGGTTTTAGTCATAAGGAAATTCACCTTTGCATAGATTGATTGTTTTCCATTCTTCTTGGTTGCTTCTCTTTCTTTTCCTCTTCTTTAGTTAACTAAATTTGTATTGTATCAGAACAGGTTCTCTTTTGAATTTGATATATCTTCTTTTAGAATTGATGTCTCCCTTTATTCTTTTTTATTACAATTGATTTGAAGTTTCTCCTTTGAGATTTCTTTCAACCATAACAAGGGGAAACTCATTATCTACAGGCTATTACAGTAAATTTTACCAATGATAATTACACCTACTCATGGAAGGATATGTGAAGCTACATATTTAGTATAACAAAGGCTCCTACTAATCTTAAGGCAAGTAATTATGAATCTTTGCTAGTTACTTTGAAGATGAATCATATCAAAATTATTACTTGTTAATAATCTTTGGATCAATCTATCGGTGTTCACTAGGCTAAGTTTTCTACCCCCAAGGAAATCTGGGATTACTTATCCAAGTTGTATGTGCAGTCCAATTAAGCTAAGCGGTATTGATTGGAATCTGAAATTCAAACTACAAGACAAGGGAAAGGAGCATAGAAGGTTTTAATTCAACTACTTCTTTTGGGATTATTATTCTAGCGCCTTCGACATAAAGATTTAAGTAATGGACATATAATCATGACAAATTAGAATTATAGGAATTAATGGGTGCTCAAAATATCAAGGACATGTGTACATGGCACATGTCAGAATGCTATGCACGTGCATGTATGTTTTCATCCCTATCATTAAATGATGCCAAGCTCTGCACCATAAGAGGGAGCATTTCTACCTAGTCAGAAAAATAGAAGAGCTTAAACCATTATTTCAAATCATTTTCCTATCATAGAAAAATAGAATAAATTGCAAGGATGCCCTATCAAATTTCACAATTATGTGCTTTACATAAGATAAAAAAATAAATAAAAAAATAAAAACTTCTATAATATATTCACCTACTGAGCATACAAAAATAAATAAGAATTGATGCAAACCATATAGCTTCAGAATTCTTAAAGGAGGGAGTTCCATTATTTTCTTATACTCTCTTATTTCTAGACTTTCCTATTTCTATTTTTTTCTTTTTAATAGTCCTAATTATGTAAGATTTCTCTTTATAGGTGAAGTTTTGCTACCATCAATAGGTTTATTTGCTTTCCCAACAATACTAGGATAATTATAGAGGTCATTTGTAACCTTGAGGACATAGCCTTTTGATTTAACAACATAGTCTTTTGATTTAAGCTCAAGATTGAGTTACTTTTTATATTCTCCATATTCTTTAGAATCAACAAGTGTTAATTTTTTTTATTTTCAGTATTGTTTGAATAAACAAAAATCTTGTTAAATTTTCTTTAACTTTGGGTATTCATTGAATTAACAGCATTGACATCTATCCTACGCTGCATCAAGAATCAACTAAACCTGAAAGGTGAAAAAGATTTTTGATCAAAAACTTCTACCAATTGTCTTAGACTTATTACTAAAGCCTGACACTTTTACAATCATTATATTTTTTTCTACAGCTGAGAAAACTTATCACTTAGTACATTACAGTATTAACAGATCTAAATACAACAGCTCCTCAAACAAACAATAGTATGCTACTATGCTGTACAATGTTTTCTCGTGTACCAGTTTTACTATCACCTGTCAACTTTTGTATTAATCTTTTTTTATTCTTAAGGTGCAACTAGACACACCAGAACTAATATAATTTAGTTGGGAATCACTAATTTAGACTGGATTCTAAAACTTTGAATAATTAATAGAACCTTAGATACATGTAACTGCAATTTTCAAACAAGAATAGGAATGAGTAAATCATAAGAAATTGTTTGGTGATCCAGTGAATAACAGCTTACAGTTAAATTTCTTTTTTGGTATCTTGGCATGGTTGAGCGTGTACAAAAAATTCTTGACAGTTTCAGCATTAAATCGAGCAGTATACTGCAAAATGTAAGATGGTTCAGCAGCATAATCAAATGTAAATCGTTAATAACTGAAGACAACCAAGGTACCTGAACAACCACTACATAATACTTCGAATTGTTGCGGTCACTACAATCAACGACATTGGACTGCGCTTGTGTATTAACCTAACAAAAACATAAAGGACTTAGCCTAGAGTATTGAACGTTTAAATTCAATGTTAAGATAATTACTAAGGAAATTAGAAGATAAGTGTACCAAGACGATGCTTTTGCAAAGATGATCAATGGAAGCCGCACCAAGGATGTCTCTTCGTGATTCGAGAGGGCAGTCGTAGTAATCAGCCGGGACTTTCTTGAATAAAAACTCGTTCACGCCATTCGATTGAAGAATGTTCGAGAGGCGAGCTTCGGTGTCGCAGATTGAAATTGGCTCAGGATGCGGTGCAGAGACGGCGTCGTTTTGTGGAAGGTAAGTGTGCTCCAATTTTGATATTCGTTCCAGTATTTGAGTTTGGACTCGCTCCAGCTCCGCTAGTGTTTCCTCCATTGTGCTGCCTCTTCTTCGCGGTGCGACTGTGAGCGGTCTATGTGACGATCTGGGCTGTTCATCTTCATTTAGTCCCTTGAAATTTGAATGCTGTCCTCATTTGTTGAACTACAATCTCTGGGCCTCCACTCTATAATTTAGATACCTGAATGGTCCATTAACGTGTACAAGACTATCAAAACTTAGGATGGTTAATTATCGTTTTTTTATATTATTTAAAAAAAAAATTATGTAATACTTGCTCATTTATTATTTCCCTTATTTAAAATAAAAAACAAATAAAACAAAAAATATTAACAATAGTTGAAAAAATGAAAAGGCACAAAACATATAAAAAATAAAAAAGTATTCTACATTTCTGTCTCTATTTTGTCATAATATTAATACTTACCCCGGAAAAAATGATAGGAAACGCGTGTTCACTAATTTTAATTTTCAGATAGGCCTGTTGTCCTCCCCTGAAGTTTCAGTTTATATCACTCAGACCCCAAAGCTATGAAAATTAGCCTGGACCTCCCCTCACATTTAAAGAATTATCCAATACCTCCCCTCACATTTAAAGAATTATCCAACACCTCCCCTTTAGCCGTTAGTTGATACTTGCTATGTCATCTCGTATATTTCATTTACCTCCATTGAGATTTTTGTAGGGGAAATCCAATAAGCATGGATTCATGCCATGTGTCCTAGGAATTTGCTTTTGTTCAACGGTTAGATCTACATCATGTGCCAGCCTATCTTGAACTAATCTCATTTACAAGTTAAGTGATGTTTTCAAGTTAAACATTATCCACAAGTTAAAGGTTGGCAACAAGTTAGACTTCACTTACAAGTTTACTATATAAAATGATTTTTTACCAAAATGTGGGGGGGACCTTCTCTCTCTTTTCCATTCATGTAAGCCCCCATGGCAAGAGAGGTCTTCTTTCTTCTACACACATATCTCATTAAGAGAAGAGAGCAACTCTTTGTAATTTGTAATCGAAGGGAAAAACACCAAAAACAATAACATGACAGTGAACGTAGACTTGGTTTTAACCCACCGAACCACTTTAAAAATATAATGTCGTTTCTTCTTGTTTTTAGCTTGTTTATCTCTCATTTTCGACCTATTTGTTCCCCTTTGTTGGTTGATCACAATCATATAATCATCTGACTTGGTCTTGCTAAAGTCGATTGAGTATCACTAGTTGTTGCGAATTTTCATAACACCAGAGATCAATTAATATTCAACTCATCCACTTTTGTTAAGAAAATATTAAAAACACCATTATCATTAATATTATGTTAGTTCCATCCAATTTTTATTTAAAAGTCTATTTTACCACCTCCTATTACTTTCCAACTTCACAAATTTCTTAAAACCTTCACTTAATAAATATTCAAATTCATTAAGTCAACCTTGTACTTACAATTATATTATCCCAAGGAAGGTTACACATTTAGGTGATATATTTAGATAAAAGAGAACCTATGATAATTGTGCTTTTAAAGAGAAAAAGTAGCTAAATTATTAAAAAGGAGATTAATATGAATAGAATAATTTAAACTTGATTAAATGAATGAGAGATGTTAAATTATTGATTTATCTACTTTAGAAATAATTATATTTAATTAAAATAGAGTGATGCTATTGGTCTCTTACCTTTTATCTTAGCTGACCCCAATTACTATTTTTTTCTTAATTACAGTTTTATCCTTTATGAAAATTACTAAATAAGACTCAAAAGTATTTGTACACAATTCATCAAAATAAATCTTTTGATTTTAATTTAAAAAACCTATTTCTTTTTCTAAGTCATAAACCCAAATTTTATTTTGAAATAATCAAAGATGCAGTGAGCTTGATCAATAACATACATGCATTAAATTCTTTAAGTTTATTTTATCATATTTTATTACTTCTAACTTTCAATTGATTTGTACCTACAAACTTTATAAGTTTATTATTCTTTTTTTTTTTTTAAAGAAAACACATGTGATGCGAATGTGAATAATTGCTTATATGCTTGATTGATATGTTAAATAGAGATTAAAAAAAAAAATGTATATATAAAACAAGTAGTACTAAGAAATTATAGCATGCATGAGTAGTAAAAATATAAAGGTAAGGGTTAATTTGTAAATGGATCGAGTTTATTTAGTCATTTAGATAATATTTAAAAAAATTGGAGTTAATTTAGAAGTGGGTTTTATTAAGAATAAAAATTATGGAGGACCCATAGTAACTCTTAAAATATTAAAAGGTCTATATGTTATTAAACCAGTCATTTAAAAAGAAGAGATAAATAAATAGTATCCGATAATCATTTAAAACGAATTTTATAGTAATCAAATGTTTTAAAATCCATACTATAAAATAAAAGAAACACGACTAGATAATTTATAATCAACCTTAAACTAATTTAGAATAGACAAAATTAAAATAAACGGTCTTTTGGTTAAACTAGTTTTTTTGTTAAAAATAATTAAAATATATTTTTTTAAATGATTTATAAAAGCAATGAGGAATTAAAAATTCTTTTTTTAGATTGATAAATCATGGATGGGTAAAGTAGACTTTTAATTTTAAATTGGATGAACTCTAGCACATCACTAATAGCATGGGTATTTTTAATATCTTAATAATGAATGGATGAGTTCAATAGCAATCGATCTCAAAGGGAGGTAAATAAAATTATATAAGATGACATAACCTATCAACTAACACCTAAAAGAGGAAGTATTGGATAATTCTTCAAATGTATGGGGAGGTCAAAATAATTTTTCTTACCTTTGGGGTCTGAGGGGTTTAAGCTGAGACGTTATGGGACGTGTGGGATGATAGTCGTTTCAATTTTCAAACACTAATTTTAGGGAATAATGGTAAAACACATTTTCAAATTCTGAACGCACAAAATTAAAGTAATCATTTTATTTTTTAAAACAAATATATTAAATATAATATAGAAATCTACCTAAATCTATTTTAATTAATTAATTTTTTATTGAGAGAAATTTTTGACTTATTTGTTTAATTATATATGTCGATTGATTTACTTTTTTTTGGATTTATATTTAATTTTATAAAAAGAAATTGATGCATGAAGTTTTTGACTAACCATTTTGATGATTAGACATTATGGATTGAAGACTTCTAAGAATTAAATAATATAAAGAGTCGATAACAAATAATCTCCGTCAGATATAATCAAATAATAAAATCCCTTATTGTTTGAGAAATAATAGAAATTATCGTTAATTTTTGGTGTTAAAATAAATGGTAGAGGGGCAATTAAATAAATGTCAATTCACCTATCTTGTTATAAACTCTAATGGTGAACTAACAGTTGATTAACGATTTTTGTTATTTTCGAAATCTCAAGAAAACTTGCTATTTTATTAAACCTTAGAGGGTCAAGATAAAACCCCTAATATAAATATTAAAAATTAAAACAGTAAATATTTAGTTGATAAAGACTAACTATATGATAATAAAAAAATGTAATATCTAGAGTTTGTATAAAGTAATACTAGATGCAAAAGATTATATATAAATTTTTACATATAAAGTGAATGACGTAAAATGCTTGAAATAATATACATAAAAAAAACCAATTAAATTATTACTAATAAATAAATAAGAATGACATAACAATAAAAGATGTATGTTACTTCAATTTATGTATAATTTTTTTTTTTTATATATATATATAATAACACATTTTATCTCACAATGTTAATTGTAAGAAGTAAGCATAAAGTGAATGTTGAAATCTTGAGAATTTTTTTTTTTTTTTTTTTTTAATGAGTATGATTCTTCTGTCTTCAATGGTTTACCCAAGATTTCTATTGATGGTCGAGATTATTTATGCTTATATATATGTGTGTGTGTGTGCGCGCGCGCGCGCGCTTCAAGCTTCAAATGTTGATTAATAATGATATCACACATGATATTTTAATAATTTTGTAAACTTTGTATTAATATATTATAAATAATACAGTTTAAGTAGTTATAGGTGCGTTTGGTTTATTATTTTGGATAAGATTTTGAGAATAATATTGGATAGTTGAGTAGGGTTATGATTACGAGATTAGGATTTGAAAAATATGTGTTAGGTAGAGTATTTTTACCTTGATATTTGTATTGAATATTTAATTGATATACTTTTTTATAAATGATTTATTAATATAATATTTTGGTGCATTTTGTTAAAATAATGTATTATTATATATATAACTTATCAATTTACATTTTAATAATATTAAACATTTTATTGTTAATTTTTTCACCAGTAAATATTAAAAAACAAAAACTCATATTAATTTCAAGTACTAATCCAACTGTTTAAAAACATCACATTAATACATATATGACAAAAGTACTAATTATCAACATTTACAATCGTTCTTACACATATNATATATATGTGTGTGTGTGTGTGTGTGTGTGTGTGTGTGTGTGTGTGTGTGTGTTTTTCAAGCTTCAAATGTTGATTAATAATGATATCACACATGATATTTTAATAATTTTGTAAACTTTGTATTAATATATTATAAATAATACAGTTCAAGTAGTTATGGGTGCGTTTGGTTTATTATTTTGGATAAGATTTGGGAATAATATTGGATACTTGAATAGGGTTATGATTACGAGAATATGATTTGAAAAATATGTGTTTGGTAGAGTATTTTTACCTTGATATTTGTATTGAATATTTAATTGATATATTTTTTTATAAATGATTTATTAATATAATATTTTGGTGCATTTTGTTAAAATAATGCATTATTATATATATAACTTATCAATTTACATTTTAATAATATTAAACATTTTATTGGTAATTTTTTCACCAGTAAATATTAAAAAACAAAAATCCATATTAATTTCAAGTACTAATCCAACTGTTTAAAAACATCACATTAATACATATATGACAAAAGTACTAATTATCAACCCTTACAATCGTTCTTACACGTATACTCCATTAACAACTACGACATGGTCCACTGTGCTGCCCACAGTGCATTCGTTATGTTATCCCATAAGTCATCATGTTGTCTATAATTCCTTGATGCGGTTGACTCGGTCCTTCTCCATTTCGGCCATCTTCTGCCCCGTTTTGGCGATCAGAATATACTTGTTCATTACCCGTATTTTTAGTATACTGTTTTGAAGATAGGGTCCTCCATATTGTACATTTTGATATAATTATGAAGTACACAACATGCCACAACAATTTTCCATTGTTTGTCTAATGGGTAATTGTTCATTCCATTCAAAATACGGAACCGTCTTTTCAAAACACCAAAGGTTCCCTCGACAACATTGCGCAGTGAAGCATGTCTGTAGTTAAACAACTCTTGTGGCCCCCTTCGATTACGGCAGTGATCAGAAATATGGTAAGCCACTCACCTACGAGGGGCGAGACACCCCTCTCTATTTGGATAACCCGCATCAACCAAATAGTATTTCCTTGTAATAAAATCATACATGTTATTTGAATTATAGGGCCTCGACAGTTGAGCAAATACGCTATAATACGTCAAGAAAATACTTATACCTGGTGGAGGATGTGGGAATCCAAAATTAGGATCATCAATAATTGAATTTAAAACTCTTGAATCATGCGCTGATCCTTCCCATCCAGTAACGACATAAGTGAACATCATCCTAAAGTCGCATGCAGCCATTACATTCTGTGACAACGTTCCTTTGCAATTCTGGTACCTATCGGCAAATTCATGTGGAACCGAAGTGTATACATGTGTGCCATCAATGGCTCCAATACAGTCCTATCATCAAAATTGAATTTTACTGGTTAATAATTCATGAGGAACCAAAGCGTATACATGTGTGCCATCAATGGCTCCAATACAATCCTATCATCAAAATTGAATTTTACTGATATTAACCGGCTATGAACATTAATAACACAATGAACTTAACTATCCACTAATTGAAAACATAATGAACCAGTACCTTAAAGAAAGGGTAATATTTTCGGTTGGCTGATATATCCCATGGAACCTCACTAAAGTCAGGTGGTCTGATAAACTCTGTCTTCAACGCATATATCGCCTTGCAAACTGCGCCAACATATCTAGAGATCGTCTCACCGGAATGTTGGAAATCCTCCATCATCATTCTGATTGTCTCGTTTTGACCAATGATTGTTAGAAATATCATAACTTGTTCTTCCACACTCGTCCTCCTGCTTGGTCGCAATTTGCCTTGCTCTAACAAAATTTCACATAAGTATGTAAAACAGTCTTTGTCCATGCAGCACTTGTCAAAGATTCTGTCAGCATGACCATTGAGTACTTCCAACATGTACTCATGACCAGTAAATATGGATGTATGTCGTGGTTCACGCCCAATTGTTTCTAACGCAGCAACACCGCAGAGTGCAATGGCTATATCTGTCAGTATTTCTTCTTCATCATCTGTAGAACGTCGTCTTCTTCCTATACGGCTAGACGACGCCATTTAAACCTGCACATTTGCAAAACATTGATCCGCAATTAACAAAATATAACAATCAATATTTAATTCTAATAACAATCCAAAACGAGGTTGAAACATGTAATATCACATCAAACAGTAGCACAATTAAGTTCATACAGTAGTGTTAAAAATTCTAATTGTAAGGACAAGTGCCCACTGATGCATACAAAAAGGCTAGCAAACACTTAGGAAATATAGTTTCATCTACAAATTCGAAAAGTCGTTATAAATCCAGTTTGCCTTTTCCTCGGGCGGGAGTTTCACGAATATCTCCCGCCACCCTGGATTTTGATAAAAGTACTTGACAACCGGTAGGTAAAACTGTGTGGGTACTTGCATGGCCATCATGATGTCAATACAATTGCTCATGGAAAATGGATCAAATAGACCACTGGTGTTCTCTTCGTCCCCCTCATCTGCATTGCGATTGGTAGCCCTCGATCTCATAGTCCGCTTCTCCACAAGCTCGTCCGTCAATCTACCAATGACATCCGCAAGTGATTGTCCCGGGTGGCTTCGCCTGCTCTATTTCTTGCTCTTCCATGGCCAGATATGTTTGGCTATTTTTCCCCTGTCGTCCGATTTGGATTAGGTTCAAAGTCACTATCATCCATGAGAACCGCGCCCTGATTGGAATAACTGGAGGTCTCCACCAGTTGAGATGTAGAGTTGTACACATATCTCCCAATGGCAGTTTGCTTCTCAAATATGATTTCATAAAGGTTCTTGTGAGGAAGTCCTTTATGGTAGAATTGTTGCGCCAGTGGGTTTTGCTGGTAATGCAAAAGAATAATAATTAATATTTGGCACTCCAAAAAAAAATGCGTACAATTACGATGTCGTTGATTAATATTAGTTTAAAAAGTTAAAAATTTACCTTCACATATTCTTCCCAAACCTCTACGGGACACGTTGGACTTTGCGACCCGTGATCCCACCTGAACCCCATGTGTTGTAGCAATTTCCGCCATGCTTGATATACTCTTTGCAGGCAAAAGTACTTAGAGGTTAGTTGTGTGACGTTGAGTCTCCTCCCAGCCAATGATGATATGTCGTCCAACATTTCCTGGTAATTTGCTGTTTTAATTAAAGTACCGTGCGCAGTTTTCGCCTGCTCAGACAACAGGACCAAAAATTTGTGGGTCATCTCAACAAACCAGTTCATGTTATCACCCATCTAACGACAATACGGTGAAAACGAAAACCAGCATTGGGACACCATACGAATCATCAATCACATTACAAACAGACATACGCACATGTAAACGTAATCAAGTAAACACAGATAAACATATACCTCGTTCGATCCGACACTGCTTGAAGACGTCAATGAAAGGGAAGATGCTGGGGAAGATACAGACAATGTCGACCAACAGGGTGTATGACGAACTCCAAGTCTGGATAAACATTGAAACTTATGCCTCTGCTGCAAGTTGTAATCAATCCTATGACGTCAGGACAAATTATACTGACATTTGTGCATATGATCGTAATCTACATAACAAATATATCAGTTAGTGAAATCCCAACAAATTATTTCCAATAATCCAATAATTTTTTACTCCCAAAATTTATCCATTACATACAGCATGTTACATAAACAACATATGAAACTGTACAATATTTTGACGCATCTGTTAAACATTGTAAGCAATATAGCACATGTTGTAACCGTTAAACCCCACAAACAAATCCACAATCCAATTGTGCTCAAGTGCAGATATCAGTTTGAGTCAACTAATTATAAAACGCATAATTACAATCGAAATTAAAAGGATTAATGAAAGAAAAAACAATACTAACACAAATTATTTCCAATAAAATAAAAATGAGGAAAATTGCGTCTCGGGTGTCTTGAAACCAAATAGGTCACGGAGCTCACAAACTGGATTTGGGTACTTCGAGGGTCTCTTTCCTTTCCTGAATATTTTGGACAGATATACAATAAAATCAAAAATTATGCGCAGATGTTTTGTACACAATATAACCTACAAAACAAAACAAAAAATCAAACACAATCACCTTTCCCTTCCCTGAATGCGATATAACCTTCAAACCAAAAAAAAAATTCCAACACAATCACCTTTCCCTTCCCTAATGTTTTGTACACTATATAACCTGCAAAACAAAAAAAAAAAAAAAAAATCAAACACAATCACCTTTCCCTTCCCTTAATATTTTGGACAGATCTACGATAAACACAATCACCTTTCCCTCTAGACAGATCTATGATGTGGGTGGTAAATGGTGGTGGGTGGGTTTTGCAAAATTTGTGACGCTGGACAGATCTGGTACATGGGTGGTTCACGTGTGGGTTGTTTGACAGTGAATGTGTGACGTAGGACAGATCTGATGGTATGGGGTGGTTCACGGTGGTGGGTGGTTGATGGTGAATGTGCGACGTGGGCCAGATATGGTGGTGTGGGGTGGTTCACGGTGGTGGGTGGGTTTCACAAAAAAAACTGTCATGGGACAGATCTGGTGGTGTGGGGTGGTTCATGGTGGTGGGTGGTTAACAATGAATGTGCGACGTGGGACATATCTGGTGGTGTGGGGGTGGTTCACGGTGTAAAGAAAACTGAGAAAATGAAATACAAATGCAGTGAAGAAAATTGAGAAAATGAAATACAAATGAGAGAGAAATAAAAGCTGCAAACTGTCTAACGGTCAAAAACCTGTTAGGATCGAATTTTCAAAGTGCTATTGTTTGAATAATAAGCCAAACACTATTGGAAAAATTGGTTTGAGAATATGGAAATAAATAATAAGCCAAACAGACCCTATGAGTTTTAATTTCAATATTGCAAATTTTGAATTAGTGATGTCTTAATACAATAGCTGATGTTAACACTTTGAATTTTGGAAGAATTGCTTTCAAAATATTTGTTATGCCTAAAAAACCAGGGTTGATGTAAGCTTACGTCAGCAAGCATTAATCAGAGTTCAGGAAGGTTTTGTGCCGTTCAAGGGCTGTCACGTCGTCCCAAGATAGAAAGAATACGGTTGTCACCAACTTAGCAGATTCAGGTTTTGTCTAAAAGTGACTATGGACCGCATTCATGTCTAAGCCCCAAATAATTTGATGATATTTTCTAAGTTATCAGCCAATGGAAGCAAGAAAGGACTTGCACGGCACCTACCCACTTACAGTTTTGTAATCATTACCTTTAATTCAACTACTATAAATAGAGGACTCCCCCTCTCATTTTAGGGATCCTGAACCCTCATTCTGATTCTAATTGTAATCTTTATTTTCAGAGCAAAGATAACCTACGAGAAAGAGACTGACTTGATATTCTCTCTGAAAACTCAGTTATTGTACCTCTGCTTGATGTTCACTATACGTGACCTCTTGTAAACTCTCATATATAGAAGAAACAATGGACGTAGGAATCGTTTTAAGCATTCAAACCACTTTAAAAATCATTTCTCATTTATTATTCAGTCTTTGTATTCAATTATACTGATTAGCTCTCCCATAATCATTCATGTGTAATTTCTAAAAATAGCTTAGCACTTTGCACGTGTAGGTCATTGGTGTCAAAATTACGCATCAACAGTTTGGTGCTAGAAAGAGGGCCCTGATTTTATATCTGCTCTTCATTCAGAATTTCTTATCAATCTGTTCTACTTGCGAACAAATGGCTCGTGGTCTTGAAACCGAGCGAACTAGCACCAACAATGAGGAGATCCCCTGTGTATAGGATGTTACTTCTCCCAAAGTACCTCCAGTTCCCCAATGTACCACGACGAATGTCTCCTCGACCTCTCAGCTCGATCTAGTTGTATTGAATTACCTAGAGAGGTTCAAAATACTCTTTAAACGATTAACCGAAGGTTAGATCAGGTTGTACCACCCAATTCTAAAAAGGCGGTGCCACCTCCAAAAACGCCTGTAGGTCACGCTAAAGCTTGGAAATGAGCGAAATCTCATACCATGCGCACTACAGCCCGTAAAAATAATGGAAAGCAGGTGGCTGACAATGGGCTAAAAGGCTCGAAGGGCCTAGTGAATACCGATCGTGCAATAGGTTAAATACTTATAGCTTTTTGACTTGGTGGTAAGTCACATCATGAGCCATCTCACGCCACATCGCATGGGCACCCCTACAAGAGTGAGCGGCATGGAGATTCTCATTATCTCCGGAATGATGGTTCTGACCATCACTGCGAGGGAAATACCTACCATCTGCGGGTTGGTTCTAACCACCGCGGAGGTCGAGATAACTCCCCAAGCCATTCAATGCCTTCACATGACTCCAGCGAACATGTACCAGGGTATTCCGAAGGCTCTAAATGAGGCGTGGAAGAGTCTGCTCTGCGGTCTTTCCTTAATCGCAATTGTGGGAGCAAACCCATATTATAGAAAGTGATCCCCAGATGGCTCTGCTTCCTTAGATTAAGGAGTTACAGCGGGCTCTGGATCAGCTTAGAGCTTAGCAGAATGAGTGAGGGTAGGTCACTGAGGCGTTTTTTTTTTCTCCAGTAGTTTTGACTGCTCATCTCTTGTTAAGATTTAGAATGCCTGATATGCGATCATTCGATGGGAATTCTTATCCAAAGCATCATCTCTGTGAGTTTAACGATCTCATGGAGTTTTACCAAGTTTCCAACTTGGCAAAATGTCACTACTTAGCAGTGACTCTGACTGCCCCTCCTAAGTGCTAGTTTAGATCGCTTCCACCAAGATCAATCAACTCATGGTAGTAGATGAGTTCGTTATTTTTGAGACACTTCCAAGCTAATAGGAAGTTCTCAATGTCGTTGACCTATCTTAGCAACATACGGCATGAGAGGAATTAATCCCTCCAGTCCTATATTGACAGGTTTCAGAGGGAGCTGAATAAGATGGTTAATACACCCGAAGATTCAGTTCGAACTCTTATTATTGCAGGAGTTCGCCCGCAAACTAACCTATGGAAGAAACTGCAATCTGAAGACGATATTTCCTTCACTCGCTTCTACAACCTCACTGAGAAATATCTCATAATTGAAAATTCAGTGGCTGTTTTGAATCGCCACGACCTCGGTCCTTCGACTAGCGCTCCTAGTCAGAGGGAGGAAAACCAAGGAGAGAGTAGTAGAAGACCTGATCACAAATGGGCTAATGACGATCAGAGAAAGGGAAAGAAACAGTGGTTTGAGCCCAAGAAATCTTATGCCTGGGTCCCTCGTCGTGATCGCGATAAGAATCTGTTCACTCTATTGAATGTATTGGTATTAGATATTCTAGGTAAATCAGAAGAAGCTAATCTGCTCGAAGAGCCAAAGCCTATGAAAAATCCCCTTTCAATAAGGAACAGCAAGAAGTATTGTCGTTATCATTGGGATAATTGGCACCATACCGATAAATGTCGAGCTCATAAACATGCTATTGAAGACCTCATTAAAAAGAGGCACTTCAAAGAGTATGTTGATGGTCCAACTCCTACTCAGGAGAAGGATCAAGAGGATGATGGGAAGAAGCATCATGGTTGCAAGGGTCTCCATTTCATTGGGATTATATTTGGAGGACCACACCTCGCGGGGAATTCTTAAGGTGCTTAGAAGAAGTACGCTCAAGAAGCTCGTCATGATCTCGTGAGTGTATTAACCACATCGTCGCGATCTGCTAAGGTGCGTAGAGAGGAAGAGATTACCTTCTCAGAGAAAGACACGGTACGATTGCATCACTCTCATGAGGATGCACTCGTTATCATGGCTGAAATAGGACAGTGCAAAGTCCATAGAATGTTGGTGGACAATGGGAGCATCGTGAACATCCTGTTTCAGCGAGCATTCGAGGAAATGCAATTAGAAAAGGCAGATCTGAAGCCTGTTTCTATCCCCTTCTGTGGCTTTAATAGAGATCGTCTGATTCCCAAAGGAACAATTACACTTCCTGTCACTTTGGGTGAGACCCACAAAGTGACTAAGATGATAGAATTTCTAGTGATAGACTGTTTGTCTGCTTTTAATGGAAAATTGGGACATACACTACTTTGGAACTTCAAAGCTGTCACCTCCATCTATCATCTGAAGATGAAATTTCCCATTCCGATAGGGTGTGGGGAAGTTAAGGGGTCTCAGCATGAATCTCACGAACTGCTATGTAAGAGTAGTGCAAATAGCATGCAAAGGGAAGGAGAAGTCAGTGGGATTTCCCGAGCAGGCTATGACGATCAGCAGGATCGAACCATAGTCAGGTCCAGTGGAAGACAACATAGATCCCGTGTTCAGGAGAAGTATTTCCATAGTGGGCCTGTTGAGACTCTATTCGAGGTATCAGTCGACCAGAATGAGCTGACTCGTGTGTTGAGAATTAGAAGCAATCTCAGCCCTCAGCTCACTACCGATCTAACGAGCTTCCTTAGGCAGAATATAGATGTTTTTGCATGGACTCACAATGACATGGTCGGGATCAGCCCAAATGTAATATGTCATGCACTCAACATCGATAGTGAGATCAGACCAGTTCACCAGAAAAGAAGAACCATGAACCAAGAGCGTTATGTTGCTCTTAAGGTTGAGGTGGATAAGCTCCTCTCAATCAGGTTCATTCGGGAGGCTCATTACCCGAGTTGGGTCGCCGATCCTGTTTTGGTGAAGAAACCCAACGGCAAGTGGTGAACCTGTGTTGATTTCACGAATCTCAACAAAGCTTGTCTGAAGGACAATTTCCCTTTACCTAGAATCAATCAGCTCGTTAATGCCACTTTTGGGCACGAGCTGTTAAGCTTCATGGATGCCTACTCAGGATATAATCAGATCCCGATGTACATGTTCGATAAGGAGCATGCCTCGTTTATCACAGATCGAGGACTGTATTGCTATAAAGTCATGACCTTCAGTCTGAAAAACGTTGGGGTGACCTACCAGCATTCGATTAACCGTATATTTTCTGAGCAGATCGGGAAATCAATGGAGATCTATATCGATGACATGCTAGTCAAATCGCATGTTGCTTCAGATCACATAGTTAACTGATGGATGTTTACTACAACATGCAAAAACTAGCAAGTGCACTAGTCGCTCAAGTAATAGAGTGATGGGTAGGATATCGTTCCCACGAGGACTGGTAGCAAAGCACTAAGTTTCCTATGGTGTTAACAAGTTGAAGTAATCGAAAATCTTGGATTTGTGGGAGCAATTTGTAATTGAAGAAAAACAAAAAATAAATCAACAAGTAATAAATTCTTAAAAGAAAAGGAAATGGAATTCAGAGATTCAATTTAATTAAAAGGGTAGGGTTTTGACTTCGTTTGGATTTATGGGTTATACAAAAGTTACACTATTTTCACATTTACATGCAATGGTTGTAAATCGGGTTCACTACTATGATAACATACCCCTCGGGCTATGTTTTCCTATTTACCTTATTAACATTCCGCACCCAACAATTTGAAGGTTAATAACTCTAAATCATGAAGCACAAGAATCCAAATTGATTCATTAGTTCTTGAATCTATCTCTAGCATCCAATACTATAATGGTTATTACCCATGAAGCTTAACATGAATTATTTCTCAATCTCATCATGTTCATCACATACAACACTTAATTTCAGAGTAACACACAACCATAGCTTCACATGAAAATAGCACAAACATAAACTCAACCCATTTCAAATCCAAACTACAATCAAAACCCTAACCCATAGAAGATTAGTTCATAGCTAATTAACAGAATAAAAACGAAAATACAAGTAAACAGAAAAACATAATGAAATTAAGATGAAAGAATAGAAAACTCCCCAAAGATAATTATTCCAGTAAAATCTGAACTTGTTATCTAACAATCCGAAAAATCCAGCTTTTTCTCTCTAGGAAATGCAAAGACGGCTAACCTAACAGCTCGGGACTCCCTTCTAAAAAGTTAAAGTTTTTCTTTTATACCTAGTCCTAAAAACCCAGTCAAAAACACGCACACACGAAACTGTGCGTTTACAAAACTGAAAATTTTAACTGTGCCGCGGCGAGAATGAAAGATCCACATTCGACTCTGCCAACTTCGCCGCGGCGAAGACAACGTCTTCGCGCGGCGAAGCTTCTTCAAGAGTTCTGAAATTTACAGAACTGCACTCTGCTTGCCTTTCGTCTTCGATTCTTCGAACTCTCGCACCTTGGAAACAAGCTTCATCGTGCATTGTCCTACTCCGGAACTCTCCTAACTTCTGAAATCCTTCAATTCTGAGTCAAAACTTGTCAAATTTTGTCTTTATTCACTAAAAGAGTCCATTTTAACTTGAAACACGAAAAGTAGAGAATTACGCACCAATTCAGGTAAAAATGCACTAGAAAGTACCTGAAATCCGACAAAAAGATTAAATAAAAACTGTATAATTTACGGATTATCATTAACCTCGCGAAAATGTTTGATATACTTCGAAGATATAGAATGAAACTTAATACTCTTAAGTGTTCATTCGGAGTATCCTCAGGGAAATTCCTAGGGTATATGATTAACCATCGGGGAATTAAAGTCAACTCTGAGAAGATCCAAACTCTTCTAGATATGAAAAGTCTTGTCAATCGAAAGCAAGTTCAGAGCCTGAATAGGAGAATAACGGCTCTTAATCGCTTCATATCGAGAGCAACAGATCATTGTTTGTCGTTCTTCAATATACTCAGGGCCAACAAGAGATTTGAATGGACTCCAGAGTGTGAGCGAGCCTTCCAGAACATAAAAGAGCATCTCGGAAAACCACTTCTTTTGTTAAAGCCTCTTCCCAAGGAAATCTTATTTCTTTACCTGTCTGTCTCTCAGTATGCAGTCAAAGTAGCTCTCATTCGAGAAGAGGGTAGAATTTAGTGGCCAGTGTATTATACGAGCAAACAACTACTAGACACCGAAACACAATATCTAGAGATGAAATGATTAGCTTATGCCTTGCTGATCGCTCTAGGAAGTTGTGACCTTACTTCCATACCCACACCATTCATGTATTAACTAACTACCCACTCAGGCAGGCCTTCAAAAGCCAGAGGCTTCGGGTAAGTTACTCAAGTGGGCTATGAAACTAAGCCAGTTCGATCTACATTACAGATCAAAAGCAGCAATTAAAAGGCAGTTTGTTGCTAACTTTATTTCGGAATTCTCTCATCAGCCAGATCAGGAATCCGAATAGTTAGTTAGCAAAGTTGTCTAGGAAATTGTTTGAAATTGATCAACCTGGAGTCTCTATGTTGATAGGTCTTCGAACAGGAGAAGAGCCAAGGCTGGTCTTCTACTCATTAGCCCTAAGGGGACTCACATTTATGGAGCCCTTAGGTTTGGATTCAAAGCTATGAATAACGAGGCTGAATATGAGCCTTATTTACTAGTCTGTGACTAGCAAGAGAAATGGGGTCAGATATGATCGACATCAATAGCGACTCTCAGTTGGTTATCAACCAGATTCTGGGAGAATATCAAGCCAAAAAAGAGAATATGATCAGTTACTTGAAGAAAGTCAAGGCCGCACTCGAGTCCTTCAGGCATTATACGATCAAGTAGATCCCAAGAGATAGTAAATCTATCGCGGATGCTTTGGCAAAGATAACCTCTTCGCTGGACTCCGACGCGTCAGATAGTATTCTGGTTAAGCACATCGAAGTTCCTAGCATAAGTTCACTTGAGCAGGTCGTAGTTGCAACTGAATCCATTTCCTGGATGACTTTGATTATTTAGCATCTCAGAGATGGGGTTCTTCCTAACAACAAGACTGAGATAAGACTCTTACGAACTAGAGCTGCTCATTAGACTCTCATCGGAGATCAGTTGTATAAATGAAGGTTTAGCACTCCCTTCCTTCGATGTGTAACAGATGATGAAACAGACTATATCATGAGAGAGATACATGAAAGGATCTGTAAAAATCACACTATCGCACGATCTCTCGTTAATAAAATTATCTACCAAGGATATTATTGGCCCTTACTTCATGAAGATGTCTTCAACTTTGAGAAGAAATGTGATATAAGTGTCAGAGATTCGCGAACATCCCACAAGCTCCTTCCCACCAGTTAACAACGATGACCAGTCCTTGGCCATTCTCTATGTGGGAATTGATCTCATCGAACCCATGCCAATCGGTAAAAGTGACGTCAAATATGAAGTGGTCACAGTGGATTATTTCACTAAGTGGGTTGAAGTAGAGCCTTTGGCCATGATCACTATGAAAAAGCTCAAAGACTTCGTCTTCAAGAATATAATGTGTTGCTATGGGATTCCTCATACACTCATATCTGATTACGGGAAACATATCGATAATAAGGAATTTAAACAGTTTTGCGAAGAGTTGGGGATTCATAAGAAGTTCGCCTCAGTAGCAAGATCGCAAGCTAATGATCAAGTTGAAGCTATTAACAAGACTATCAAGTACACATTAAAGGCCAGTCTTGGCGCAACTAATGGCAATTGGGCCGATGATCTCCTAGAAGTTCTATGGGCAAATAGAACAACTCCGAGAACCTCTACTTCAGAAATACCCTTCTCGCTAGCATATGGCTACGAGGCAATGGTTTCAGTGGAAGTAGGAGCTGGTTCACTTCAGAGAGAATTTTACAATGAAGCACTCTTGCGTGCAAGTCTGGACTTAGTTGAAGAACACAGCGCGTCAAGGCTCAATTAATGATAGCTTCCTACCAGCAGTAGGCAAAAAGATATCTTCAACTCTAAAGTCAGGAAAAGAGACTTCTAGGTTGGTGACCTAGTGTTAAAAGAAGTCCTTCTTGGCATAAGAAAGCCAAGTGCAGGGGTATTGAGACCTAATTAGGAAGGCACATATTGCGTCACAAAGGTGGTACGACCTAGAACGTATCACCTTAAAAGACTTAATGGTTCTGAAGTACCATGAGCTCGGAATGCTAAACATCTTCACCCTTATTATCAGTAATTCCGAACTCATTTATAGCTTGATCAGTTTTTTTTTTCTTGTTTACTTGTAAATTTTTCATTGTTGTAAATGTTGTGAATAAGATTACCCTAATTCTTCTCAAAGAATCACTTGTGTTGTAATATCAAGTTTTAAATAATCTTATTATTTACAACGTTTTACAAGTTTTATGATCAGATATGCTATATTTTCTTTGTGAAGTACTTAAACTATAAAAGTGCTATCACAAGTGGTAAAAAATTCTTTTATATATATTTCAAAAATATTTACAAAGGACGACCTGGAGCTACATCAAATAGATAGTACAAAAGACTATATTCGAGTAGAGGAGAGAACGATCATTGGTCTTGATTACCAGGATCCCTGACATCAGTTACCATGACCTTTGGGTCGTTCGACTGATCACCGATCTTTAGGTCGTTTGCTTGATTTTTAAGGATTTCTGTTTCTTGCTGATCGTCCTCTAGAGCAGGCTCCTTTTCTTCTTGCTCTTCTTTGGAAAATATCATGGAAGCAAAAGCAACTTGATACTCCTCAAGGAGGTTAGAGATATCCATGTTAGGATTGTTCAACCGTAAGTTGTAAATAGCTTGCAGCGCCCAGTGAGTAGCCTTCCTCTCCATTTCGAGATTATGTTGCTTCATCTGCTTAGTCAGCGAAATGATTCGCCTGTGTGCCAGTTTAAGATCTGTCTGCCTCGCCCTCTTCTCTTTCTCTGAGTTTTCCTATAACTCAGCTCGAGTCTTTTCTGCTGCCTTTTCGCGCTCTAAGCTCTCTTGCAGCTCCTTTTCTCTTTATCCCAACTCGTTAATGAGCCTCTGTATTGTTAGTTGGAGCCCCGTATTGTCGTCATCGTTCTTTTGGAGCTCGGTCTTCTAGAAGTCTATTGCTCATAGAGCAGAATCCCTTTCAGTTAGATACGTATTTGCCTGAATGTGGGTAGCCTTTGCCTTTTTGTCTGAAGCTACAAGATCTTGCTTCAGCTTAGCAATCTCCTCCTTCATCTCGTGGAGCTTGCCAGAAGAGCTAATCTTCATCTTGTTGTGGGCCATATTCAGAGTGAGCAAAGACTGCAAGGAAAAGAATAAAGATTAGTTTTTCCCTAAAAAGCTAAAGGATTGACTTATATGAAAAAGTTCTCGAAGAGAACAAGCCGTCTTACTTGACTTTGCATCTGAAGTGCAATGGCCACCAAATCGGTAGGTTGAGAGACCACATACCTGTCAAAGGTTATGGCAAGTTGGCATTCCAAAAAGGTGTAAACCACCAGTCGCAAATGGCCTGGTAGTTGCCCTAAAAGATCTAACACGGACGGGTCAAGCCTTGTTGCGGTAGGGAACTCTTTGACTTATTCCTTACCTGCTTCCCCTTGAGCAGCAGTGGCCACTCCCTTTTTCCCTTGTGAGCTCCTAGGGGCATTCAAGGTCCCGGGAGTGTCCTTTAAGGTTGGCCTCGCAAAGAAGAGTTGATAAGGCTATAGCTTATCTGGCAATATCCCAAAGCCTTCTGATTCAAACTTAGTTTCTTCTTCGATGGGTATTGTCTTACTCTTCTTCATCTTCAAGGTAGTGGTCTTCTTCCTTGGCGGACAAGCACCGGCTGGCTGGGGAGCTTCTCCACTTCGCTCAATAGGTGGCTGCCTTTTGGCACTAATTTGTATCCCCGTTACAAGGATATCGCTAGAAGTCACTCTAGTTGGTCCAGTTGGGTTGATTCTTAGGAATGCAAACCCCTTAGACTTCTTCGTCATTTTCGTAATCTTCGGTGGCATAGATGTTGCATGGCATAATGGACACGTCAACAAAAAGGTTTTTCTTTTGTTAAAAAGCCTTAAGTTTTTCTATACAAGAAATACTTATGAGCTGAACCATCCAAATATGCGTTGGGACTGAAAAACCCATATTTTCGAAGGTTTGCAGTAGTCATAAGCAGCTTCGCATCACGACTCTGGTCTGGAAATTGACCAAATGCTTCAATGCGACTGCAACCAGCTAGCACCAACAATCTAGTTGTTTTGTTTTCTGCAAGAAAGCAAAAGGTTCGTTAGCCTAATGTATTAAGGAAAAGTTAAAGTTAAAAGACAAGCAATCTAGGAATTAAAAGGAAAAGCTATTCAGTTCCTTAAATTTACATACTTCATTGTATTTGAAGAAAAAAATACTTGGTTTCATAAGTCCCATGATTGCTGGGGTAACCAAATATCTCTCTCTTGATCGTTGATCGCTTGGAGAGGTAGTACGAATCCTTGTCTTTACTCTTCTTTAAATAATCGGTGCATCCGAGCTCCTCTGCTGTTGGCTCACCGAGCTTGTACTTTTCGAATGCAATATACATAGTAACCTCTATCATATATGCATTTGGAGTCAACTAAAATAGCACGACCTGGAAGTAGTCGAGAATCGACCTGATGTAGGGGTGAAGGGGTATCTTCACTCCACATTTGAAGATCGCTTCCGCGATCACGGCCATTCCCTTGGTAGGATCCTGAGTAGTGTGCGACTTGTACCGATACACGTCTATGTTGACCGCGTACTGGTCGATCGTATCACCTTTCCAAGACCTACCGAGGTGCCCGGTGGTTGCAAGCTCCCAGGACCCATCGAGGTGCCCGATGGTTGCGAGCTTCCCTCTCTAGTTGTTCTCGCCTTAGGGATGTCCATTGTCCTTAGAGTCTGTAATGGTGCGACAGGTAGGGGTGACTAACTCTACATAATTTACCTCAGATGATGACTCAAAAGAGTAAAACAACCTTGGTTTCTCTTCCATAGCCAACAAAAACCCTAAAAATTCTTAAGGATGGTATTCTAAAGATCTATGCCTTAAGTTTCGACTCTTAAAAATTGTTTTTTTCAATCACTACCCAAGAATGTTCATCATCTAAGCCTATTAGTCGTCCGTAACCAGGAAGATATTTCTTTACCTCTTGATTGCTGGGAACGGATGCTCTGTCGTAGCATTGAGTGCACATTAACCGAGAAGAGGATGAACTAATTTTTTGAGTGCGAAAACGTTGTTTTCTCTCTAAAAATTTGAGTTATGTGGAAAACTTAGAATAGGCTTTGGGTTTTATAAGGTGGAAGACGACGTTTGGTTTCTTTTATAAGTGACGTTTAGGTGGAAACTCGCTTCCAGCCGTTGATTTTGACCACATGTCACCAATCCGCGTGAAGGTCAACCGGCGCTTCTCTTTATCAAAATTGCCAAGCATCGATGTGATTATCTCTTCTACATTAAATGCATCCTCATCCGCATTTAATGCTTTAAAAGGGAATGTCGTTTCAGCATGGCTTGCATTTAATGCTCATGGCTGACACTTATTACGTAGAGATACGTCTGTCAAATAAAGCTTATTTTATTGACCAAGATAGTTGTCAAGCGCAACGGATAACATCTGAAAAGGTTATTCGAATAAGACATTTTTTTCACATGTCAGACTGGAACACCAAACGAGATGATTCTCAGTTTTCGACGGCAAAATATTCTAAGTGTTTTCAGGTTGTGAATAATAGATAGAGTTTGAAACACATTTTCATAACACTGAGCAGGATCTGGCTCAGGTCGATAGACCTTTGTGGACGATCACGTCAGGTTGCTCATGTAATTCTTGAACTCCATGTCACGATCTACACTCAGTTCATTGGTCGGATCAAGCCATCAGCCTCATGTCATTTGTAACAATGTGGTTGTTCTCAGCTGTCAACTCGGGCAGACATTCCTGGGGACAAGTTAGATCGTGGCATAATCATGAAGTTCTCAAGATTGAACCTTAAGAACTGTGGAGCTTCTGTTATGCCTGAAAAACCAAGGTTAATGTAAGCTTACGTCAGCAAGCACCAATCAAAATTCAAGAAGGCTTTGCGCTATCTAGGGGTTGTCACGTCACCCCAAGACAAAAAAAATACGGTTGTCACCAACTTAGTAGATTCAGGTTTTGTCTGTAAGTGACTCAGGATTACGCACCTGTCCAAGCCCCATATAATTTGAAGATATTTTCTAAGTTATCAGCCAATGGGAGGCAAGGAAGGACTTGCACGACACCTACCCACTTGTAGATTTGTAATCATTACCTTGAATTCAACTACTATAAATAGAAGACTACCCCTCTCATTTAGGGGATCCTAAACCCTCATTCTGTTTTGTTTGTAATATTTATTTTTAGAGCAAAGATAACCTACGAGAAAGAGACTGACTTGATATTCTCTCTGAATACTAAGTTATTGTACCTCTGCTCGTTATTCGCTATACGCGACCTCTTGTAAACTCTCATATATAAAAGAAACAGTGGACGTAGGAATCGCTTTAAATATTTGAACAACTTTAAAAATCATTTCTCATTTATTATTCAGTCTCTGCATTCAATTATACTAATTAGTTCTCTTATAATCATTCACGTGTAATTTCTAAGAACAGCTTAACACTTTGCACGTGCGGGTTGTTGGTGTCAAAATCACGTATCAACGATATTAATGTTTAAAACTAAACTATCACAAAATAATAATAATAGTAATAAAGAAATGTAAGTTTAAGTGTTTTCCGAATTATGATTGAGTAGAGAAAAAAAAGGAAAAAGTCATAAATTTTTATATTTATTTAAATCGGGAGAAAGAATAAAAAATATGGAAAGAATAATAAAAATATATATAAAGTCTACTCTAAAAGTACTAAATATTAAACATTCTAACTAAAATTAAGATTGCTATTAGTTGTATTGCTGTAATGATATACTATGCATAAAATAAATTATTTAAATATATAAGGAGGCCGATTAAAAAAAAAAACCTTCTATAATTCCTTATAAATATAATATATACAAAGTTTCTAATAAGCTGCTATGCCCGTGTAGTGAGGAAGGGAGAAAGTATTACGTTGACTTTTCACCAAGGTCAGGAATTTCAAAGTCTTAGGCTTCGTTTGGTTCAAAATTGGGAATACTACTCTTAGTATTCCCAAAAAAGTTAAACAGTAAAATACCCAAAAACTCTCATTTTTGGGAATACTATTTTCAATATTATTCAATTTTTTTGAACCCTCTAAATTTGTTAATTTAATTAAATACCCCTAAATATTTTTTTAAAAATTATAAAAACACCCCAACAATCCACATTTACTAGATTCCGGCCACCACCGTCGGAAAATGGTGGATCTGGCCGGAAAAGGCCAGATCTAAGGCCAAAGATCTGGTCGTTGACGGCCAGATCTTTGGCCGTAACAGTCAGTCACGACGGCCAACAAACGGTCGTCGTTGACCATCAACGACAACCGTTTGTTGGCCGTCGTTGAGAGCAAATACGACCAGATCTGGCCGGAAAAGGCCATAGCGACGCATGACCGGCAAGATCCAGTCGGTCATGCGTCGATAAGACGACTCCGGCCACTTCCGATGGTGGTGGCCGGCTGGGGGTATTTGAGGGTGGGTTAGGGGTATTTTTGTTAACTTTTAATGTTTTATTATAGGGGGTATTTTGTAAAAAAACAAACATAGGGGCCATTTTATTAATTTATAAATCCTACCTCGTAACACTCGCCCAATTCAACTTTTTTTTAACTTTTTTCAAAAAACTTTTCCCAAAACCCCCAAATTTTGAACCAAACGAAGCCTTAATATTCCCAGGTATTGAGTGTTGAACTGTTGATATATTACTTTCACTGTTTCACTCATGTCAACTAAAGTTCAAATCAAGGGGCTATGTTTAGAAATTCTTAAACCACCAACACCATTCAAGTGATTTCCAAGTAAAGGGATTGGAACTTGGATCCACCGTTCGATTAATTTCCAAGTTTTGTGTGATCTCTAGAATAAAAAAAAAAAAAAAAAGGTTTAGAAAAGCCTGTTGCTGTGCGTTAAAACCAAGGCATATGGGTGGTGTCAAACATTGAGTTAATTACAAATTAGTTCCTATAGTTTGGGTCCACTACAATGCAGGAATCCTTTATCTTTAACTAGCAAAATAGTCTCTAACAATGGATGACTTTTAGAGTCAAGTTGACGTGTGAGGGGTGGCTTTCTCTTTTCGCCTGGGTTATACCCTTACTGACAATCGAGGACAGTTAATTTAATTAGTCCCTATGACGTGGGTGCATTACAATTTAGGACATCTTTATTTACAACTGATAAAATGAGTAATGCTACAGCCACCGACAGTAGTACACCGAATTTGTGCATCGAATGACGTGACAAAATCCTGACCGTATATTACCGTCGGTGGCTGTATTATTTTCCCTAGTAAAATAGTCCTTAACACTTTTATTTTGCAAAATAGTTCCTCAAATTTCTTCACTCTCCTCCTCCTTTACCCCCAAGACCCTCAAATTTCGCTTATATAGTCATGGGCCAATTTTGTAATTACCTCTTTTGCTTGGATGACCTTATAATAATTCTCAATTAAATTGTGCCAACCATTTAGTAATTTCGCCTTTGAATAATTAATATTATTTAAGGACCCATGTAAACTATACTAGTTTACATTAACAACCCGTAAGTTTACCTTTTAACCAATTAACTTTTAAAAGGTTATTCCTAGCCCATATTACTTATCTTAACACTTTAAGATATTATGACTAAATCCAATTTATTATTATTTGACCATTTTAGCCTTTAAAATGTCATAAACAATTTCTATGTAACAATTTACATAGAAATTCTATTATTACCCTTAGAAGGTGCTAGCCCTCTTCGGATAATTATTTCTCTCTCTCATCCTTCTCTAACTATACAAGGTTATTGGTGTGACCATGCAGGTCCACCGTGGGTTAGCCGTGAGCCAATTCCGGATCAATCTGAAACCTTGTTCGAAGGCTCAACCACTATGGTAAACATCCTAGCAATGTGTCATAGCCCCTAAACCACGATGAAGGAATAGCTCCGTCAAACCTATATTAGGCCATATTTTCCATGTAGGTAACGTCCTTCCATTGTCATATCCTGATCGAGTACAAATTCACATATCGTCAAAATCTTAAACTTGATATCATTCTGAATCATCGATCAATATGTCCAAACTCGTCATCATGAACTTATGTTCGTATGAATAATGTTATACTTTTATAAGAGATTTTGGTTATGACATTTATCAACGTTCATCCAAGAACTCGGATTCGGATGAAGTTAATAGGTACTCCTGATCCCATATTTTTTAGTCAACGGATCCTGTCTTGACTATCGTTCATTTTTAAGTATGGACAATGCATGACCAAGAAGGCTTTAACATACAAGGCATGGTTAGCCTCATACTTATATACCATATGAATCATGCGCATCCGTACTTGGTTCAACCACAATGTCCCAAGTCAAAGGACTGCATCATACACTAATATGACTAAATGATAAATCATTGACTACATGCAATTCCATGTGATTCATCGTTCGTCGGTCACGTTCGAAAAATAATTCACCAATTGTTAATCCATACTAATGCCCTAGTGACATGACTATCATTATCATTCGTACTTATATCAACTCATGATATCTTCTTTTTTTGGAAGCATTTAGTATGCCTACTATGCAATATTGTTGCCCAAACAATATTGCTTCTGTAGGGAACCTTTCGATAATTTCATTTACTTATTAAATAGATTATCGAGACAATTCATATATATACTTTATTTAAATGCATGACAAATTAAAGGAAGCAACTTATATATTTATGAATCTAAGAACTCTTTCTTTTATTTATTAATATATCAATACAAGACAAAATGCTCTAAAATTGACAACACGAATGGTTTCTGGGCATACACTAACAGGTTGCCTTGAAGAAGTGGAGGTAAGAGGCTTGTGATCAAAGCTCTGAACCATTATAAATCTTTGAGCATTTCTCTTCCCTTAACTCATTTATTTCTTGTTGCATATTTATTACTTAACATTATTGTTATTGATTGTTCATGGCATTTGGGTAGTTGGAGGTTTTAATTATTCCGCATTAATTTTTGTATCTCCTATTCACCCCCTCTAGAAGCATTTGTCATATTAGGGATTTACAATTGGTATGAAAGCTTGGGCTCTTGTTTATAAAATCAAACGATTTTAAGAGTTAAACGATCTAGATATGGTAAACACATCAACACCTCTCTTTAGTGAGGGTCATTGCACTACTAGACCACTATTATTTTGCGGTGTAAACTACACATAATGAAAGAATAGAATGAGATTACATATTAGGTCCACGAATTATAACTTGTGGAAAATAGTAGAACAAGGGAACTTTGTTCCCTTGGACCTTAGTACGAGTCTTCCTAAAGAGGAAGATGATTATACAGCTGATGATGAAAAAAAATTAAGTCTAAATGATAAAGCACTTAATATTTTGATTTGTTCTTTTGATGCTACAGAAATTCTTAAGAGTTTCAACTTGTGAAATAACAAAAGATGCTTGGGAAGTTCTTCAAATAACTCATGAGGGAACAAGTCAAGTGAGAGAATAAAAAATAAAGATATTATTACGAGATTATAAATGGTTTGAGATGAAAAGTGGAGAAAGCATCACAAATATGTATAAATGGTTCTCAAATTTGGTGAATGATCTCAAGGGCCTTGGAAAGAAGTTTGAGACTCTTGAATTAGTGAAAAAGATTTTACGGTCTCTATCAGAGAGCTGGACAATGAAGGTCACAGCCATTGAAGAACCAAGGATCTCACCAAGATGTAAATGAATGAGCTAATTGGAAGTTTGCCAACTTTTGAGATGAAGAGAAAACCGAAAGAAGAAGCAAGCAAAACAAAGAGGGAAATTGCCATCAAGACGATCAATGAAGAAGAGGAAGATGATTCCTTCATGGAAGAAGATGAAATCAATATCTTGGCTGAAAAAATTACTAAATTTCTTGGAAGAAACAAAAGGATGATTTGGTGGGAAGCAAATGGAGGTTTTGGTTTGCAAAAGTGAAGAAAGTGTTTGTAAACATTTATAACTGTGTTTATAGTCCTTTTTATACTGGAAAAGCTGGGCGGGAAGCAATCTCAACCGCCCACTTTCGCCACGTGGTGTTGATCAAGCTAAGCAATGCAATTGTCGTTTCGGAAGATGAAACATCACAACCAATTTCAACCAGTGTGTCCTTTCAACTATAGCCACATTAAATGTGCAATCAGCATGCCTATTAGCATGTAGCCACATTAAATGCATGGACGTGATGCCTGTCATTCCCTTTTTAAATGACTTTTTTGCCCTTGAAATAGAATATTCAAATAAAGCCGACAACACCAAATTCTCTCAAGTTTTTGGCATCTCGTAGAACGAAGTATGCTCGTTGCAAGGTAACAATCTACCCAACACACTGGTTTGTCATAAGAAAAGTCACTAAGAGCAAGTTCGCGCATACAACTCGGATAAATATGGTCAAGCCAAATTCACAAGTCAAGTTAATCCAGTAATAACTTGCACATCGGTAGCATGTCTGGAGAAGCTCATAGTTTTCGAAGCTTGACATGACCTCCAAAAACTAGGAGGCAAATGTTGAGCAAGAATTTGTGGATAGCTTGGAGCAAACAGTAGCTTGGAGTGAGCTGTAGCTCGGAGTAACTTGTGAAACGATGATCAGATGGAATCGAGCTGCGATCAGAAGTAAAGCTAGCTACTCGACAGTTGTCTTCCAAACCGTGGATGAGCCTTATCACCTTAGTTAGACATTATCCTTTAAAATCAAGGAGAAGATCATGGGATTAACTGCCTACAATGTCGGCATGATCGCTACACCAAAAATCATGGGATTAGCTTCCCTAAAATCAAGCCATTTACCCATAATTAAACTCTTGTAACCATTATCATTCATGTACTATATAAACCTCCTCCAAATCTTTGTAAAAGGGGTTAGCAATTCTAGAGTTAGAACTTTTTCGTTGTAATCACAAATACATTACTAAAATAACAAAGGATGTAAGCTTGAGAGTTAGCTTGCCAATCCTCTTTAAAAATCTTTTTGCATTATTATTCTTAGTTATTTTCTTGTTGATTATTTACGATCATGTAGCCATTGAGTCTGATTCTGTCAAGTTCAATCGGATTACTCTAGTTGTGAAAGATTTCGTAACAACATGTTGTATTGGTTGTGAAGTAATATGGAATTTTTGTGCACTATCTTGTAACTCAAAAGTATCTACATACTTTCATTTTGATGATAACAAAACAATATGCCCTATGATGTTGAGCTCATAACTGTTTTCTTTAGCTTATCTTTATTTGTAAGGAAAACATTCACTAAGTACAAGACATAACATATTAGGCAAATGAATTATGGACAAACATAAAGAAAGACTTGCAAGATGCTTAGTCTATGATATTTCTTGTTCTTTAAGGGTTTTTATTACTAAAACACCATAGCTTTAACAAAATCATATAAAATCCCTACTAGTATTTGGAATAAGATTTTAACCCCTATTCTGTTAAAAACCATTAATAATATTATGTTAAAATTGAAAATGACATTATTACCTTCTACCACTAAAACCTATTCACCTTTACCCATGTAACTCTAAAATCTGACAAATTAACCCCGATCTCTAAAAATCTAGAAAGAGGTGACACCATTGGAGCAGTACGAGGTTAGATCAGGCCTCGAATACCATTGAAAAAGTGGTGGGAGGCAAGATCATGTCTTATTGGATGTTGGAAAAGTAGCATGAGGCCAGATCTAGCCTTTTTGGCCGTTAGAAAAGCGTCACGAGGTAGATTTGGCCTTATTGGCTGTCGATTAAGCGACCCTTGACCAGTGTCTTGGAGGCCAAAACTGGCTTTGTTACTTGTTGGAAAAGTGGTGCAAGGCCAAATTTTGGCCTTATTGGCTACTGTAAAAGTTGTGCAAGGCTAAATCTGGCTTCGCGTTGCTTCATTGGCGGCTTGGAAGGTTAGATCTTACCTTGCAGTCCGACTGCAATTATTGAGTGGTGGGGGGAGTAGAAGAAGAGGAAAATAAGTTGAGTTGGAAAAGAGAAGAAAAAAATTAGGGATAGAATTGAGACAAAAACAAAGTAGGGTTTCTTAGAAAGATGAAAAGTCTTAAATACCCTTCTTAAAAATTAAAAATTACAGATATACCTTAATGTTCGTTAACTTTAATTGGAAAAGCTAACAGAATATGGGCTAGCCTCTTATTTCAAATACTAGCAGATGGTTCATGATTTTGTGAAACCTAGAGGGGTCTATTGATTAAAACCCTATTCTTTAATTTGTTGTAAAACTATAGGAAGAATTCTAAATGTTGATTTCTTGTTTAAAGCTCATGACATGTATGTCATCCACATTCATATAGTCTAAGACATGAAAAATGGATTCTCAAAATGTTCAAATTTGGTGACCAAAAGTCCTAGTTTTTGTTTTTCATATTTTACTATTATTAAATGATTTTTTCATCCGCAAATACCTTTTGTTGGTCAATAATTATACTTGATTTTATTTGCAGACCAGAAAATGAGTTTGAACTAAATCTGAAAACTTACTTTTTGATTCATTTGAATTTTTATTTCTTAGATTTTTATTGAATCCAAATGGGGGTTGTTTATTTGTTTACATAAAATAAGTAAATGTAAGAGTTATAAAATGAAAGTCATTTACTTGAATTATATTTATGTAAATAAACCAGAAGATCTCTCTCTTTTTTTTTTTTTTTCTTTTTCTTTTTTTTATGTAAGTGAATTGTATTAAAAAAGAAGAAAGATTTACAAAGGCCTACAAAAAAGGCAACCAACCTACATTGGGACATCCCCCGCGTAGGGTGCAAAAAATAAACAAATGCCTAAGCTTCACGCTACACAATTCTCTTGGGAGCCTATCTAAACCAACTTGGGAGATAAGACCCAAGAGAAATAATCTAGCTAAGAAATCGACAACAAAACACCACCATCAGGACAATCCCTTGGGTTTGGCTCCAAAAAACACATACAATGAGACACAAAGAAGACTAAAAGCAAAGAAAACAAAGAGAGTGAGGATACACCGCAGCAAACTCTTCACAACAACAAGAGCAAGTCAGTAAGTCTCTCATCAAAAGAACAACATCTCACCCGATTACATGGTCATCAATAACGTCGGGAGTGGAATGGGCGTCTTTGAAGATGGTTCTAGGAAGTCCCCATGTATAAGCCAACTTCCCATTTTTATAGGAAGATTTAATATTACTAAGGTTCATGGCATTGTCTCTCACCATACTTTTGATAGTATCGATAACACGCAATTTAGGGTTTACAAAATTGTTTAAATGCATTTTCTAAAAATCCTTGAACTCAACCACACGACTAGCCAGATAGTGCCACCAACTGGTCAACCATCTGGGACTATATCTAAAGTATTTATGTCCTTCAAAACAATTGGTCGTGTCAGCCAAACGACCAACCAGATGGACATTGGCTCACAACGACTATATTTACCACATAGATTTGACTAGCCATTTGGAACAAATAGGGAACCATCTTCAACTGAATTTTTAAATCATTTTCAAGCCCAAAGATTATATCTAAAGGTTTTTTTGAACTAACCCACCTTGGATGAATTTTACACAACTCTTTGCACTTTTAAATTTTCATTTTCATTCAAGAGTGTTTGAAAAAGATATTAAACTCTAATTTGTTATTTTCATTTTAAAACTTCCCCTAGCTACATTTATATGTGTGATTATTTTACAATGGGTGTGTGAGCTTCAAATTAGTGTGTACACTCCTTGGGAAGATAAAATCTATTTTATCTTCATTTCTTTGTGAGATTTGAAAATAGGTTGCACTCTTGGTGAAATGGGAGATTGAATTGACACCCTAAAGTAAATTGGATTAAAGTGTTGTATAACACTTGTATAAAGGTTTAGTTGCACCTTGGAAGCCAAATTGTATGAAGAAAATCTAGTCTTGATTGAAGATTATATGTAACCGTGGAAATCTTCAAGGGAGATTTTGAAGGAGTGGACATAGGTGGGTTTTATTATCTTGGATATTAAAGTAAATTTTATGTGTTTGTGATGGAAGATGAAATTTTGGTGGTCTATGTTAGCTATGGAAGAAAATTGATTTTTTCTTGAAGTTCCGAAATTTTGATGACAAAATAGTGATGTTGCTTGATTGTGTTTCTGGTGTACGTAAAAGCTTAGGAGGAGATGTTAAATGGTGTTCTATTTTGGGTTATTTGTTAGGGAGACATGTAATAGCTCTTTCTAGCTAGTAGACTTTGGAAAATATAATATGAAGTCACTAAATATTTCATAGAAATTATATATATATAAGTACAAAATAGTGGGCCCAAAAATTTCTTTACATTATTAAAAGTGTCATTTACATAAACTCAAAAACAGTGGGCAGTAGTGCCATTCTCCTCCGCTCTCGACGTTCCATCAGACAGCTTCTCACCTATTTCCTGCAAAAACAGAGAAATCAACGGAGTGAGCACTAATTGCTCAGTAAGTAAATCCACTATGATACCCTTCTATCTCCGTTGCTCATATTCTGAATTTCTTTCCTTACATCACACTTTTCTATTCTTCTCAGTTCTTTCTTTGTTCTTTCTTTGTTCTTTCTCTATTTCTAATTCTCTCTGTTCTTTCTCTATTTCTAATTTCTCACTACTCATGATAGTAAGCATGGTATCATGCATAGGTATGATGCAAGTGACAAATGCATAGGATGTGCATTTTTCTTTCTATTTTTCTATTTCTTATTCTGTTTTTCTTTCTTTTCTGTGTTTCTTTCTTTCTCTGTTTTTCTTCTTTCTTTCGTTATATTCTTTCTTTTCTTTCTATTCTTCCTTTTCTTTTCCTTTTCTTTCTTTCTCGTTCTTTTCTTTCTTTCTTATTCTTTTCTTTCGTTCTCTTATTCTTTGCTAATCAGACTCGGTTGAGGCATGGATTCAGAACCCTGACCGTGTGAGTAAGTACAGTCCTCATCTACTTGCACTTCTTACGGACTGTACAGATTCTTCTTCTTCTTAGGCCATTCACTAAAGGTGGCGTGCATGTAGGTATATTCTTCTGGGTACAATCCTCATCCACATGCACTCTTACGGACTGTACAAATTCTTCTTCTTATTCTTAAGCCACTCACTGAAGGCGGCGTACATGTGGGAATATTCTTCTTCTTGTCACTCACAGGTTCCCCATCGCAACAACCTTTATTTCTCTTATCTTTCTTTTAGAAATTAGTATTCAATTTCTTTTCTTTAATAATTCTCTTTTCTTTCTTTGCTCTTTAATATTCTTATATGCATGTATGCATGTAGATGGGTTTTTTTTCTTCTTATTGTTCTTTCTTAATTCAAATGATTAAATGCAAAGATGCAATATGGCACGTAAACATGTCATTCTCTATTTTCTCTACCATCTACAAACTCATATCAAAAATATAAATCAACATACTCATACATGCACTTCTCTATGAAATTTCATCAAACATTTTGCATGCACAAATAAAGCACTAAGGTGATTACACTTTCATAACAATCTCTAACAACCAAAATTTAGAGCAAAGCTCCCTAAAAACAACTTCAAACCTGGCCAGGAAAATACACTCCATAACTCTACTCAAATTCTTTCTTAGCTCATCCAAACTTCCATCAACTACTATAAACACAATCATCACTCCTCATGGTGGAATTCTAACCGTGAATAATCATCAATTCCATCAACAAATCTCAACACTCAAGCATATAAAATACATATAAAAATTTCTCTACACCCATTATTGCTCAAATCAAGGGCTAGGGTTGGATTTACTTACCTTGAACTTAGGTAGTTCCACACTAGAATCTCTCTCTTTCGTAGATTTCCTTTTCTTCTTAAACCCTAAGCATATAAACTATAAGAATTCATCACTTTAAAAAAAAATTAATCTCACATCTTATTGCAAGAATTCTTACATTTGGATACTTAGGATTGAATATCTACCAAAATCCCAAAAATCCTCTAAATTACCTTGGAAATTTGATGATGAAATTGAGAGAATTTGGGGATGAAGGTGGCGTGTGAGGGGTAGAGAATGGTAGGGTCTTCATTCTTGAACCCTTAATATCTCATTTATTACTAATACTTTCCCATTTTGCCATTGTACTTTCTATGAAATTCCATCTTTACCCTCTAGTCAATTACAATAATGCCCTTATTTCCATTGCATTCTTCATGAAATTCTATTACTTTTCACTCCCCACAGTTTCAACTAATTATGGGTGGAATGACCATTTTGCCATTAAGGAAGTTTTCTAGAATTTTCTCAAAAATTCCAACAAGTTCTTTGCCCCGGAGAAATTGTTTCTTCGCCTCGGTGAAACATTCCAGAGTGTACGTTGCTGCAATAAGCTTCTTCCTTGCAACGGCGAAGTCTGCAAATCCTAAGTTCTTAACCTTTCACCTTGAAATAAATAAAACTAAGGGCATTAAAGCATAAATAAGTTACCTCACTGTGGGTGTTACAAGACATAAGTTTCTTAAGTGGTTTGGGTTTGTGTCTATTTTGATTGCTAGGGAAGTTGTTCCCGTAATGGTACAGGTGTCTTAAAGACGAGGAGTGTAGCTATCAACTCTCAAACAACAATCAGTTGAAAGCTTTTAAAATTTGTGTCTTATTAGTAGGCACATTTTGGTCTTTTTGTGAAAGATCCTGTTAGCTAATGAATTTCAATAATGTCTATTATTTTCAGTAGATTATTCTTTTCAAATTACTGAAAAGAATTTTGATAAGAAAAAGAGTTAACGACATCTTCCCACCCGAAAAATGGCCCATTGACAAATTCATACCCGCCTACTTTTCAAGTACCTTTTTTTCTACCTAGAGAAGAGATTCTGTTAATAATTTTCGTTAAAAACAAATATTTTTATTGTGAAGATGAAAATGTCCTTGATTGTTTGATTGAAAATATTTCTATTTTTGTGTCCGTGCCCCAACTAATCGTCGATCGCCCCTAGATTTGTGTTTGTGCGACTGGTTAGGGCAAATTGTCGAACAGTTGGTGGGTGTTGTGCAGGGGGCAAGTGAGGTGATGTCGGGCAACCGGGAAAATGGCTAGGAGTTTGTACAATTAATCCACAACACAAACAATCAATCCACACAAGCTCTAAATAAAACCAAAATCCAGTCAAATCAAAGCCAAAAAAACTAAGAATCCAAATCAAACCAAAATCCAGTCAAATCAAAGCCAAAACAACTAAGAAAAACAACCCAAATATGGCAGCAAGTGGTGCTATTATGGACGTGGATCAGGGAGTTGTCAAGAGGTGGGGTTATGGAGGTTTTGAAGAGGAGGCACCAGTGATGCCAAGAGTGGTAGCGGGGGTAGTTTTGGCTATCGAAATCGACTATAATTTGGCTGAGAAATCTAAAGCCCTAACATAACGGCAACAGGCAATCGGTGGGGGGGAGACAGGCTGGAACCTTAGGGGTTTTGGTCAAGGGAGGGTGGGGATGTCAGTGGTAGGTCAGGAAGGCCAACGATGACAGGACCGACCCACTTCGCGCCTGAGTTGGTCAATGAAGGGTGGGGAATCAATGCCGAGCACACCTTCATCTCCCCATTCCCCATATTGCAATTTGAAATTTTGATTCCTGTGCAAATTGTCAACTGACCATTTCACTATTACTTACAGATGGCTTATGACTATACTACCCTTTATCACAATGAAAATTGTTAACAGATTTCTGCTCCGGGTAGTAAAAGGGTATTTAAAAAGTAGGTGAGTATAAATTTGTCAATATGTCATTTTTTAAGTGGAAACATGTCATTAACTCTAAAAGGGTATGCTTTTTTCAGGGAATGTTGTATTACTGGGAGGGGGCGTTGGGATCATATAATATTTTATTATAGGGGTATATTATATTAACGGAAAGAAAGATCACCTTGAAGATTACTAGGAATGTTTAGAAAATGTGTTTGGTTGGTTTGAATATATTGGTGAATAATATGTTTGGTTGGGAGGATAAATGGGTGGGTATGTTATATAGATTACTAAATTGCCCTCATTTTTAAATATTAATATAATAGTATTTATTATTATTATTTTTTAAATCATTTCTTTTAACCCCCTACATTTGAAATTTTGCTAAAACACCCCAGCCATATTAAACTTTAATTTGTAGCAAAATCACCCTACCCATCCCAAGCCATTGCCAACAGCCAGCCACCACCATCTGCTGCCACCAGCAGTCAACGGAATGGCACACGACTGGCCGTATATGGTTGGTCGTACGCCAGCAAAGGCGAAAATGGTCATAAATCACAAATCCATGGGTGGAAAATGGCCAGATCTATGGCCATTTCACGACCATAAATATGGTCGTGAAAAGGCCAAATCTATGGTCATGGAAAGGCCAAATCTTTGGCCGTTTTCGGCCATAGAAACGCTAGATCTAGCCGTTTCTGGCCATGGATTAGTGATCGATGGCCGAAAAAGGCCTTGTCGGCACATGATCAGCCATATTTTGCCAATCGTGCACCATTACGACGTCTAACACCAGCAGTGGTCTTGGGTGGTTGGGGATATTTTGTTAACTTTTAAACTTTTTTGTGGCTGGGGTGTTTTAGTTAATTTCTCAAATGTAAGGGGGCTGGGTAATTGTTATTTGGTAGACATTTGATTGCAATTGTGTCCGAAATGGTTTTTAATTAAGGGTAAAATGGGAAAAAAAAATCATATTACCTCAGTATTGTTTTAATAACACCCCCTAATAAGGTAATAAGATTATCCCTCACATTACCCACAATAAACACTATTTGTAATAAAAGATTACTGTAATATTTTATTACTTGCAAATCAAACACATGAATCTTGCAAAATAAATGAATATTACCCCCGTTATCTTATTTACCCCCGATTCAAATGGCCTCGGAATGTTATATTAATAGAAAAATAGATTACCTTGAAGATTAGTATGAATGTTTAGGAAAATGTGTTTGGTTGGTTGGAATAAATTGGTGGGTATATTTTATTAATATGTTTGGTTGGAATGAATAAATTGGTGGGTATATTATGTAATTTACTAAATTGTTCTCCTTTCAAATATTAATATAATTTTTATTTTTATTTTTATTTTTTTAATAATCTTTTAACCCCTTACGTTTGAGATATTGCTAAAACACCACAGTAGCCAAAAAAGTTTAAAACTTAATAAAAACACCCCCACCACTCCAAGCCACTACCTGCCGCCTACCACCACCGCCAACGATGACAGAAGTGGTCGTAATAACGCATGACCAGCAAGACTTGGCTAGCTGTGTGCCGATGTAGCCATTTTCGACCAGAACCATGATGGATCTGGCAAAAAATGGTCAAATCTATGGCTAGAATTGGTCGTCGTTAACGGCCAAAGTTTTGGCCGTTGTAGATATGGTCGTTTCCTACTAGATCCATGGCGATCTGGTAGTTTCCGGCTAGATATCTAGTCGAAAATGACTAGATGGCGCATGATTGGCCAAATTCGACCGGTCGTGTACCATTCTGGCAACCTCCGGTAGCTATCGGTGGCTGATCTGGCCACCACCCTTGGGTAATTTTTTTTAAAAATCTAAGGGTATTTATGTCCTAAAATTTTTGTATATAAGGATAAAATAGTCCTTGAATTTTTTTGTTATTTTTTTTCAAAACAAGGGTATTATTATCTAAAAAATTTAATAATTGAGGGTAATATTGTAACAAAAATAAGATTATCAAGTAATCTTAAAATACCTAAGAAAATTGAGGTAATTAGATTACCTCCTATATTAACAACTGTAATTACTATTAGTTTTGGAAGATTACCGAATCTTATATTACTTAACAACTAAATGTGGTAATCAAGTAATATAAAATGACATTATATCATTACCTCAGTAATCTCCCATTACCCCAACCAAACACACATAGTTTACGAGGATTACCCTTTTACGGGAAAATTGTTAAAGGGTTAAAAAAAAGGTAAATGCGCTTTTTTTTTTCTTTTGAAAATTACTAAAAGGGTTACTAATTTAAGAAAACGGGTGTCAAATTCATAAAGTTGGATGAGGGTATTTATGACATTTAACTAATTAAATAAACTCAAATAATATATATTTTTTTTAAAAGAGTTAAGATTAATGGGAATGTTTAGGAAAATGTATTTAGTTGGTTGGAATAAATTGATGGGTATGTTATATTAATATGTTTAGTTAGGAGAAATAAATTGGAGGGTATGTTATATAAATTACTAAATTGCCCTCCTTTTTAAATATTTATGTAATATTATTTTTTGAATAATTTTTTTTAACCCCCTACATTTCAGATTAACTAAAATACCCCAGCAACAAAAAAAGTTTAAAACTTAACAAAAATACCCCCACCCACCCCCAAGCCACTGTTAGCAGCTTGCCACCATTGTCGGCAACGACGACAATAGAGATTTGGCCGTGAAAAGGCCAGATGTTTGATCGTGAAACAGCCAGCCAAATTCAGTCGATCGTGCGCCATTCCGTTGACGCTGATGCCTGATCTGGTCACCACCCTTTGGTAATTTTTTTAAAGTCTATAGGTATTTATGTCCTTAAAAAAATTGTATATAAGGACAAAATAGTCTATGAATATATTTATAAATTAATTTCAAAATAAGAGTATTTTTGTCCAATAATTTTATTAATAAAAGATAAAATTGTAACAAAATTAAGATTATAAAATAATCTTAAAATGAGTAAGAAAATAAAGGTGATCAAATTACCTTTTAATTACCAATAATAATTACTATTGGTTTTAAAAGATTATTATAATCTTATATTACTTAATAATCAAACGTGATAATCAAATATTATAAAATATATTATTTTAGTAATCCCATCTTACCCCAACCAAACACTAAGAAAAAAAAAAACTGCTGAACAAAAGGAGGTAGCAACCCACAGGTTGGAGTGGTCCGAGTGGATTTGGTATGAAGAAAGGAGTACGGATATTGAATAAGTGAGCATCAAGCAATCACGTGATTGCGTTTGCCTTATGACATAAGATGCAGGACTACTATTATTTCATTCACGTCAACTAATTACGCAGCCCGTAGCACAAAAACATTTCTTTAATCACGAAACAGTACCATGGAGAGTTAGATAGAAAAATAAAAAAGTGATGGTCATGCCATGTGATATGATGATTAAATAAATTATATTACCACCATTTTTTAAGTTTTCAAAGTTATGAATATTACATTCCTTTCTATATTCTTACCTCGCACCGACCAACAATTACCACTGCAATTACACATCTTATTCTAATATGCTATATCTTTTTTAAATTATTATTTTNAACTAAATGTGGTAATCAAGTAATATAAGATAACATTATGTCATTACCTCAGCAATCTCCCATTACCCCAACCAAACACACAAAGCTTATGAGGATTACCCTTTTACGGGAAAATTGTTAAAGGGCTAAAAAAAAGGTAAATTTGTTTTTTTTTTTTTTTTCTTCTGAAAATTACTAAAAGGGTTCCTAATTTAAGAAAACAGGTGTCAAATTCATAAAGTTGGATGGGGTTATTTATGACATTTAACTAATTAAATAAACTCAAATAATATATATATTTTTTTAAAAGAGCTAAAATTAATGAAAATGTTTAGGAAAATGTGTTTAGTTGGTTAGAATAAATTGATGGATATGTTATATTAATATGTTTGGTTAAGAGGAATAAATTGGAGGGTATGTTATATAAATGACTAAATTGCCCTCCTTTTTAAATATTTATGTAATATTATTTTTTGAATAATTTTTTTTAACCCCCTACATTTCATATTAACTAAAATACCACAGCAACCAAAAAAGTTTAAAACCTAACAAAAACACCCCTACCCACCCCCAAGCCACTGTTAGCAGCTTGCCACCATTGTCGGCAACGACGACAATAGAGATTTGGCCGTGAAAAGGTCAGATGTTTGATCGTGAAATGGCTAGCCAAATTCAGCCGATCGTGCGCCATTCCGTTGACGCCGATGCCTGATCTAGCCACCATCCTTTGGTAATTTTTTTAAAATCTATGGGTATTTATGTCCTTAAAAAAATTGTATATAAGGACAAAATAGTCTATGAATATATTTATAAATTAATTTCAAAATAAGGGTATTTTTGTTCAAAAATTTTATTAATAGAGGATAAAATTGTAAAAAAATTAAGATTATAAAACAATCTTAAAATACTTAAGAAAATAAAGGTAATCGGATTACCTTCTAATTACCAATAATAATTACTATTAATTTTAAAAGATTACCATAATCTTCCGATACTTAATAACATCAACTATTATAAGATACAGTAACCCTATGTTACCCCTGACCAGACACAACCTAATAAAAAAAAAAAGAACTGCTGAATAAAAGGAGGTAGCAACCCACAGGTTGGAGTGGATTGGTATGAAGAAAGGAGTACGGATATTGAATAAGTGAGCATCAAGCAATCACGTGATTGCGTCTGCCTTATGACATAAGATGCAGGACTACTATTATTTCATTCACGTCAACTAATTACGCAGCCCGTCGCACAAAAACATTTCTTTAATCACGAAACAGTACCATGGAGAATTAGATCGAAAAATAAAAAAGTGATGGTCATGCCATGTGATATGATGATTAAATAAATTATAATATTACCACCATCTTTTAAGTTTTCAAAGTTATGAATATTACATTCCTTTCTATATTCTTACCTCGCACCGACCAACAATTACCACTGCAATTACACATCTTATTCTAATATGCTATATCTTTTTTAAATTATTATTTTTTATATTTTTAAAATTTTCATTTAATAGCAACATATGTGGTAGAAAAATTTTAAGATATTTAAAAAAAATAAAATAAATGAAGAATTTCTGGTAATCTATAAAAAATTTATTCACATCAACGCTAACAAATCAACCTTATAAATTTTCTTTAATACAGAATTTTTTAAAGTTAGTATTTCTTGCGCGTGGTAAACAAGCAACGAAATGTCGAAATAAGTAAAAGTCATGTCCAATACTTCTAGAATACTTGACCGTTGAAAACCCAAAAACATCCCTCCTTCAGTCTCAAGTCTCAACTCAAGCTCTGCTATAAAACCTTCTAAAACCCCTCACCTCCTCAAGTCACAAACAAAACATTACACATTTCCATCACGATGCAAAAGAGTTCTTCAGCTTCTTCTCTTGGCCCTGGAGGCCTTGACCTATCTCAAGCCTTCTTCAAATCCGTACACAACTCTGCCCCACCTTCACCCACCAAGCGTCACATCAAGGTCTCTGTCGTTGGCACCGGAAATGTGGGTATGGCTATTGCCCAAACCATTCTCACTCAAGACCTCGTCGACGAGCTCGCTCTCGTCGATGCCAATCCCGATAAACTCCGTGGCGAGATGCTCGATCTCCAACACGCCGCAGCTTTCCTTCCCCGTACCAAAATCCACGCCTCCGTTGATTACTCTGTCACCGTTGGATCTGATCTCTGTATTGTCACGGCTGGCGCCAGACAGATAGCTGGCGAGTCTAGGCTAAATCTTTTGCAGAGAAACTTGGCTCTGTTTAAGGATATTATTCCTCCGCTTGTTAAGTACTCCCCTGACTCTATTTTAATGATCGTGTCTAACCCTGTTGATGTGTTGACTTATGTTGCCTGGAAGCTATCCGGGTTCCCTTCGAATAGGGTTATCGGGTCGGGGACGAATCTGGACTCCTCCAGGTTTAGGTTCTTGATTGCAGATCATCTCGACGTCAACGCTCAGGATGTTCAGGTTTTTCTTTCTTTTTGATGTTCATAATAAAATTTATATTTAAAGTATGCATGTCTTTTAGATAGTTGGTTTTAAAATACTCATATGTGGTCGAATAGTTTGTTAGGTTAGTGGATTCTGGGATAATTTTTTAAAGTTACTGTATTATAAGATTTTTGTTTCTTGAATAAGAGTATGTTTTGCTGTGGGTTCTGTGGATTTTTTGTTATGACCTCTAATATATTTTCAGTATTTTAATATAATGGATAATCTTGTTTACCCATGAATTTGAATAAACTTTAGAATCTATATATGAAAAAAAAATTTGCAGATTTTGTGATGTCTTTGTAATAAGAGTCTCTAATGGTTGTAAAATTCTTTTGGATCATAGGCTTTCATTGTTGGGGAGCACGGTGACAGCTCAGTGGCATTGTGGTCTAGCATAAGTGTTGGTGGAGTGCCAATACTGAGTTTCCTGGAGAAACAGCAAATAGCATATGAGAAGGAAACGCTGGAGAACATACACAAAGAAGTAGTAGGGAGTGCGTATGAAGTGATAAGTCTGAAAGGTTACACATCTTGGGCCATTGGGTATTCAGCTGCCAACTTGGCACGATCCATCCTCAGAGATCAGAGAAAGATCCATCCAGTTTCAGTCCTTGCTAAAGGATTCTATGGCATTACTGGAGGGGATGTGTTCTTGAGTTTACCAGCTCAGCTTGGTCGAGGTGGTGTCTTGGGTGTCACTAATATTCATTTGACTGAGGTGGAGGCTCAGCGCCTTAGGGACTCCGCCAAAACCATCTTGGAGGTGCAAACCCAATTAGGAATTTGAGAGCACAACAATGAACATCATTTGGTCGTTCTTTTGCATTTTATCCGAGCTTTTTCAATTTGTAAGGGTCTATCCAGTTTCTTTCAGTGACACTTATTCGATCTGTAACTGTAAGGGACTTAAATTGCTCGGCCGTATGATACAGTTTCAGTTGCTGTTGTAATATTTATACTAATAAACGTAATATTTAAATATTTCTCTGGTCATTCTTCAATTTAGATGGATTACAATTACACACGGTCTCTGGTCTAAAATTTCGAGTCATGCAATTCATTTCTTTGGGGGCAAGAAATGCTTTCAGTGGCCAATCCATGATGGTAAACAAGAAGCCGTTCTTTATCATAAAATTTATATTCCTTTCATCAAACGTATATGTGATTCAATATAACGATGAATTCAAAAGATGACAACCACATTTAAGAATTTTTAACAGCATAAATTGGATCATTTTCAATAATTTTTGTGTTTACTCAATTTCACCAGAAAGCAAGCCACACAAAAATTAAGCATACCTGTCAACACTCCATTGGTGTAAAGCCCCATGACAACAAACCCAATGGCTCCCTCAACGGCCGCCGCCAAAACCACCACATCACTATCCTTCCACCACCATTTGATAACCCTAGACACCACAATTTCCCAATCCATTCACACTCTCTTCCACTCAATGATACCTCGGTTCTTTCTCCACCTCCTCGAATACTCTGCCGACTTTCGCCTCTCCTTTCCCGTCGCTCTTTCCCTCTATTTCACTCCCATTCGCCCCACTTGCTTAATCCCCTTCCTCTTGGGTCTCCTTCTCGATCTTCTCTTAATCGGACTCGTTAAATCAATCTTCCGCAGATCTCGCCCCCACTACAACCCTAGCATGATCCCCGCTGTTTCTGTTGACAACTTCTCTTTCCCCAGCGGCCACGCCTCCCGAGTTTTCTACATTGCGGGTTTTGCTTATCTGTTCACTGTTTTTAATGGAACTGGTTGGTTTCTCGTTAGCGTTTGGACTTGGGCTTTGCTTACTTCGGTTTCTAGAGTTCTGCTTGGCAGACATTTCGTCCTAGATGTTTTTGCCGGAGCCTGTTTGGGCGTGCTTGAAGCCATGTTTGTGTTTCGCTTTTTGAGGATTTAGAGTTTGAGGTAATTTTTTTTCTTACATTTTTGAGATTGTTCAAGAAATAGAATTCTCCCTCTTGGAAATTTTACATATGTGCTTCAAGTGTTGTAAATTACAAGACTTATTATGGACCAGTTGATTTAACTGTACTTAAAATTCTTGAGATAATATGAAGAATACATTTTGATTGTCCGGAATGTGCTTGAAAAAGCATCTATGAAGTAATATAAGTTGTAATATCATCCGAAGACAGTGCTTCAAAGTTGTAATCGCTCTCATTGGTTTTTGGAGGAATTAGCTGGTTCATAGTTTGTTGGTGTTGGGGAAGCAGTGCTTCTTTGTTTATATTTGTCGAGGACCTCTTGAAAGTTGGAAATGTAGTTTTGGCTGATCCTTTATTTTGTCATGTCTTCTGAGATATGAAAGGTTCCAAGTTAAATGCAAAAACTGCTTAACATTTTTATGAATTACCATCATAAGGTTAGGCCGTCTCTAGTCTATTGGCAAATAAGGAGTTTAACTAACTTTTACATTACACATGGTTGTCTTTGATATGCTTAAAGCCTTCTTCTTATTGTGCATACTTTTTAAGAACTTTTGTCTGGCAACTGGAGGATCCTACACGGAACAAAAGTTGTAATCCTGTCTCTCTTCATTGTGAATAATAGACATCATTCTGTTTTGTGTTTCTTGGCATAGATTATTTGAGTTGAATGAGTAAAATTGATCTTTGATTTTGGTGTGCTCCTATGTGGTCATTAATTAATTTTGCGAATTGTAGTATATAGATAATCCAAGTTAAACTCATTTAAGCCTTATATCAATTTGAAATCCTTATGAATGATAAAATTGGCATGCATAGATGGTTTTGGGGAAGGAATATTATGTTTTTGTGCTGCAATGAATCATATGACTAATAAGTTTTTAAAAAGTAATAAGATGTTGCTGCTTGCTGACTAGGACTCACCTGTCTCTTGGATTGTGTTGTCCTGCTAAACCAGGGCAATGTAAGCTTGAAGATCAAACTATCAAGTCCCAAAAGCTTATTTAGACTTGTTATGTGAATATCATCCATATATTGTAACCTCATCTAATTCTTGTGCAAGCTTTGGGCTGAGTTTGTTGTGGCCCAAACTACTGAACTTCCTATGCTAAAAACACTATGAATATGTTTACAGCCATTTCTCCTTCCAAAGTGTTACTATACTGATTGGCCAATTCCTTAAGGGCGCTGTATATGAACATTTTGATTTGTGCAGTTCTTTGTTGCATTAAAGTTGGGATTCTAATTTATTCTTGTACCTGAATCGAAATGCTAGTTAACATTGCATCACCGGTTTAGATGTAATAAGATATTACTCCAAAATGAATTGCTGATTTTTGAGAAATAGCACAAATGTGGTGGCTGTTGTTCCCTCTGCATTGGTGCGATCTTAATCTTGATATTCAGGTATGCTTGCCCTCTTTAGTAGCTGAAGTTACTTGTTTTCTTATCAATGGAGAATGGAGATGGTTTCTTCAGCATCCTGATATATGTCGTCACTCTTAAATGTAGAAGAATAGAATGGTTTCTAAAAGAACTAGCCGTAATTTTGTCAATTCAATGTGCAAATCTGCTGATATCAAAAACTTTATTTTTTCTACTGTGAGTCTTCATGGTATATATTGGAGCTTTAAATGTGCTTTTTTCCACCAAGTTGATTGGCATTTGGCTTGAATCTCAGCAATTTATTACCATCCATTGGTTGATATCCATACTGTGTTCAATTGAAGATTATATTTAAGGGAAATTGGTTTTTGAACGCCTGAAATTAGAATATTCTCTAGCAGAGCTGTTGGGAGGAGTTTTTATGATCTCTACTTGTGTTGAGCAAGTGCGTATGTCACGCTGAATACTGGCTTAGCTGTGGTTGGACTACTACCGTAGATATATGTATATGCCATGTGCATTTTCATCAATTATTTTGTAAAAACTCTCGGACCCTATGGAACCATTTAGTCATGAGTAATGTTATGTATACTAATCAATTTGTATTAATAGTTGAAATTTTGAAATTTTTTTTTTTTTTTAGTTTTTGGGGGGACTGATGTGGCAATAAGAGAAGTCTACCACATTAATTAGTACTTGAGTTGTATAATTTTTGGTCGGTGCATATAACATTATTCTTTAGTTATATAAAGCTTGGAAGTGGCAACACTCTGCAAGCGTCCTCCACTGCATTGGAAGGCCTGGTAATCTGCTACTGAGATGGGACTGCAGCACGATATCAAAGGTTGTGATTGGCTCTGATGTATTGAAAGTAAAAGTTAATAATGGATAGTGTAAAGATAATTTTGATAAAAAGTAGATTTGACTAAATTTAAGGGACTACTAGGAAATATATTTTTTGGGCGTTTGGATCATATAATGTTTTATTATAGGGGATATTATATTAACAGAATAAAAATCACATTGAAGATTACTGAGAATGTTTAGAAAATATGTTTGGTTGGTTCGAATAAATTGGTGAATAATATGTTTGGTTTAGAGGATAAATGGGTGAATATGTTATAAAGATTACTAAATTGTTTTCCTTTTTAAATATTAATATAACAATATTTTTTATTATTATTTTTTGAAATATTTTTTTTAACCCCTTACTTTTTAGATTTAGCAAAAATACCCTAGTAACCAAAAACGTTTTAAACTTAACAAAAACACCCCTACCCACCCCAACCCATTGTCGGTAGCCAACCACCACCGCTGACAGTGCCATAAATCTGGCTGTGATGCCGACAGTGCCACAGATCTGGCCGTTTCACGGCCAGATCTATGGTCGTTTCACGACTAGAGATGTGGTCGTGAAACGTCGGCTGTTTCCTGACCATAGACTTGGCTATTTCACAGCCAAATCAGTCGTCGTTTCACGGCCACACCTTGGCCGTGAAATAGCCAAATCTGCCTCACCAGTGCACGACCGGTCATATACGGTCAGTCATACGCTATTATGACGATTTTTGGCAGCCTCTAGTGGCGATCGACAGTGCTGCTGGTGATGGCTAGTTCTAGGTATAATGACATTTCTGTAAATAATGATAATGACAGGGGCAATGTCATCCAAAAAATTTAAAAAGCGAGGACAAAAGTGTTTGCATGAGTGATTAAGTGTTTTGTAAATATTAACAAATATAAGGTTAGTTTAGATCAAATGCTCAACTGTTTAGGGGTAATATGGGAAAAAAATTGTAATATCAGGGTAAGTTTTAATAACAGCCTGATTTGAGCATATAATGATTTCTCTCAGGTACTAAGATTATTTACCCCCCAAATGCTACTGTTTGTCACAAAATATTTCGGAAATAATTTTTTACAAACCAACCAAACATCGTTATCTGCTCAATTTAAAAAATATTACCCTAGTTATCTAATATTAACCCGATCCAAACGGGCCCCTTGTGATACTTTTTTTCTTGGTTTAACTGAAATCTCACATGTCCATTTCTATTCCGCCGATGTTACTCGGTGGAAATTTTTGCTTGTCCAAAATTTGAAACAATGAAAAGTAGTTAGCTCAATCATTCATTAAACATTTGCTTTGTTCTTGATAAGCTTTATCCGATAAGGTGGTGTTAATTGACGAAGTGATTGATTGTGACATGGGAAACTTACTAGATCAGCGCTGACAGTAATCGTCATAACTTGCACTTGCTAGTTGAATCATTGTTGTTGTAAGTTTATATGATGATGGAAATGTGTAACATGCCTTGATATAAAGAGGTCTTGTACCTCTTCTAGCACCCATGCCACCTTGCTTTTTTTGTCGATGCATATTTGCTGTTTGATCATTTTAGGTACAATTAGACCATGGATTTGTATGTTAACATAACATGATTTCACAGTCCTTATTATGCTTATTTTTCTGCAGAAACTGAATTTTCAAGCAATCTTGTTTTTTTCTGTAGAAACTGATGGTGTTTGTTTTATATTATTGTAGGATGTAGCTATCAGCTTTATATGTTTGAACACACCGACTTTAGGGGTCCAACCTTAGAAATTAAGTCTTGAATTTGTGGTTGGCTCTTTAGGCTTTGTCTATGTTGGTTCTGTATGGCTGGTCCCTCGTGATTAACTAAAGCTTTTGGCTATTGAGTCGTAATTGGAGGTTGTTAATCTTTGCAGATTGCAGCATCTGCTTTTCATTATTGTTATAATTGACGTCAGTTTGAATCCTATAAAGTAGTCTTTTGTGTCAAATCGATACTGTATGCTTATCTGCCCCAAACAGGAATCAATCCTGCAAGCCTAGAGAGGTTTGAGAATGTGTTGATGCCAGATAAGATTAACAATATGATAATTGAATTATGGTTGCACATCTTAAAACTTGAAAAAAAAAAGCAAAAAAGAAAACTAATCATCAAAATCCCAGAAATCGGCTCTTTTGGGATAAGTTTACGGAGAAATAAAAACTTGGTGGAGCATAGATGATACAAACTTAGTGTATGGTTTATTAACGTAGAGAAACACTGAGCAACCATGTTATTGTGGTTCAGGCTTTTAGTGGTAAACGACTGGTGATTTTACTTTAGAGTTTGGAGAGATGTTAGAACCGAATCTTCTGATATGAGACAGCAGGAAAGCCTCAAGATGAAGACAAAGTCTGAGATGAGAAACCTGGGTTCATTGTCAATTTGTGACACCAGCTTGTGAATGGAGTCTCAAAAAGTAATGGTAACATGTGAATTTAAGTGGGATTTTGTACAAAACAGTTAATTTGGGCGCTGGCTAATTGGGTATAGTGGGAGTTTGGACATGGTTGATGAGCTCATAAAAATTTGGAAGAGCGTTGGGAGAGTTTTTATGATCTCTATTGTGTTGAGCAAGTGCGTATGTCACGCTGAATGCTGGCTTAGCTGTGGTTGGACTCTACCGTAGATATATGTATATGCCATGTGCATTTTCATCAATTATTTGTAAAACTCTGGGACTCCATGGAACCCATTTAGTGATGAGAAGTAATGATGCACTAACCAATTTGTACTAATTCAAGACTAATAGTTGAAATTTAAAATTCTTTTTTTTTTAGTTTTGGGGGAACTGAGTGGCAAAAAGAGAGGTCTATCACGTCAGTTAGTACTTGGGTTGTATAGTTTTTGGTTGTGGTATATAGCATATTCTTTAGTTATACTGGCATTATTCTTTAGTTATATAGCTTGGAAGTGGCAACACTCTGCAAGCGTCCTCCACTGCATTGGAAGGCCTGGTAATCTGCTACTGAGATGGGACTGCAGCACGATATCAAAGGTTGTGATTGGCTCTGATGTATTGAAAGTAAAAGTAATAATGGTAGTGGATCATTTTCAATAATTTTTGTGTTTACTCAATTTCACCAGAAAGCAAGCCACACAAAAATTAAGCATACCTGTCAACACTCCATTGGTGTAAAGCCCCATGACAACAAACCCAATGGCTCCCTCAACGGCCGCCGCCAAAACCACCACATCACTATCCTTCCACCACCATTTGATAACCCTAGACACCACAATTTCCCAATCCATTCACACTCTCTTCCACTCAATGATACCTCGGTTCTTTCTCCACCTCCTCGAATACTCTGCCGACTTTCGCCTCTCCTTTCCCGTCGCTCTTTCCCTCTATTTCACTCCCATTCGCCCCACTTGCTTAATCCCCTTCCTCTTGGGTCTCCTTCTCGATCTTCTCTTAATCGGACTCGTTAAATCAATCTTCCGCAGATCTCGCCCCCACTACAACCCTAGCATGATCCCCGCTGTTTCTGTTGACAACTTCTCTTTCCCCAGCGGCCACGCCTCCCGAGTTTTCTACATTGCGGGTTTTGCTTATCTGTTCACTGTTTTTAATGGAACTGGTTGGTTTCTCGTTAGCGTTTGGACTTGGGCTTTGCTTACTTCGGTTTCTAGAGTTCTGCTTGGCAGACATTTCGTCCTAGATGTTTTTGCCGGAGCCTGTTTGGGCGTGCTTGAAGCCATGTTTGTGTTTCGCTTTTTGAGGATTTAGAGTTTGAGGTAATTTTTTTTCTTACATTTTTGAGATTGTTCAAGAAATAGAATTCTCCCTCTTGGAAATTTTACATATGTGCTTCAAGTGTTGTAAATTACAAGACTTATTATGGACCAGTTGATTTAACTGTACTTAAAATTCTTGAGATAATATGAAGAATACATTTTGATTGTCCGGAATGTGCTTGAAAAAGCATCTATGAAGTAATATAAGTTGTAATATCATCCGAAGACAGTGCTTCAAAGTTGTAATCGCTCTCATTGGTTTTTGGAGGAATTAGCTGGTTCATAGTTTGTTGGTGTTGGGGAAGCAGTGCTTCTTTGTTTATATTTGTCGAGGACCTCTTGAAAGTTGGAAATGTAGTTTTGGCTGATCCTTTATTTTGTCATGTCTTCTGAGATATGAAAGGTTCCAAGTTAAATGCAAAAACTGCTTAACATTTTTATGAATTACCATCATAAGGTTAGGCCGTCTCTAGTCTATTGGCAAATAAGGAGTTTAACTAACTTTTACATTACACATGGTTGTCTTTGATATGCTTAAAGCCTTCTTCTTATTGTGCATACTTTTTAAGAACTTTTGTCTGGCAACTGGAGGATCCTACACGGAACAAAAGTTGTAATCCTGTCTCTCTTCATTGTGAATAATAGACATCATTCTGTTTTGTGTTTCTTGGCATAGATTATTTGAGTTGAATGAGTAAAATTGATCTTTGATTTTGGTGTGCTCCTATGTGGTCATTAATTAATTTTGCGAATTGTAGTATATAGATAATCCAAGTTAAACTCATTTAAGCCTTATATCAATTTGAAATCCTTATGAATGATAAAATTGGCATGCATAGATGGTTTTGGGGAAGGAATATTATGTTTTTGTGCTGCAATGAATCATATGACTAATAAGTTTTTAAAAAGTAATAAGATGTTGCTGCTTGCTGACTAGGACTCACCTGTCTCTTGGATTGTGTTGTCCTGCTAAACCAGGGCAATGTAAGCTTGAAGATCAAACTATCAAGTCCCAAAAGCTTATTTAGACTTGTTATGTGAATATCATCCATATATTGTAACCTCATCTAATTCTTGTGCAAGCTTTGGGCTGAGTTTGTTGTGGCCCAAACTACTGAACTTCCTATGCTAAAAACACTATGAATATGTTTACAGCCATTTCTCCTTCCAAAGTGTTACTATACTGATTGGCCAATTCCTTAAGGGCGCTATATATGAACATTTTGATTTGTGCAGTTCTTTGTTGCATTAAAGTTGGGATTCTAATTTATTCTTGTACTTGAATCAAAATGCTAGTTAACATTGCATCACCGGTTTAGATGTAATAAGATATTACTCCAAAATGAATTGCTGAGTTTTGAGAAATAGCACAAATGTGGTGGCTGTTGTTCCCTCTGCATTGGTGCGATCTTAATCTTGATATTCAGGTATGCTTGCCCTCTTTAGTAGCTGAAGTTACTTGTTTTCTTATCAATGGAGAATGGAGATGGTTTCTTCAGCATCCTGATATATGTCGTCACTCTTAAATGTGGAAGAATAGAATGGTTTCTAAAAGAACTAGCCGTAATTTTGTCAATTCAATGTGCAAATCTGCTGATATCAAAAACTTTATTTTTTCTACTGTGAGTCTTCATGGTATATATTGGAGCTTTAAATGTGCTTTTTTCCACCAAGTGGATTGGCATTTGGCTTGAATCTCAGCAATTTATTACCATCCATTGGTTGATATCCATACTGTGTTCAATTGAAGATTATATTTAAGGGAAATTGGTTTTTGAACGCCTGAAATTAGAATATTCTCTAGCAGAGCTGTTGGGAGGAGTTTTTATGATCTCTACTTGTGTTGAGCAAGTGCGTATGTCACGCTGAATACTGGCTTAGCTGTGGTTGGACTACTACCGTAGATATATGTATATGCCATGTGCATTTTCATCAATTATTTTGTAAAAACTCTCGGACCCTATGGAACCATTTAGTCATGAGTAATGTTATGTATACTAATCAATTTGTATTAATAGTTGAAATTTTGAAATTTTTTTTTTTTTTTAGTTTTTGGGGGGACTGATGTGGCAATAAGAGAAGTCTACCACATTAATTAGTACTTGAGTTGTATAATTTTTGGTCGGTGCATATAACATTATTCTTTAGTTATATAAAGATTGAAGTGACAACACTCTACAAGCCTCCTCTACTACACTGGAAGGCCTGGTAATCTGCTACTGAGATGGGACTGCAGCATGGTATCAAAGGTTGTGATTGGCTCTGATGTATTGAAAGTAAAAAGTTAATAATGGATAGGGTAAAGATAATTTTGATAAAAAGTAGATTTGACTAAATTTAAGGGACTATTAGGAAATATACTTTTTAGGGCGTTTGGATCATATAATATTTTATTATAGGGGATATTATATTAACGGAATAAAAATCACCTTGAAGATCACTAGGAATGTTTAAAAAATGTGTTTGGTTGGTTCGAATAAATTGGTGAATAATATGTTTGATTTGGAGGATAAATTGGTGAATATGTTATATAGATTACTAAATTATCCTCTTTTTAAATATTAATATAACAGTATTTTTTATTATTATTTTTTGAATCTTTTTTTTTAATCCTGTACTTTTTAGATTTAGCAAAAATACCCTAGCAACCAAAAACGTTTTAAACTTAAAAAAAACACCCTTACCTACCCCAAGCCATTGTCGGTAGCCAACCGCCATCGCTGATAGTGTCATAAATCTGGCCGTGATGTCGGCAGTGCCACAGATCTGGCCGTTTCACGGCCAGATCTATGGTCATTTCACGATTAGAGATGTGGCTGTGAAACGTCGGCTGTTTCCTGACCATAGACCTAGCTATTTCATGGCCAAATCAGTCGTCGTTTCACGATCACATCCTTGGCCGTGAAACAGCCAGATCTGGCTTTTTTCGACCATGGATCAGATAAAGCCTCACCAATGCACGACCGACCATATACGGCCAGTCGTACGCCATTATGGTGACTTTTGGCAGCCTTTGGCGGCGGCTGCTGGTGATAGCTAGTTCTGGGTATAGTGACATTTCTGTAAATAATGATAATAACAAGGGCAATGTCGTCCGAAAAATTTAAAAAGCGAGGACAAAAGTGTATGCATGAGTGATCGAGTGTTTTGTAAATATTAATAAATATAAGGTTAATTTGGACCAAATGCTCAACAGTTTAGGGATAATATGGGAAAAAAATTGTAATACCAGGGTAAGTTTTAATAACAGCCCCCCCCCCCCCCCCCTCTCTCTCTCTCTCTCTCTCTCTCTCTCTCTCTGAGGTACTAAGATTACCAGAAATTTACCCCCCAGATCTATGATCGTTTCACGACTAGAGATGTGGCCGTGAAACGTCGGTCGTTTCCTGACCATAGACTTGGTTATTTCACTGCCAAATCAGTCGTCGTTTCACGGCTACATCCTTGGCCGTGAAACAGCTACATCTAGCTTTTTTCGACCATGGATCAGAAAAAGCCTCACCAGTGCACGATTGGCCATATACGGCCGGTCGTACGCCATTATGGCGACTTTTGACAGCCTCTGGTGGCGGCTGCTGGTGATGGCTAGTTCTGGGTATAATGACATTTCTGTAAATAATGATAACAACAAGGGCAATGTCATCCAAAAAATTTAAAAAGCGAGGATAAAAATGTCTGCATGAGTGATTGAGTGTTTTGTAAATATTAACAAATAAAAGGTTAATTTGAACCAAATGCTCAACTGTTTAGGGGTAATATGGGAAAAAATTGTAATACCAAGGTAAGTTTTAATAACAGTTCCCCCCCGGCTCTCTCTCTCTCTCTCTCTCTCTCTCTCTCTCTCTCTCTCTCTCTCTCTCTCTCTCTCTCTGAGGTACTAAGATTACCAGAAATTTACCCTCCAAATGCTACTGTTTGTCACAAAATATTTCAGGAATAATTTTTTACAAACCAACCAAACATCGTCATCTGCTCAATTTAAAAAATATTACCCTAATTATCTAATATTAACCCGATCCAAACGGCCCCTTTGTGATACCCTTTTTCTTGGTTTAACTGAAATCTTACATGTTCATTTCTATTCCGCCGATGTTACTCGGTGGAAATTTTTGCTTGTCCAAAATTTGAAAAAATGAAAAGTAGTTAGCTCAATCATTCATTAAACATTTGCTTTGTTCTTGATAAGCTTTATCCGATAAGGTGGTGTTAATTGACGAAGTGATTGATTGTGACATGGGAAACTTACTAGATCAGTGCTGACAGTAATCGTCATAAGTTGCACTTGCTAGTTGAATCATTGTTGTTGTAAGTTTATATGATGATGGAAATGTGTAACATGCCTTGATATAAAGAGGTCTTGTACCTCTTCTAGCACCCATGCCACCTTGCTTTTTTTGTCGATGCATATTTGCTGTTTGATCATTTTAGGTACAATTAGACCATGGATTTGTATGTTAACATAACATGATTTCACAGTCCTTATTATGCTTATTTTTCTGCAGAAACTGAATTTTCAAGCAATCTTGTTTTTTTCTGTAGAAACTGATGGTGTTTGTTTTATATTATTGTAGGATGTAGCTATCAGCTTTATATGTTTGAACACACCGACTTTAGGGGTCCAACCTTAGAAATTAAGTCTTGAATTTGTGGTTGGCTCTTTAGGCTTTGTCTATGTTGGTTCTGTATGGCTGGTCCCTCGTGATTAACTAAAGCTTTTGGCTATTGAGTCGTAATTGGAGGTTGTTAATCTTTGCAGATTGCAGCATCTGCTTTTCATTATTGTTATAATTGACGTCAGTTTGAATCCTATAAAGTAGTCTTTTGTGTCAAATCGATACTGTATGCTTATCTGCCCCAAACAGGAATCAATCCTGCAAGCCTAGAGAGGTTTGAGAATGTGTTGATGCCAGATAAGATTAACAATATGATAATTGAATTATGGTTGCACATCTTAAAACTTGAAAAAAAAAAGCAAAAAAGAAAACTAATCATCAAAATCCCAGAAATCGGCTCTTTTGGGATAAGTTTACGGAGAAATAAAAACTTGGTGGAGCATAGATGATACAAACTTAGTGTATGGTTTATTAACGTAGAGAAACACTGAGCAACCATGTTATTGTGGTTCAGGCTTTTAGTGGTAAACGACTGGTGATTTTACTTTAGAGTTTGGAGTGATGTTAGAACCGAATCTTCTGATATGAGACAGCAGGAAAGCCTCAAGATGAAGACAAAGTCTGAGTTGAGAAACCTGGGTTCATTGTCAATTTGTGACACCAGCTTGTGAATGGAGTCTCAAAAAGTAATGGTAACATGTGAATTTAAGTGGGATTTTGTACAAAACAGTTAATTTGGGCGCTGGCTAATTGGGTATAGTGTGAGTTTGGACATTGTTGATGAGCTCATAAAAATTTGGGCATCTTTTTTTTTTTTTTTTTCTCCTTTTCCGAAGGATCAGGACCACTTGAGTCAAGAGGAAGAGGTGATAGATTTAGACTTGTATTGTATATGGACTTTGGCAGTTCATCATCATTTCTGGCACAGAGGACCTGAGCAGAGAGATTCAGAAGAGAAAAGCACTGACACTGTTGCAGGAGAAAGAAAGATTGGAAGAGATTAAGACATTGCATCATTTGGAGCTGTCTTCTTGCCCCACCATATTTATGATCAACACTTTCTTTCCTTACCGAATTGTGTTTCAACATCAATATATAATTTAGAAATTTTCATGCTTACTTTACAAATCCAATTTTAAAATTCGAGTCCTATTTGAATCTTTCAATTTTTAGCTAATTAGGAGGGATGCTTTAACACCACTTAACTTATTACTAACATTAATTTCTGTTTTCAAATTTCTAACACTAGAAAATTAAATAAATCATGTGTATATTCTTCCATATTATCACTGTAAACTATTTTATAAGCATGTTTTAACTGAAGTTGGGGAGACTGATTTTCCTTAATAATTAGATTGAAAAATTATATATCAGTGGGAAGGAGCTTTATTGACTAAAGTCCCATCCAGATCCAGCGGAAGGGTAGTGTATAGTAGTATTATATGGGCAAGTTATTGATGAGAATATTTTCTTTTTGACCAATTTGGTAATAATAATTTTGGATTGATGATGATATTTGATAACGTGGGGGCCTTAGCGATTTGCATTTTTCTGGTGGGAAAAATGAAAACGTTGACGAACTGTTGTGCTACCTTAGCGCGGGGCACTTGGGAGTTTTTGTACAATCATTTCATTTAATGAATTGGACTTTTTGACCTTCTTACTCGCTTCTAACATAATTATGAACTATCACATTTACTATACAGTGATATAAAAAACAATTAGATATGGATTTATTCATTCCATTTGTTTTCTTTGGATGTTTGAGAGATGACATTTGATTATATATATATATTAATGATGAAAAGCAAATTTTAGAGATAATGTGATACATACTAGAAAATCATTGACAAGATCCTGCCGGCAGAAAATTAATAGATGGGTTACTTTTGCATGATACAACTTATTAAAATCAAACCTACCACTAGAATTCTAATATATACAGAAAGAGTCATTTATGAGATTCACGTGCGTGGATGGGAGCTTGCTATAATAACTGTTGATTGAGTGTGAGTGTTAGCAAACAAATATAGGGTAAATTCCTCAAACTTTATTCACCCTAGCAACTGAATTCAATTCAGTGCGCTGTACATTACCATTCACACACATGATATTAATTTCTACTCAATAATTGGCCAACGCAATCCGTGACATCGGCCTATGCAGATATTAGAAGAAACTTTCGGTACCGATAGAATACTATTACACCGACGTTGTCGGCCACAATTTAGTGATTTTACATCGATGCCTTCATGTTATTGTATTGATCACACGCCGGAGCCATTTGCCGATGTCGAGAATGGCATCAATGTATGCATGTTTTTTGGTGGTGTCCAATATTATAATTTTGTACAAATTCAGATGGATGGATAGATCTAGGCACTATAAGAAAGGAAAAGATGGAAAATTGGAGGTTGGTATGGGCAGGCATATGCTGTGCTGGTGAGGCACATTTTAATTTGACAAGATATAAACTTAGAGGCGATAAGGAGCATATAAGTGTTGCTCCATGCATACAAGACATAAGGGTGCGTTGGAGGGGCCGGTTGTTAGTGCTTCAATGAGTTGTTTCCCAACTGGAAGTTTTATTATCTCCATTGCAAATTTTATTTCAATGTTTAGTACTTGAGAAACATGGATTTGATTGCCTTCTTGTTGCTTTCTATACCTATCTCATGGCACGCCCATCTTTCCATTATTTTCTTTGTTTTCCTTCTCCATTAAAAACTTTCACCAAAGTTTTATTTTGGTACCCCACTTTCTTATAAAAATATCTTAAAACTTAGAGCATGGATTGATTGTGCTATTAACTCAGTTTTTTATTTCATTTTTTGCATGCTTTATTGGTAATAAAGTTTTAGTTTAAGTTTCACTATCTTTTTGTCAGTGTCAACCGCCGGGAAAGAAGAAGAAGAAGAAGAAGGGTACATATATATAATGCTTCACATTAGCAGAGAATAATGGTTGCTCAAGTACAGTACAGTTGCACCCACTCTAGTCAGACTCGGCGTCTTTAATTTTCTCAATGACTTAATTTGCTACTGTTTTAATTTCTAAAATTAAATTCATAATTGAATATATAGTACAAATAAAAGTATTTATGCTTTACCTAGCTTTAAATTATATATGTGTTTGTGTCTGTAAAATTTAACTTTCTGGATGATTTTCTTATAATTAAATTCAGCACATGGGTGCCAGTGGGAATCCTTGATCCTGCCGGTTTAAAAAGTGGAAGATAGATTCCATCAATTTACAAATGGGAATATTAGACTATCCCTAAGGTTTTCAATTGTATTATTTGGATGACAATTTTCTCATTTTTTATCCAACGGATCCTCATATTTTGAAAATTACATTATGAATACCCTATTGGCTATTGCCCTAACTTTATTTTATTGCCATTTGTGATAGATGTGTGAATGATAACTTTAGTCTTACAAAAAATTACTAAGGTAAAATGGTAATAGTGGTTTTATAAGAAAGTGTTTTGTAAACCTAACCGTGTCAAGACTAAGGGGATAAAGTTCTTATACTTTGAGGGTCTCTTTGGTAGGACAACGGGATATCCATAATTTATTTTTCAAACTTTAAGGGTCTGTTTGATAAAATATAGTCATCCGAGTGAAAATTAAAAAAAAAAAAAAACCTTAAAGATAGTCTGTTGTTATTCTCCAATTAACAAATTAAATATTAATATACAAGGCAAAAAGCTGTAAAATGAAAAATTACATTTACCAATTACCATCCCGAAAGTAGATACACAAAATACACCCCCGTCTTACTAAAATTTTCTCTTTGCTTTGTATTTTTAATTAACTTTTTCTCTTCGATTCATCAGTTGGAGGCATCATTCAGCTCCAACATGCCATGCATAAAGCTTCGTGGCTTCATGCTATATACATATTTTTATTTAAAAAATCTAATAAATATTCATAGATTACACCATCCCATATAACTTGGAAATGATGCTCCCACTCCTTGCCTCCAAAGGGACAAACAAATTAAAGCTATACTGATTAATATTCAGCAAAAGAAAATTAAACACACCTTTTTGGATATACCAACAAATATATTAAGAATTAGGAATCTGTCCCATTCTACTTTTCAGAAGATTAATTGTTTATAATTAAGACAACTGAGACATCAAAATTTGGCTTCTTTTTTTTTCAAAAATATAAAATCATAATCTTGTGTTTTCATTTCACGAGGCAGATTATACTTTGAATATATAGTTTTCAAAGTCAATAGTCATTCTGATCAAATAGTATTCGGAGACCTAATACTAAAACAATATGATAAATTATTTATTTATTTTTATAAGATTAATAATATGTGCATATCGTGACATAGGAGTAGGACCCATGAGATGTAGCTCAATTATTGTCTAGGCATCACTACTGAGGAAAAAGAAAATGTTAAAATTGGGAATTTTTTGGTATCTTCCAGATTGATTTTTGACGTCGAGATTAGTTAAAAGAAGCAAAGGCAAAATCTTGTCATTTAATTAAAGATAAAATTTAGTGCATATTATACGTCACACAAACCATGATAGAAGTTTGTGCAAAAAAATATCTTATTTTGTGTGCTAGATACAATTATATTACGAATAACAGAAGCAAAACTTTCATAACAAAATATTATTCTCATCCCATGAGTTCAAGAAAGTAAAAAACAGAAAAGGAAAATTGTGAGAATTTTTTTATTATTATTATTATAGAAGAAAACAAAAATGAGTAGAGAAACGTGAGGAAACCTAGTGTTAAGGCGTTCCCCTCTCCCTTGACAAATGACCACGTGGATCCACATTCAAAGAAGCCTCATACTAACAGCCTATCTTAATATTATGGCTTAATTGTATTTGTATAAACAAACATTGTGGCCATGTTTATCAGTGCAAGCGCAAGCTTCCTTCAAAAAGAATGAATGAATATACTTTAGTAAATAAATAATTTGTACTTCGTATGAGAAAAAGATAAGAGAGTGAGTATGGTTGGACAGTTATTATTAATTGGATAGTAAAGTGAGATTTTTATTGTTGGAAGCTTTTTAAGTGCTTCAATATGGTTAGAAATGACTTGTGATTGGGACTATCTTAAGCTATTGTGGGTCCAATTCTAATGGGGAATTAGCACATCTTAATACAGACACATGGCTAAGGGATAACACAGATAGCTTTGGTCTCACAAAGAGTTGACACCATTATTTTTAGGAGAGAGGGACTCTGATTTGATTTATTTCTTCTCCCATTTTATATTTAATTTTAATTTGATATCTTGCCTCTGTCTTTCTCATTGTTTAGCTAATACGCACTAACTACACATGTTGGCCTTTAACATATATATATTGTCAAGATTTAAACTATCTTTTAAGTACATATATGTGTTCTTGTCATTTAAAGGTCTCCACTTATCCGTAAACACCTTCGATAAATGCAAATAAATAGCTTCCTTCAAATTAAAGAGATAGAGAAAGATTCTTTCTTATCTTTTGGCCACTAGTCACTTTGATGTTACATTCAACAATGCAGCATAGTTGAGCTTGAGCATACCACAATTTGTTTCCAAGAATAAGATCCTTCATATCTACATGTTTGAATAGTTTTAAAATGACTTCTCAGTGATAAAATATAACAGGGGTCCCAACTCATTAGTAACACCATCATTTTCCTTCTGTTGTACGTAGTTCCATTTCTATACACATTAAACAGTAAACAACTCTGGTTAATTTGATAACAACTAATGAGAAAATATTAGTAATTGGATAAGTAAAGATGATTGTGAGCCACGCCTGGCTCAGTATAAGATTGTTCAGTACTGACAAAACTAAAAACACCTTTAACAAATATATATAGAAAGACATATAGCAAACTCTATCCGGTTCAGATTAGCAGTTTTCTCGATAATTTAGTGCTGCTAAGCCTTAACTCATGGTTAAAACTTAAAACCCTACTTTTCGCTACCATGCAGCAGCTGATTATATAATCCAATTTACTTTGTTAATACAATACAATCTCAATTAATTAAATATCCTGTAATCAAATAGATGAGTTAAATTATTTCCTCGCTCGTTTAGCACCACCTAATATGTAATACGTCTCGAAGTTAAAAAAAAAAAAAAAAAGATATTACGCCCATAATTGGTATAATTTAAATTTGGATTATAATAATAAGATGGTAGGGACCTCGAGAAGAGAAAAAATAAATAAAAGAAATGAAACGGGAAGCGTGTGGAGTGGAAGAGAGAGTCACATGTGGGTAATTATTCTTGTTGTTCCCTTGTGTAGTTAACACGTGTCAGAGCTTTGGCTTCACCACCAACTCCGGTCCCTCCCCGCTCCGTCGAACTCACTCTTTCCCATGCTCATTTTCTTAACTTGCCTTCACTTTACTCTTCCATTTTCTTATATTTTTTTCACATATTTTATGTAATTTAAAAAAAAAAATTATAATGATTTGTCACATTGCTTTTACAGTCTTTTCGAGAGTGGATTTAGCACTTTTACGAAACAACTATATTTTTACTATTGAATTGATTAATTCATTGTCTGTTGCACAGAAAAAATGATAAAGAATTTATTGAATACTGCAATCTTTTTATTAATACTTTCGTTGTAGAATGCTGATATATAATATACTATTGTTTGCCATCATTTCTTAATTCAACTTGAAGTAGATATTTTCATCGAATAAGATTAAACTATGTATATTAAATTAATTATTTTATATCAAAATATTATTTGAAATGTATGTAATGTACGTATAACATTTTCTTCGAGATAAAAGAAAATTTTGAAGGAGAGGATGATAGCCCTCACTCCAATGTGACACCGGCTTTAGGTAAGTTTAGTTCACGCTTAATTTATGATCATAATTAATTCTTTTGTTTATGTTAACGAGAAATTCTTCTTCTGGGACTGGCATTTTATTTTTATGGGATAATCTAAAAATATGTAAATATCTCAATGTCATACGTATTAATTGAATTGAATTAAATTTTTTCTTTTTTGGTCAGCCCCATTTCTGATAGAATTTATTATGAGTCATTGCTATGTCACTTTCATCAACCAAATACAATTCTTGCTTTATATTTTTCCACTGAATCAGCTGGTCCATGATGTTTTAGTTTTAACTCCATTTCCTCAAGTTCTGGGCCTTGCTTTGAAAAGTCGAACAGATAAAATAATGGTTAAAATTAAAAGAAAAATAAAAAGAGAATATCCTTTTTATCAGTTGAAGGCATGACGATGACGATTGAATTCCATGTTGACGGTAACCAGAAAGAAATACGAGAATTCTTTTGAATGTGTCCTCTGCCTCGTTTTGGATTTTCTCTTTAACTTCATAAAAAAATTCCAACCTTATTAATTGACAATGCCACCGATTTCACCCTTCACTCACAATCTGTTTGGTTTCATAATCTGCAAATTTGACTAAGTTTTTAAGAAGTTAGGAGGCTTTTCCTCATTTAATGCTCATTAATTCTATTATATTTAGTGAAATTCTTCTTATATGGTGAAATTTACTTAATCAATTTCCTCAATATTAAACTGTTGTTTAAAATATATAAATAACCACAAAATCATATGCCTTAATTTAATTACCTTTAATAAAAAAAAAAAAAAAAACCAAAATAGTTATAATGCACTAGATTGTTAAGTTTAACATAGTTTAGCATAATCAGATTAATAAATTATAATGTTAAATATTAGAGTATCGAATTTAATATGATTTAACATAGTCTAACGTTATATATTTAAGAACATAATATTTGTTGTTGCTTTAAGGATATAATTGGCAATATAATAGATTTTATGACTGTATTTATCTTTTAAATAAAACATTTATTTTAGAAAAATAAGATTACTAAACTTAGTTATGTATGTTCAAACTCTTTAATTTAAATTTCTACATAACCTTAGTTTAAATTACTATTTAACCTCATTTTTTTTAATTACTGAATGAATGAATTATAATAATAATTCCTCTCTTTTGCAGATATTTACATTTCTTTTAATGTTTACTAGCACCATTTATCATAAATCTAAATATAAAAAAATTAAGAATGTTCACAATTATAATTTTCATCCATAATAATATTTAAATTTCAACATGAATGATTTAGATGAAAATAATAATTTTATATTTATTAAAATGATTAATCTTTATCTAAAGGTATACAAAAAAAATAACCCTTTTAAATTAGAGAAACGTTCTTGGAGAATAAATTTTGATAAAGTTTCCTTAAGGGCATTTTAAGAAAAGGTTGCATTAATTGATGATATTGGTTAAAGGAGAAGTATTTAATTGGTATAAATTGAATGAAAATAGAGCAGTCTGTTTTTGGCATGGAATTCATTTAAATTTATTTATTAGTGCTATCATTTTCATAATTAGTTAACACAATCCTTTAAACCAATATAATTTTTAAAAATAGTTTGAAGTTAAAAAATATGTTACATATTTTTATTCGTTTTTCATGAAATTATATTCTAATTATATCCCATTGATCTTCTTCACTTTTGGTTTTGGATACTAAGTTAAAAATATACTTAATCTCAACTCCAATCAATCATATTCATAAGCATCATTTGATTTAATAATGAATTGTAGAATTAGGAAATAATTATTTAAAAAATCATTTTTTAAGAATGAAATTAAAATCTGACATCTTTTTAATTAACTAAATAAATAAAATTATTCATCTAATTTCTTTTCAGTTTCACCTCTTCACTTTGGGCTTTAGCAGCTAGAAAAATCACTCAAGTCAACTCTAGCACTAGAGTAAAAAAAAATTTAATTTTTTTTTACATTTCTTATTTTTAGAAAATTAAAATAACTCTTATATACTTTAATTAAGTATATTTGATTAACAAAATTAAGAAATAAAATATATTGTTTTAAAAAAAGGAATAGTAAATTAATTTATTTGTTAGTTTAAAGAAATTTTGATATTTAAATTCTAATGCTAATTTAGAGAATAATAAAAAAAAATTATAATGATTCTAGTGCTAGAGTGAACGCATGAAAGTTGTGAATGGGTAAAAGTGGAACAAAAGTAGATGGAAGGTCTTAGGGACGGATGACCCACCTTTAATTAAAAAAAAAAAAAAATATTATTATGTATAATTTATAGATTTTGACACACCCTAACATAAATAATAATAAATAAAAATATTAATACGTATTAGTTTTTATTTTGGTTTACCCTAACAAAAATTTCCGGATCCACCCTTAGAAGGTCATATGAACTAAACCAATTAAAAAAAACTGTCATATTTTAACTTAAAAAAAAAAAAACAAAAGAGTTTTTAAGTAGTTTTCTCATATTAGATACACTTAAGTTAAATTTTGATATAAAATTTAAGTAGATTACATGATAAATGATTAATGAAAGTCTTTATTATTATTGCAAATGTTTGAATATTTGCAACATGATGAATATAAAATTGATAGGTAAAGAGACTTTAAGTAGAAATGAAGATAGATGAGTGTAGTAAGGTATGCTTTACACAAGAAAATAATGTAAATGTGAATCCCTTCTTTCCATAAAGCCAAAGGCTTACTTCACGACAAGGTCATCTTTTGCATTTTCATCTATCTCATTTTCATCGAAGTTTATAAAGTTAGGCACGGGCCCTGCAACACTAAATTATTTTAATCTGCTGACTTTTTTTTTTTTTTCACTTAAACATTTAATCTATTGATGATAAAAAACATCATAAATTCTTTATTTCTTATTACGAATCAATTTATAGAAATAATCTAATATCAATAAATCTTATATCTAAAATTACTGAATTATATTTGCCTATTACAGTACTAGTTTTTAGCCTAATTTTAAGTGAACCTGTCTCCTGTGTAACTGTGAAAGGATAAGGATTAGGGGAAAAATGACGTTTATTCGTAATTGAATATTAAATTTTATACACTGAAATTTGAATGAAAAATTTATTCAAAATTTAATTTAGAAAAAAAAAAATTAATGATCACGCAGTAAATGGCATTAAAAAAAAAAAAAAAAAAAGGCTCAGTTCCTACTCATCAACTGCCACACTCTTCTGTCATTTTTCAAACTCAAAAACTGCAACGATATTTTACCGATAAGAAACACGATAAATTGCCATACCCTCTCGCTCTCTCACCACAGGTAGAAAAAAAAATGAAGAACAAGTCGTTCTCAAACTTTAACTCAGTTTGAACGTCATTTAATTACCATTCTGCCACCCTCTTAATTACCGCCTGCACCTCCAATGCCATATAAATATACAAACACAAACACAACAATATATGAAATAGTCAGTCAGTCTTATACCAATTTTTAATTTATTCTTTCTTTGCCATCAATTCAAGCTTCAAAAATGCATTCTCTTTCTCTCTCTTTTCCTCAATCTCTTATTTCGTAGATTCAATTCATGTTTCTTTTTCTTTTGCTAAGGTTTGTGTTTCTTTTCTACTGATGACTTTTATTCAAATGCAATTTAAATGTATTTATTTGATTGGTTCTTCTTTTTTGGTTAGGTGGTTTGTTTGTTAAGAGATTAGTGTGATTGAGATCTTTACAAAAAATGCGGGTGAAAGAAATGCATCCCTTATGTTGTATTTCACTGGAAAGTCCGGGCATCGGTGACCAGTCACCAGATATGTGGCTGTCCAGGACGAGGAGTTTACCGGCTGGTTCGGTGTCCGGTTTTTACGGATCTGAGGGCAATGCACAAGGATCGGAGGGAACGGTTGCTGGAGTTTTGTACAAGTGGACAAATTACGGCAAGGGATGGAGATCCAGGTGGTTTTTGTTGAAAAACGGTGTGCTGTCATATTCTAAGATTCACCGACCTGAGTATTTAAATTTACTTCCGCCCACTGATGACGTCAGATTGATCGGAGAAATTTCCACTAATCGCCTTTCCAGAATGGACAGTGGCGGTTTTAGACGGAAGCAGCAGAAAGATGTTGGCATTGTTCATTTGAAGGTAAAATTCAATAATTATCTAAAAATGAATCAATAGAACGACGCTTTTTGGCGGTAGATATAGAAAAGGTTGCTAAAATAGGCAATAATTTGATTTAAATTTTACTTTTGAGTACTACCGGTTTTGTCAATTGTTATTTTTTCCAATTTTGGTGCTGAAATTAAATTTATTTGAAAGCTTTGATATCTGAGCAAAGCAAACAGTGAAGCAACGATGGTTTATAGCATTATTTTCCTCTTATAATTTACTGTGATCTGTCAAGGACTCTCTCTCATCTTTTTAGTGATTAGTGATTTCGATTTTCAAGCTCATCTTTCACCTTTAAAGTCTGGTTTTCTACAGTTTAACTGGTTGTTAATGTTGAGTGGGTCACATCAGCAGGTGGGCTGGAGGGGTTTTGATAGGCTATGGTGGAGGTGTAGGTTATAAGCTATGGTCACATCATNATCTAAAAATGAATCAATAGAACGACGCTCTTTGGCGGTAGATATAGAAAAGGTTGCTAAAATAGGCAATAATTTGATTTAAATTTTACTTTTGAGTACTACCGGTTTTGTCAATTTTTATTTTTTCCATTTTTGGTGCTGAAATTAAATTTATTTGAAAGCTTTGATATCTGAGCAAAGCAAACAGTGAAGCAACGATGGTTTATAGCATTATTTTCCTCATATAATTTACTGTGATCTGTCAAGGACTCTCTCTCATCTTTTTAGTGATTAGTGATTTCGATTTTCAAGCTCATCTTTCACCTTTAAAGTCTGGTTTTCTACAGTTTAACTGGTTGTTAATGTTGAGTGGGTCACATCAGCAGGTGGGCTGGAGGGGTTTTGATAGGCTATGGTGGAGGTGTAGGTTATAAGCTATGGTCACATCATTTCTTGATCGGTATTGGTTGGTTAGATGATGGGATTTGAGCTCTCCTATCGCATGATCATTCTTTTCTTTGATTTTCCTCACGTCCCATCCCACCATATTCTTCAACTTACCGTGTTTTCTTTACTTTCGTCGAACTAATACGCTTCTCTTCCCTCTGTTTTCAAGTAAAACGACGTCAATGGTTATCTAAAAAAGAAAAGATGGAACAGTGCAGTGAATAGTGACCGCATTTTGACCGGTCGGAGATATTTCTTCTGGGTTTCTGTGTTTGCAACCGTCTTTTGTGTGTTTGCGTTCTTTGACTTGTTTCGGTGGGTTACCTGTTCGGCATTATTTTTAGTTAAATAAACAAAGAAGAATAAATGTGGGGACTTGAGACCAGTAGGTGGAGCTTAGGCTTTATGCCATTTGAAGATTGCCTTGATGCTCTTGACCGCAAAACAAAGGTTTTTTTTTAGACCGTTCTCTTACCACTAGATCTGAATGCTGAATTCGTCCCGTGTTCTTTAGAGCCAGTGGTAAAAATTCTAATGTCACTTAGTGGTTTTTTTTTTGGGGGGAGGTTTGCGAGTCTGTTATGATGTTTTATATTTTTGCGGCCGGACGATTGTTGGCGTCATTAGGAGCATATAAGGATTCTTGGCTTTTTTAAAAACCACTTGGCTCTCTTATGGTAATGAGTTCTGCTTTTATTATTTCTTGGTGACCTCAAGGAGGATAGACTGAGTTCAAGTGACTGGTTTCGCTTCTGGGTAAGCCTACTGTTTAATAGTAGTAAGCTCCTTAAACGGTGATGCTTTTATTTTCACATTATTTCTCTCGTCAAGATTTTCAACTTGGCATTATCTGATTTATACTATTATTTATTCATCCTTAGTTAGGGAAACGGTTTTGGTAATAGTTTGACTCATGCTTCATAGTTGATATGTTCGTGTTGAACAATGTGATGATGTTGCAATTCTAAAGTCTTCACGTTTTTCACAGAGATATTTTATTTGAATATTTGTAGCAGATCTCGTCATTTCGGGAAAGCAAATCCGATGATAAGCGGTTTTACATATTTACTGCTACAAAGACTCTACACTTGAGAACTGGTTCAAAGAGAGATCGTGTGGCCTGGATACAAGCTTTGGTCTCAACTATAAGTATACACTTACTGAGACCACTGAATGATAGTCTCTCCCTCGTACCAAAGGATATGTCAGTATCAACTGAGAGGCTTAAAAAGCGCTTAGTGGAAGAGGGAATCAATGAAAATCTTGTGAAGGACTGTGAACAGATTATGCTTTCCGAATTCTCTGAAATTCAAGGACAACTTAAAGTTCTTTGTGAAGATAGATCCAGTTTGCTCGACACATTGAGGCAGTTGGAGGTAATAACTTAATAATTAGTATGCTTTATCAATGAAAATGCTTGTAACAATCATGAGTACTTTCTTTTGTTAATAGCTACAATTTTTAATTTAATGTAAATCAAGTTTAGTTTTTACCAAACCTTTGTTTCTACTATAATAGTCCGGTTAAATTCAGTCGTTTCCATTTTTTAGTTCTCTAGACTATAGGTTAATGTAATGAGTGCATGAGATAGTTTAAATAATTCTGTTCATTGTGCTTAAGTTTACTAACTATAAGCTTAACCTAACAAAATCCCAGTCACAACTACTTGAACTTGAGGTGGATATTAAGATTTTCTTATTCACCTATTATGAATGTAGGTGAATTCCTGTAAGTTAAATGACTTCTAAGAACTTTTTTTACCCTGCATCATCTTCTTTTATTTTAAATCAAGTTCTTAGTATTCTTTGCCCTTATTGATGCAAACCTTGCCACCTTAACCGATTATTTATCTCCCTCAATTAGCTCTTTTAGAAACAGCATGGAATTGCCTTCGCCCTTTTTCTATCCAATTATCTCAATGTCTACCTTTTCAACCATGCTTATTATAGACCCAGTATTCTTGATTGATCATGAAGCAAAACTTTGTGAGATAATGATGTTTGTATGATGGAATTAAGTAGTGGACCTATCATTTTATGAACTCAATATTGAGGTAAGAAATCAAAAAAAGAATAGAGGATTAGGTACTTATGTGGAATTTTGGACCATTCTGCCAGTGATTTGGTGATTGAAAATCTGAACAATTGAAGCTTTTACAGCTTTGATTGTATTCCTACCTGCCCATGAGGTTTTCTCTCTGAGCCTGCATTTAGATTTTCCAGTGAGGCCATGTAGCTGAATAGATTGGACTTTGATCATTTCCTCTATTCAAAGAGTTCTCAAGTTTGCTATAGATCGAATGATCTAGTGAGAGAAAACTTTCTTAATTTCGTAATTGTGTTGGAGCTTGGTTCAGCCTTCAGTATATGAGAAACTAATAGAAGATACATGTACAATTACAAAAACATAGTGTTTTTTATGTTTGTAAATAATGTAATTTAGGTTCTTTTTTCTGCTTTTGCTGAAGGACCCCACATGTGTGTGAAACCTGTAGTGATTTATTTTTTTAATAGACTGAAACATTACTAAACCTTTCACTAAATTTGTTATTTTAGAATGAGTATCAATTTATAATGAAAGGGAGTAACTGTACATGAAGTAGGGACCTTGATATTAATAGCAACAAACTAATTGGCTTTCAATGTAAAGCCACCAATTATGTGTGCTTGTATGTGTGTTTATAGATATATTTCATTGGTTGATATTTGATGTCTTGTCAAAGTTTGATATTGTAATGGTTTAGCTTGAAATTCTTGGCAGCTTTCTATTTTTGGCGATTTTCAAAATGCTTGCAACAAGTGTCAAAAGTGCCTGTTTTTAATGATATGCAATTGGTTTAAGTTTTGAAATTTTGTTCAAGTTTAATATGGAATTGGTATTGAGTGAAAACTTTGGCTGCTTGTTATCTTTTTTCATGTGTTTCAAAATTCAGTGTTTCGTAACAGTTGTTCTTTCCATTTTTTGTTGTTTAATTTGGCTGCCTTTTATATATCTGCAAATTTGAATTGCATGATTATACCATATATCTATGTGCATATCTGTTGTACCTTAGAAAAAAATTCTTTTTCATATGCAGGCTGCTAATATTGAAGCTGATGCCTCTGGAATTCATGATGGTGAATACCGCTTGACCAAGCATGAATTGTCCAGTCTAGGGCGTGGAAAATATAGTGGTACTTTCAATATCCATCACTTAAGCTTCTCCTTGTTTATATTTATATATTGAAATACAATTTATTTACAAGTAATTATGTACTAGTATAAAGAATTAGCATTTGTTGAAAAGAAAATCATGCCAGGACATCTATAGTCCCTTCTGTGATGGAAAATGTTGGGCTTAGCTAAGTTGAAACAAATTGGTTAAAGGGGTTCTTGATATTGAGTGCTGTAAGAGATTGAAAGCATTCCTATCAAAGAGAGATTGAAAATACGTTTTCTCTGGAAATCACTATGTATTCTCTTTTAAGCCTTTAAGCTTAAAGATCATCCCACTCTTGAAATTTTTTGCTATCAACTGTTGTTCATCTTCAGCATTACAGATTCTGTCAATAGAAAGCGAATATAAATGTTGTGTCCGTTTTCTTAATCTGCATTAGCTTTATCGGTTCTGCATAAAAAAGGGAAATAGTTATGTATCTTGTGTATACTGCCTATTCCTTTTTCATGTAGTCTGCCTTTTTTTTTTTCACCTCTCTTTAATTTTTTTCCTTTTTCCTTATAATCTTTGTCTCTGAGAAAGAAAATTTTGATGAGTGATTAGGGTTCAACATTTGATCATCTCCTCCAGGTTTTGCTTGCAATATAAGTGGATATTATAAGGTCATATTATTTACATAACTGATTTCTCTTGAAACGTTGAACCAATCATGGTTCTATCGATCATTTGTTTGAAAAATAAGTTCAATGGGTTCATGTTGGGTGTTTTTTTCTTCCTCTCTTTTTTGGTGCGGTGTGGGGATAGAGGCTGAAAATAGCAAAAAAAACAAACATCACTTGGACAAAACAGAAATGGGGAAAAAGAAAAAGAGAATGTCACAAGAGGTCCGTTTGAGGACCCTCAAAACGCTGTCACTACCAAAAGGAAAAGCTTATCTGCATTGGGGAAAGCAATGGATTTATTGTTTCTTGCCTTAGAGTCTATAATAGTGCAATTTCATTGGATGCCTTTGGAGCTTGATTCATTGCCAAGATTGAGTTCTATCTGGAAATTTAAATTCCTTCAACAAATAACTTTTTTCAAAGCTTAAAGGCAATGGATACATTCATCCAGAGTTACAATAATATCATATTTTATCTTTTGTTATAAATTTCATGTTATTTTCTGGTTTTAAATATCACAAACTCATTATCTACCTGTATTTTATTAATTTCATTCTGAACTTAAAGTTCCAAATGAAGTTTTAAGTCTATGTTATGGACTTGAAGATTGTTGCTGATAATTTGATCTATTTATGATTATTTATAACTGCTTCCTCCATGCTCATATTTCATGACATCTTGTTTTGGTTTACAGAATGCAGCACAACTGAGTCATCTGATGATGTTGAGAAACAAGAGCTTGAGGAGGTATCAGATGAGGATGAAATGTCCTTTTACGACACAAGAGAGTATTTTAGTGAACTCTCTGTTAGTTCTGGGTCTGTAAGAGGAGTTACAATTCAAGCAGAGAAGCATAAAGAACCTGGAAACCAATGTGATAATGTGGACAAGATGCATGATAAGAAGGAAAAATGTGATTCGAGATATCCACACATTGAAAGGCGAAAAAAGCTACCTGATCCAGTTGAGAAAGAGAAAGGTGTCAGTCTTTGGTCTATGATCAAAGATAATGTGGGAAAAGACTTAACACGAGTTTGTCTGCCTGTTTATTTTAATGAACCAATATCAACCCTTCAGAAATGTTTTGAGGATTTGGAGTACTCTTATCTTCTGGATCGAGCATATGAGTATGGGAAAGTGGTAAGGCTTAAACAGATACATTAATTCTTAGTATCTAAATAGGCTATGCTGTTTAAATAATGTGCATATACTTTACAACATGTGTGCCTATTTCTACAGTATAAGACTCCAATTTCTGTGGTTAGAACATTATATGTTTCTTTTTGCAAAATTTCCTTCCACTACATGCTTTTATGATATGATATTTTTGAAGGTAGTTTTTGTGAATTATATTTGCTCAAATGATATAAACCATGACAAAATTTTGGGTAAATAACTGATAGGGCATGCATCCATGGAAATTAGTTTTCTCCATTTGGTTTCTCATCCATATCAAAATGAATTATCCATGTTTTGATGATGATTAATGACTTCTTTTTCTTATAAAATTTTCAAGCAAATGAGTACTTTATAGTGATCAAGGATTCAAAAAACTGATCTCATTTTTTCTGTTTCTCAGGTATTGTCTCTATAGTCTGAGGCCAACTTTTTAGTGTAATGTCTTCCAAGTATTGTGGACTGAAATATTGGCCAACACCCACTTTTTAAACCAGATTTCTCTTAATACTTTTCTGATAAGAAGCTCTATGCATTATCAATGTTTGCATTTTCTGCTTCATAGTAATTCTTGTTGTCAACTTAAGTAAAACAAATTTTTCCTCCAAACTAATTCCATGTGAGAAGTTTAATTCATGCTTATTATACTGTCCATATGAAGGGTTGTGCATGTAAGCTATTCAAGTTGTGCTCTTCTTGGTTCATTATTTCAAGACAATATTTTATAATGTATATATTGAATCAGTCTCTTCCAAATGCTCTTGTAAGCTTCAGGTTTTATTATATCCTTTATAATACTAACCTGTCATAAATTCAAGAATAAACACGGGTCATAATAGCCAGGTGTAAGTCCCCTCTATAAAACAGGGAGTTTGCTTGTTGAATCTCAGGAATGGGCTACTCCCGTTCTACCTGCTGTAGCTTTTCAGGTTCCGAGGCAAGGGCTACCAGCATTGTCTATGGCTTACATTACAATTGAAAGGAAAACAATACATATATTTTTTTCCTGTTGGTTATGTGCATCAAATTCTCAAATCTGCCTCTGTTTCAGGACTTCTTGGCATGTTTTGACTGTTTTTTGAGCATTAAAAACTGATATTGTTTTTATGTCTGTTAACTTTTACACTTTACTCATTTGGGGTCTTCTGATTTGATATCAGGGGAACAGTCTCCTAAGGGTTCTCAATGTTGCTGCTTTCGCTGTTTCTGGATATGCTTCCTCTGAAGGCAGGCATTGTAAACCCTTCAATCCTTTACTCGGAGAAACTTATGAAGCTGACTATCCTGATGCAGGAGTTCGGTTCTTCTCTGAAAAGGTCAGTAACTAGAATTCAATGACAGAGGTATCATCATACATGTGGTGAATATAATATGGAGCAGTTATATTGGCCTAAATTGATCAATTAGCTAATAGATGAACATTTTTAAACTTCTCAACAATTAGGAGAAAATGCACTATTTTGGCAGAGACTTGGTGCTTTGAGAATATGACGTGTTTTAAAAGTCCTCTGGGTTGGGATAAGTAAAAAAAAAAAAAAAAAAAAAAAAAGAGAGTACCTTTTGTTTTCGTTTGGTAGACTAAACTGCCATATTACATTTATAGAGGCACTATATAATTTGTCAAAGATTCATCATACCTAAGATGAGAAATTTCCTGTAAAGTATGTTTAGGAAGAATTTTGAAGTTTTGTTTGCTGGTCTTGATTATGTATGAGAGATTAAAAATTAATTAAATATTGTGTAAGAGTTCTTTAGAAGCGCTGGAAGTGGGGGAAGGCATGATATTCATATTTTCTATTATGATGCACTGATCATGTAGGAATTCAGATGTAGTTTAATTTCTTGGGCTTCTACAATTTAATACAAATGTGATGTGTTACATTATGTTTTCATTTTCTCTTTCTTAAATCAAAACATATTTCACTTATATATCAAGATGGAGCAGGTCAGTCACCACCCAACCATCGTTGCCTGCCACTGTGAAGGTAAAGGGTGGAAATTTTGGGGTGAGAGCAATGTCCGCACTAAATTTTGGGGACGGTCGATTCAGGTTGATCCCATTGGAGTTCTGACCCTAGAGTTTGATGATGGTGAAATATTCCAGTGGAGTAAGGTGAGCCTGCTGCATGATTGTGGTTTTGGGGCATATTGAACTCATTTATTGTGATCTTTGGCTTCCTTTTTAATGTTTGTACACAAATCATTAAAACATTTTCATGCTGTCTTAGGTGACAACAAGTATTTACAATCTTATCCTTGGTAAAATATATTGTGATCACCATGGGACGATGCATGTTCAAGGTAATCGTGAATATTCATGCAAACTCAAGTTCAAAGAACAGTCTATTCTTGATCGAAATCCCCACCAGGTTAGTAGTCCATATTTTAGGCAATTTCTGCTCCATTTGCCATCCAGGAAATATTAGAACTCTGTAAACTTGCTTGATTTACATCTGTGTGGATCTACATGTTGTGCTAAACATGAGGATGTTATCAAAATTCAAAAACAAGTATGCTGAACATTTGATAATGTCCCTGCTTTTCCCCAGGTCAATGGATTTGTTGAAGATATTACAGGGAAAAAGGTAGCTACATTATTTGGGAAATGGGATGACAACATATATTATACTAGCGGTGATGGGACTGGCAAGCCGAAGGATTGCAGTTTCTCATCAAATGCCTCTTTGTTGTGGAAAAGTAATAAGGCCCCTCCTAACCTCACTCGGTACAACTTAACATCGTTTGCGATCACAGTAAATGAGTTAACACCAGGATTGCAGGTAGAGATGGTGTATTAAATCTAATCTCATATGCAATTTCATTTTTCCTCTTATGCATATCTAATTGTTTCTTATAGCTGTGTCTGATCCCGGGTATTTGATCACGGATTAAGGAGAAACTTCCACCTACGGATTCCAGGCTCAGACCAGACCAGCGTCATCTGGAGAATGGGGAATATGAGAAGGCCAATGTGGAGAAGCAGCGGCTGGAAAGGAGACAAAGAATGGTATGTTTAGTACCTTTCCTAATTTTTTTTGCATGGTATGCATTCCAACTTCTTTGAATTCTGTGTTTCTTGTTTGATTTGTTGCAAACGAAAGATGCTCAATTATTTGCTTAAATTATATATTTATTTACATGTAGTTTTTGTGCAGAAATTTCTGATTGCAAATCATGTTGACTATTTTTCCTTGATGGATGAACATGAAAGATCATTTATACTGTGAATCATTTTATGACTTTGAATATTACACTATCTTCATAATTGTAAGACTTATCAGCAAGAATCTCTGTCTTAAGTGGTGTGATTTAAATATCAAAGTTTACATTAATGAAACAATGACTGTGCAGCTTCTTTTATTCATCATGCTTTCTCTTATTTTAATCAGTCAAGGAAATTACAAGAGAATGGATGGAAGCCTAGATGGTTCAAGAGGGAAGGTGAAGATGGACCCTATCTCTATGCTGGTGGGTATTGGGAAGCTCGAGAACAGTGCAAGTGGGATGGATGTCCAAATATTTTTGTAGATTTTAAAGAAGATGATGTTCATACCTCTGAAGGCTCTTGAACTTAAATAAGGTGTGTATTTTTTTCACTTGAGAACAACGTTAATACATACTCCAGGCGTGCAATTTGCTTTGATTATCCTGCTGCTGTTATATATCACATTTTGTCATTCTATGGTAAAAGCTTCTAAGCGCATTATTTAGCAGCAAAAGCCCCCCGCTTCTATATATAGCTAAAAGTGCATAAGACTCTGGATATTGTTTAAATGATTGATCCTTGTCTAAGACTAAATATCGAGAATCGGTATGTTTTCACAAAAACAATCTTTTTAAATGATTGCCTTCTGTTTCCACAACAAAAAAGGTCTAGTAAAAGGAGTAATTGGGTTATTGAAGAAAGTTTCCTAAGCAATTTTCATTCCCATTTTCCCCTAATTCCTTGCCCTCTCTGGGATCCAAACAGATGGGAGAGAAAGGACATATTCCTATGGCTAACATAGGTCAAATTTACCGTTTTGTAGCATAAATTATTTTGTTGAGACCTGATTGGGCTAAACTTTGTTGATAATGCAGAGTGAGGTAGAGCTAGTTCTCATGGCCATTTCAGAGCCACAGTGGTGTGGATGTTGCCACCAACATTACTGTCTGGGGTTGACAAAATTGAGTTTCCTTGGACATCTGGCTGGGGGTGAATCTTTCAGTCAATTGATGAAAAATTGGTCAGCCTAATATTTTCCTTGTAAAATTGTCAAGTCAAATTTCTGATGCGGCAGGGGGGTTGTTTGTGTAATGTAGTCTCCCTCTTTCGCTCTCCACAGATTATTTGTTATAGTTCTATAGTGGTAGGCTTTGGCTGACAATTTCATTTCCATATTTATTTGTATTTCTTTGTTAGGAATAAATGAGGAAAAAGAAAAAGAAAAAGAAAAAGAAAAAAGAGATGTATTCTTGTCATCGCTAAAAGTGAACCAATGGTTTGTCATACTTCCCTTCCATCAATTCCCACCCTTGTACCAATAGTGAAATAATAATAAAAGTCAAGGGAAGACTGAGAGACATTTCATAAGAAAAGTAATCGATTAATTTTAAATGTATTCATGATTGTCAGAAGATATGATATATACCTATGGTTCTTTCTTAATCTATTGAATTAAAGCTTGTACTAGATATTAAAACACCAAGATAAGATATTGATTTTTTTGTTATCGGGGGTGTTCGGGATGGTTTACGCGTACTTTAACTAGTCTCTCTTCCGAAACAGGGTAAGCCTTATAGTCTGTAGCTAACAATATTAGTAACTATTTTTGTGATTTGAATAGATCACAGGGAGAACAAACCCCTTAGCCCCAAGCCTTTAACACTTGACCAATCCAGTGTTGGTTGATAAGATATTGATTTTCCTCGTAATTTTCGCAATTACTCTTTAGGACTTGGCCAATCCAATGTTAGTTGATAATATTGATTTTCCTCTAATTTTTGCAAATACTCTTTAGGAATTTCAAATGATATTAATTTCAAAACTTAGGTTAATGGTGTACAGTGGATTTGTAGGCGAATGGTTAATTATGTTATGCTATTTCACTATTGGTTCATCAAATTAATCATATAGTGGTGTTTTGAAAAATAGAAAATGTAGTCGGATGTTTTGTTGACATTGTGTTGAAGACGTAACATTTAATGTTATTAACCACATTTGTTACCAATATTTGCCTAAATCCTTGTTTACATTAGCAAAATTACAAATGTTCAGCTTACCAAACATTAAATAAGCGCACTTGTCACTGACTTGATATTCAATAAGAACACTTGTTACACGTTGGGTGCTTGTCAACTTTTCAAAACACTAGCCTATTAGGTCAGTAACGGATCCAGAAATTTTTGTTAGGGTGAACCAAAATAAAATTTAATAACATATAATATTCATATTCTATGTTTTTAGTTGAAATTGACATTAAAAAAAAAAAAAATTACATATAAATATTTTAAAAAAAAAATTCATGGCCCACCCTTAATATACTCTAGATCCGTCCCCTGTATTAGGTGATGTTAGTATTCACCCTTATATTTTCAAGACTTAATAGTGTCTACCAATGTGAAGTATAACATTCTCCCCAACCTAATTATGTGAGGCTCTCGTCACTTCCAACAATATTATTAGCTGGTCTAACTCACACATTGGTTGGGTTTTAAAGGGGTCCATTTTAGTCGTCTAACCCTTGTCACCATCCTTGGCCTCGACTCACCCTTTGGTTGGTTTTGGAGGCCCACATAGTGGGATAACCCATTCCTTTGGGGAGCTCACATAACGGATAATAACCTATGGGTTGAACACTTCTGGAATACCCAAAAACTAGCCTATTAGGTAATGCTACTAACCTGTCCTTATAAACCCACATTAGATAACAACAAAGTGAGAAAAAAAGAACTATTAAAGCTTAAAAAAATACATAATAACATTCTCATTTATCCAATGAGAGATAGAAATCAACAAGAAAGCAGCCAGGAAAGTAGCTGAGAAATTGCAAGAAAATGAGAGAAAATGAGGGAAAGAATTCTGGAAATATCGTGTATTATTTCTTTTAACCCGAAACAGTTACAAAGTTTGTTTTTATACAAACTGACCCCAGTCAACAAGTCAACAGGTCAGCCTAAATGAGATTTACAAATTTGTCCTCTAAATGCATTAACAAAGAACCTCCATACTCTTAACATTCCCTGGTAAACTGAACCTCTATTGAACTTATATTAACCAAGTAGGACTACTTAACTGCCTATTTCACATATCCTAACATTCCCTCGTAAATTCAACCTCCATAGAACAACTCAGATGCCATTCAAAACAGATCACTGAGTGCTTCTAATTAAACTATTTCCAGCACAGTAGTAGCAACATTAGTAAATGAGTAGTAGCTTGAATTTTCAGTATGTCAAAGAACCAAAATCAACAGTAGCAGATGCAAAATCTTCCAGGCTTGTGAAATTGTATAAAATTGTAAAATAGAACAATTCTAACTGTAACTTTTCAGCATATAACAACAGTCAGCTGTAAAAGATTTTCCAGCACTAAAATTCTCCAGCAATGAACTTAATGCATTTCAGCACAGAACAATAGCTCAATCACAATTACTTAATCAATATAGCAGCTTAACCTCAATTACTTGATCAACATAGCAGCCAACAGCAGCTCAATTCGCAATTACTTAATCAAACATAGCAGCCAACAGCAGCTCAATTCGCAATTACTTAATCAACATAGCAGCCAATAGCAGCTCAATCTCAATTACTTGATCAACATAGCAGCCAATAGCAGCTCAATTTCGTTTACTTAATCAATATAGTAGCAAAAAACAAGCAAAATCCCTTACCTAAATTCAATCATCTCTTCATTTGGTAGCTTAGTCATTTTAATCATATAGTATAGTCCAATTACTCAACTAAGACATTTCAATCACTCAACCAATATAGCACCTAAAATCAACGCAACGCAACACGAAGCACCAAGAATTTATAAAATCAACTCAGACAGCTATTCTTTGCATTTAGCAGGTAAATCAACAGACAGTTTTGAGGGGGGAACAGGAGCAGCTCGAATGGTCAAGTTATCCCTCAAATTTTCAAACCTGGAAGTGGAGAGAGCTTTAGTGAATATATCAGCCTTTTGATATTCAGTAGATACATACTGAACCTTAAGTTTATTTATTGTAACTTGTTCCCTCACATAGTGAGCATCCAACTCAATGTGTTTAGTTCTTCCATGAAAAACAGGATTTGAAGCTAATGAACCTGCACTTTGATTGTCACACCAAGTAATAGGTATTTCACTAAGTTTTAAACCAATTTGAGTAAACAAATTTCAAAACCAGGTTAATTCCGTAGCCCCTTGAGCCAATGCTCTATACTCAGCTTCAGTTGAGGATAGATAAACAACTTTTTGTTTTTGAGAAGTCCACTGCAATAAGTTAGTGCCAAGGAAAACACAGCACCCACTAGTTGACCTTCTGTCATGGAAACTGTTGGCCCAGATAGCATCTTTAAAACATTCTAGGTCAAATCTCTGAGTTTTACTAAACTAGAGACCAAAATTAGAGGTGCCTTTAATGTATTGAAGCAGTCTCTTGCAAGCTTGCCAATGCATTTGAGTGGGAGCCTTTAAAAATTAGCTCAACTTATTCAATGCCTAAGAGATGTCTAGCCTGGATAAAGTCAGGTACTATAGGGCACCAATAACCCTCCTGTACAGAGTTGGATTATCAAAAAGGTGCACTATCATCCATAGAAAGCTTAGTACCAACCGACATAGGTGTGGGACATGGATTGCAATCAATCATGTTTGTTTTAACTAAAAGGTCCTTATCATACTTTTCTTGGTTCATATGAAGAACAAATTCATCTCGGGAGACTTCAAAGCCAAGAAAGTATTTCAAAGAACCTAATGTTTTCAAGGCAAATTGAGTATTGAGGTATTGAACAGTCTCCTGAACCAATTGAGAATCATTGCCTGTAAGGAGAATGTCATCCACATAGACTAATACATACATAATCTTCTCCTTGTTTTGGTAAATGAATAGACTAGGATCAGCAATTGAGTGAACAAATCCCCAGTGAAGAAGAGATTTTTTCAATGTATCTAACCAGGCCCTAGGGGCCTGTTTAAGACCATATAATGCCTTGGTCAAATGACACACATGGTGTGGAAACTATGAACTAACAAACCCTTCAGGCTGAACCATATACACTTGCTCAATAAGATCACCATTCAGGAATGCAATATTGACACCTACTTGCTGAATATCCCAACCAAAACTTACAGCCAAACTCATGATTACTCGAATGGTAGGAGATTTAATAACAGGACTAAAAGTTTCTAGGTAATCGATGCCAGGTGTTTATTGAAACCCTTTAGCTACTAATCTTGCTTTAAATCTTTGAATAGTGCTATCAGGATTATGTTTGATCTTAAACACCCACTTACATCCTATAGTGTGCATATTTGAAGTAGCTAGGATCAATTCCTAAATATGATTAGCCATCAAGGCATCAAACTTAGCCTGTGTGGCAACTTTCCAAGATGGATGGGAAAGGGCCTCTGCAACTGTAGTTGGTTCCTTAGAATCTAGATAGGAAGAGGTGAGTAAAGTTGTGTTATGTGCCCTAACTTTGGACCTAGTGATCATAGGGTGTACATTTTCAGCTGAGGGTAAACTATGGATATAAGGTAACTCAACTATCAGTGGGACAATGTCGAAGGAAATGTTTGATGGGAGAGATATTGGTGATGAAATGGGAGTGGACTTTGAAGATGTGGGCTGTGTTTGGTGTTGTGGTTGGATGCAGGGGAAGACAGGGCTTGTAATGGAGATACTGGTGAGGATATTGACTAAGAATGGGATTGGTTTTGTGAAGGAATAGAGGCAGATACTGAAGAAGTGGGCTGTGTTTGATGTTGTGTTTTGGATGCAGAGGAAGACAAGGCCTGTGATGTAAACACTGGTGAGGATGTTGATTAAGAATGTGACTGGTTTTGTGTGGTAGAAAGCTGGGGAATGCGAGAAGAGATGGACTATGAGTTAGACTGATATTTTGTGGCAGGACAACCGGAGGACAGACAATTAGTATGATGTGTTTGAGACGAATGTAAAGGTGGAAGAGGCACATGCCAAGTATTATGAACAAGAGAAGTTGATCAATTATCAGGAGAGGTAGAGACAATGACAGGTCTGGAATCCTTAAAAGGGAAATCAAATTCATCAAATTTAGAACTTTTGTAAATGTAAATCCTGTTAGAAACATCTAAGCATTTGTATCATTTATGATGCAAACTATATCCAATAAAAGTACATTTGCAAGTATGGAAATTGAATTTGTGTGAATTATAGGGCCTAAGAAAAGGATATGCAACACACCCAAAAACTTTAATGTCAGAATAATTGGGAATACTATGGAACAGCTTCTGAAAAGGTCACAGATTAGATAGCACTGGTGAGGCCAGCCTATTTGTGAGATATATGGCAGTTTGGAAGGCATGCCACCAGAATTTGAGAGGCATACTACCTTGGGCAAGTAAAGTCAAGCCTTATTCTATAATTTGTCTATGTTTTCTCTCAACTCTGCCATTTTGTTGGTGAGTGTGAGGACAAGAATGCCTAAAATGGATTCCATGAGCCTTAAAGTAGGGTACTAGACATCTATATTCCCCTCCCCAATCAGTTTGAACACATTTAAGTGTAGTGTCAAATTATCTTTCAACCAATTTATCGAATTGTGTGAAAACTGTATAGGTTTCAGATTTAGCTTTTAATGGAAAAATCCATGTAAATCTACTATGATCATCTAAAAGCTATATGTAGTATTTGAACCCTTTAAGTGTAGGTACTAGAGAGGGTCCCCAAAGGTCAGAGTACACTATATCTTGTGGCTTAAGGGCCTAAAATGTTGACCTAGGATAAACTAATTGATTTAGTTTACCATATTGGCAGGCTTGACAAAACGGAACAGGACCTGTGGCAGTATGTGGTAAGTTTAGGTCTTTAAGAATTTTAGTGAGAACTGAAATATTAGGATGTCCTAACCTATTGTGCCATAGCATAAAATCAGTCTGTTGAGCAGGAAATGATTCAAAAATATGCATTTTTATTGAGTACAGTTACAACATCAGGATTGGATACATTGCTAGTCATAAATGTTTCAGTGCATGCATTATTCAACTGAGTAAAAGGAGAATTGCAATCCAAATTGAATGTATTTGTAATAGGAGCTAACAAAGACTTATTATCAAAGCAGCATTATTAGACTCAGTAAAATGATTAGACAAAGAAGCATTAGACTTATAAGTAAGCTTGGAATCAAAAGAGACAGCCAAATTTGGAGAAGAGTAAGGTGATGAATAAGTTGGAACCTGAAGTCAATACAGACCAGCCTTAAGTACACCTTGAAGCAGAATTGCCTTGGAGGTTATGTCCTTAACCACACAATAGTTAGTATAAAACTCAACTAAAACATGATTATCCCTAGTCAACTTAGACACACTTAGCAAGTTCTTGGTAATAGTAGGCACACATAACACATTTCTAAGGTATAAAGGTCGAAAATCACAAGGTAAAATTGTTGAGCCAATATGGAAAATAAACAATAACTCACCATTACCCACTTGGAGTTGCTCACCACCTGTGTAGCTAGAGCTTGCTGTCAATTGGTAAAAATCAGAGGTCACATGTTTTGTAGCTCCATAATTCATGTACCATGCAACTTCTTGGATAGTATAGGGTGTGGCTATATAGTTGATTACTGCAAAAGTAGGTAGATGAGGCTGTGACTGCGTTATGAAGGCCTGATTTTGCCCCCCGTAGGAATTGTACTTGATGGAGAACCAATATTAGTATTGGATGATGTGACACTATATTGTGTTGAGGAATAAAATCTTTGGAGGGTTGCACAGAGGTGCCAAAATTAACATTCTGTGAGTAAGCATGATGAGCTGCAGTTGAATAATTGCATTGACTTTGTGAGTAACCATGATGAGCTGCAGGTGAGTAGTGGTTTTGTAACAACTGCTGAAAACTAGTACAATGCATGCATAATAACAATAGAAAATTGGGCCCAAAGTTTTCTTTTCATTTCAATTCATATGTCTTTTATACACAAAGAGTACTGTTTACAAAAATTCATTTTTAAAAGACAAAACAGGGGAAACAGTGTAGCTATTGCTCCTCGCTTGCCGACGCCCCTCCGACTGCATCATCACCTAGATCCTGCATCCACAAAGGAAAATAACGGGGTGAGCACAAAATAATGCTCAGTAAGTAAAACCCTCTATCTGTCTGTCCCCGTATGTATAACTCTTAATTCTTTCCTTATACTATTTCTGTTTCTATTTCTGTTTCTACTAAACATCATGGCCTCATCTTACCGGAGGTACGGCCGGATGGCGTTCACACAGCACCATCTCACTCTCCATGACTATCGGGTGGAATTCACACAGTACCAACCCGTTCTTAGTGACTACCGAGTGGGGATCACAAAGCACCTACTCGGTTTTCCTAACTATCGGGTGGAGACCACCTAGCACCTACCCGTTTCTCATGACTTTTGGGTAACGATCACCAAGCATTAACCCGTCTCTAGTCACTGTCGGGTGATGATCACAAAGCATCAACCCGCTTCTACTAAATGTTGGATGATGATCACAAAGCATCAACCCACTTATCTAACAACTAACCGGGTGGTGGTCACAAAGCATCCACCCGTTTCTACTACTCATCGGGTGACGATCACAAAGCATCGACCCATCTCTAAGGGCTATTCGGGTGGTGATCACAAAGCATCAACCCGATTCCCATAACTGTCGGGTGATGATCACAAAGCATCAACCCATCTATTCTACTCTTCTAATTCACTCTATTCTAGCATTTTTCATTCTCTCTACCCTTAGAGTAGTTGCATCCACCAAGCTCTCTACTCATAGGGTAATTGCATACACAAGTTTCCTACACTTTCTTAGGTCACTTTTCAATGCACAATTAGTGCCTATGGATGGTTCATCTCCACTAATGCACTTATGAAATGCCAACATGCAATGTTGCAAGAATTAAGGTTCACTACTCATACTCAAACCTCTATTAGGCATTTCATCAAACAACTCAAGTGCATCATAAAACTCTACTATAGCAATGATTCTAAATCTTTCTCTAACCATCCAAAATGGGGAAAAACCCCTTCACATAACCATAAAACCTGTCAAAGAAAGCACTTCCAAAAAGGGATCCATAACACCCCTTCAATTCCATCTCAAACTACCTTTCCAACCCAACAACTCATTTCTCATATTTGCAAAGAATAAACAATCACAAGGCATAGAAATCTCTATTTAAGCCTTCATACATGGCATATCACATGTATATCACATACATACATCATTTCTATCAAAACCCTAATCAAGAAAATTCTTAAATCTCAACTTGGGTTGGGGTTTACTTACCTTGTTATGGAGAGACTTCACCAACTCTTCCTTTCACTTGGTTTGCTTGACTTTTTCTCTACTCTTAACCAAAAGAACAAAAACCCTTAACTTCAATATAAGCTAAAACTCACAAAGTTACACAACCAAAGTAAGAATCCTTACCTTAGGAAGCCTTAGGTTGATTTTCTACCCCAAATCACTTCAAAAACCCCTTGGAACTCCTTGATCAAAAGAAAAGAGAAGTTGAGAGGAACAAGAATGGAGAGTTGCGTTTTTGAGAAGAAGAATGAGGGGTTTGCTAACTCTTAATTCCTTTTAATGAGATTTATACCAAAGCATTCCCATTTTGCCCTTACTCTTCTTTGGGAATTCCATCTATATCCTTTGATTCATTACAAACTCACCCCCATATCAACATATTCTCCATGAAAAATCCTTACAATTAACTCCCCACTTTTCCTGCTAATTAGGGTTAGAATGGTCAAATTGCCCTTAGGGAAGAAAATATCTAAAACTTAACCAACATTTTAATCGGCCTGTCGCCGCGGCGAAGAAACTTCTGTCGCCGCGGCGAAACTGTCCAGAGAGTTTCCCCATGGTTTCAACACATCTTCGCCGCGGTGAAGATTCTCCTTCGCCCCGGCGAAGCTTGGCACCCTAAACTTCTTCTATTTTCAACCAATTTCAGGGCAAGCATTCAACACAACACTCAATCAAACAATATTACCAAAACCCAACTCAAATAAGAGCGAAAGAGGAAACAATAACGACGTACCTCATGTGGGGTGTTACAGGTTTTGAATAAACTCAGGTGGTCTAGAGAGACTAGTAACATTGGAAAGACCAGAGTTATTTGTAAAACTAGGAGGACTACTTGTGAAGCCAGGGGAGGAAAGATGCTGTCCTGTGAAGTGTACATCGAGCCTATGATAACAGTTCAGTGGAAGATGCCCTGTTATTCCACAAACTTGACACACAAATCTGTTTCTTCCTCCAGTCCTACCTATACCTCTACCACCAGAGTATCCATTAGTGAACTACTGATTATAATATGAATTCTGAGCATGTCCAGGTGTAAACATGGCTTGATTTTGAGTAGGTAAAGCATATGGTAAAGGGAAACTATGATGTGGTTGAGGTAAGATATTATACTGAATTTTTCCAGCAAGATTTTAAGCATCTTGAGATAATTGGGTTTCTTATTGCTAGTATCTATAACAAGGTTAGCAAAATTGTTTGAAAATCCATGGAACTCATTAAGAATGATTGAATTTAGAGCAGAACTTGTCTATTCCAGTCTTAACTCAAATTTTTGAAGAATAATTTGAGCTTCTTGAATGGAAATTGGTTCAAGTCTTGATTTTAACCTAGAGATTATATTGACTATGGTAGCATCATAATTTGAATCAAGACCATCTAATATATAGTTCAGAAGTTCTTCATTTGTAACACTAACTCCACTAGCCGACAAACTTTCAGTAAACCTTTTCATCTTAAGAAAATAATCATGCATGCTAAGACTATCCTTTTTAGTGCTCTGTAACAAACTTTTAACATGCAACGTTTTGGCTCTAGATGCGGTAAGGAATTCCTTTTCAAGTGTAATCCAAATTTCAGTCGCATATTGACATGTAGCAATTACCATAAACATTGACTCTGAAATTGATGATAACAACCAACTGACTAAAAGCTTATTAGTTTTCTTATACAAAGCATACTTAGGATTAGGTTTCTTGATTACCTCAAAGCTCGAATTTTCTAGTTGAACGCTAATGAACGGGGCAAGGAAAGAGACCAAACCGGTGAGATGATCCTCAAGATCGTGAGAACCGACGACGAATAGTATTTGGAACTTCCAAAACCTGTGATTATCTCTCGTCAGCTTGAGTGAGATAACTGGAAGTGTGGAGAAAGAAATTCCAGGTGAATTGTTGGGATTTGTTGAGATGGTGGAAGGTTTTGAGCTTGGATTTGTTCCAGATTTGTCAAAAAAAGAAGAAAAAGAAGATTGATCGGCCATTATTGACGTTTGTCAATGGCTCTGATATCAAATGAGAGATATAAATCAATAAGAAAGCAACTAGGAAAGTAGCTGAGAAAGTGCAAGAACATGAAAGAAAATGAGGGAAAGAATTCTGGAAATATCGTGTATTATTTCTCTTAACCAGAAACAGTTACAAAGTTTGTTTTTATACAAACTGACCCCGGTCAACAAGTCAACAGGTCAGCCTAAATGAGATTTACAAATTTGTCCTCTAAATGCATTAACAAAGAACCTCCATACTCTAACATATCCTACAAAATGTTTTAATAAATAAGGACTTAAAATGGGAAATACAACTCAAAATATTTCAATAATAGTTCTACAATACATTGAATACAATCTATAAGATGCAAAACAAAAACTTATGAATTGAACCTATTATGCAACAATACATAGATATGGAGGAAGTTGAATATAATTTTTTTCGTCTATGAACTTGTTATGCAACGTCACTTAAACTTAGAGAGGGTTGAATAGGTTTGTTTTTGAGATCTTTGATGCAAGAAACCAGTGGATAACTTGTTTCCGCTGTGAACGGTGCGTTAGCGAAACTAAGATGATCAGTCAATGATGATAAATGTCCACACAGGTTGGCACAAGCCCACCAAAGACATACTGATAAACACATACTGAGGACAACGAACCCACAAAGGATTCTAAAGAAGTGACCACAAAGGTTACTTGAAAATTTCTTTGTATTTTCTTCACAAAAGCTTCGTTACATTGTCAATAGTGCCTTTAAATAGGCGCACAAATAAACCCTAATTGAAATCCTACACTTGTCCCAATCCTAACAACCCTAATGACAAGTGTCCTTACTTTAATTCTCCTACATACAAGTGTCATTTTCTAGAACATTAAAACAAAAGTAAAACATTTACATTTATTTTCTAAGTCCTCTTAGCTCAACCCGTATCTCCTTACTAGTCAAAGCATAACCTATCTTGTTCAAGCTTGCTTCGCGATCTCGTTACCCAACCCACTTTGCTTTCATGTCACTGTCGATGATCTATAGCGATGCTCCTGCATAATTTGCCCTTTCTTGAAAAAGATTCGACCTTGAATTTAAGTCTTCTTTTTTTGTTTGCTCTCCAATGTGTTCTTCTAGGTATGGTGACAGATCAGACACATTGAACGTACCCAAAAATTCATAGTCACCTGGCAGCTCAGTTTCGTAAGCATTATCATTGATTTTCTTGAGCACCCTAAAGGGTCCACCAGCTTGCAATTGTAGCTTACCAAATCTCCTTGCTGGGAACTTTTCCTTTCTTAGATGGATCCAAACCAGGTCTCTAGGTTGGAACACTACCTTCTTGCGATGACGATCTACCTTGTCCTTATAGATCTCATTCCGTTTCATGATTTGTTGCTTCACTTGGGCATGCAAATCCTTGATCACCTTGGCTCGTTCCTCTCCATCCAAGCTATAGTGACGCAAAACCGGCAAGGGTGCTAAGTCTAGTGGTGTGGATGAATTCCTTCCGTTGATGACCTCAAACAGACTCTTTCCCGTGTTGTGGTTGGGTGATATGTTGTATGTGAACTCAACTTGGGGTAACACCAGGTCCCATTGTTGCAGGCTGTCACCAATCAAACTTCTTAGTAAATTACCCAAACTTTGATTAACAACCTCTGTCTGTCTATCAGTCTGGGGATGATGAGCTGAACTAAAATGTAACTGTAAGGTTTTCATGCGATTAAAGGGAAGCGAAAATAACAAAAATTTTCGCATTAAACCTAACACCCATGAATCCAAGTGATGAATATTTTATTTACATGCATAAACTTAATCAAAATACATGCAAAGATTCGTTTATACCTTCGTTTGGAGGCTTCTTTGGATGTCTTTGAATACTTCGCAAGCCAATTCAAAGGAGAATTGTACACAATAGTATCCATACGAAGACATGAATGCACACAATTAATCAAATTTGCTAGAATTACTTAATTGCTTGAAGGTTTGAAACAATGAATAAAATTTGAGAGAATTTTCTCAATTCACAAAAGCAAGGGGCGACACACTCTTAATTCGGTTATCAAACCCTAATTTAATTTATGCTTATTGATGCATGATTTCAAATGCATATTAGCAAGTGTACTAGTCGTATGAAGTAATAAAGTGATAGAGTGGAGTATCGTTCCCTCGAGGATAATGCATTAACTACTGATTTCTCTAGTTCTAGTCCTAATTGAAGTGACAAAAATTTGATTGATGAAAGAATTAACAACTACAACTAAATTAGAAAAGATGCAAGAGAATGAAAATGGAAATAAAACAAAGACCAAAATTAAACTTAATCAAACAATGATCACAATTGCTAGGGTGTTGATTTCACCTGAATACGTAAACTCCATTTATAAAACCTTTTACCCGAATTCCGATTTCTTTGATTGAAGACCAAATTCCCTATAATGTTTAATACTCCTTCTTAGGTTATACCACTCCACTTATTCCCATTAACCTTCCACACCCAAAAATTGAAGTTTAATAGTTTGAGGTCTCTTAAGTTCTATGGAATTCTTCCTAGGTCTCACAGATTGCGTTTGTCTATCTCTAGTTTTCACTTAACCTATGGTATTAATCCTAAGAGGCACACATCACAAATTACTTCTTAGTTTTATTAAGAACAATAAATTTGTTGGAGGGATTTAATTGAATACTATCAAATCCTAAATCCCTAAAAGTGAAAATAGTGCGAACAAAGTACACAAAATAACTACACACACAAACACAAGATTTATAGTGGTTCACTCTCCATATGAGAGCTACGCCCACTTTGTCGCTGCAGAATTTCACTGTGAAGAAGAAGAAAATTACAAGAATCTCTCAAGCCTCACAAATGGCTCACTCACTAAACCCTATTTGGTGGCTCTCACTCTCTAAATGTGGCTTTGCCTTCTACTCAAATCCCATATCCTAATAGGAATTTTATTATAATTCCTAATACAATTATAATCCTATTCCTAATTGTATTCATAAAGGAAAACAATTCTACATAAACACATATTAGGAAAGCCCATGTCCTAATCCAACTCTAATTTGGATTAAAGTTGGCTCCACAATCTCAACAATTAATCTCCCATTTGGAGACTAATTCAACATGTCTTTAATTATTCACTTCCATAAGCAGCAGCATCAACTTTTCTTTCTTCAAGCTAGAAGTCCAACTGAAGTTGTACACAACTTCAATTTCTCAATAGTAACCACCTTCATAAAAATATCAGCTAGATTTTTACTCCCTTGAATCTTCTTAAGAGCTATAACTCCTTCCAAAACTGAGTGTATGAAATGGTATCGAACTTTTATGTGTTTTGTCCTAGCATGGCAGACTAGGCTCTTTGCCAGGGGAATTGCACTTTGACTATCACAATACAAAGTGCTCTTCTTATAATTCTGAACCAATTCTTCTAGGAATCATTGTAACCATAGTAGCTCCTTACTAGCTTATGTCATAGCAACATACTCTGCCTCTATAGTAGAAAGAGCAACACTTTTCTATAACTTTGAAACCCAACTGACTGTTGTACCACCTAATTAGGTAAAGACATAACCCGTGGTACTCTTGCGGTTATTAATGTCACCAGCCATATCAGCATCCACATAACCTTGTAACTCTAAGTTTGACTTCCTAAAGCATAATGTTGAATCTGTAGTACCTTTCAAATATTTGAGAATCCACTTTACTACTTTCCAATGTTATTTTCCTAGATTGCTCATGTATCTACTCACAACTCCCACTGCATGTGCTATGTCTGGCCTTGTACATACCATGGCATACATAAGACTACCAATTGCTGATGCATAGGGTATCTTGACCATGTAGTCCGCTCATGCTCTATTACAGGTGATTGATCTTTGGATAGTTTAAAGTGAATAGCCAAAGGGATACTTATTGTTGTTGCTCCATCCATGTTGAACCTATTAAGTACTTTCTTCACATACTCTTCTTGTGATAGCTTCAAGAAACCTTTGGCTCTGTCTCTGGTAATCTTGATACTAAGGATTTGTTTTGCAGCTCCCAAATCCTTCATAGCAAACTCCTTTGACAATTGCCTTTTTAGCTTGTCTATTTCCTGTTTACAAGCCCTTGCAATCAACATGTCATCTACATATAGTAATAAGATGATATAAGAGTTACCAAGTTTTTGGAAATAACAACAATGGTCTACTTGGCATCTGAGGGAACTGTTACTACAAATAAACCCATCAAACTTCTTGTACCACTGTCTAGGCGTCTATTTTAGCCCATATAGACTCTTTTGAAGTTTGCACACCATTCCCTCATTTCCTTATACTTTAAAACCCTATGGTTGTTGTATATAAATTTCTTTATCCAGTTCTCCATGAAGAAATGCCGTCTTTACATCTAACTGCTCGGATGAAGGTCTTCTTTTGCCACTAACCCAAATACTGTTCTTATTGTAGTCAACTTGACAACTGGAGAGAAAATTTTAGTGTAGTCAATGCCTCATTTCTACTGAAATCCTTTCACAACTAGTCTTGCTTTATATCGTTTGCTGCCATCATGTTCATCTTTCACCCAATAAACCCACTTGTTTTGCAATGCCTTCTTCATTTGTGGTAGCTCTGTCAACTGCTAGGTTTGATTTGTTAATAATGAGTCCATCTCATCCTTCATAGCTAGCTCCCACTTGATTGAGTCATCAACTTGCATTGTTTCCTCATAACATTTTGGTTCACCACCATCAGTTAGTAAAATATAATTCAACGAAGGGGAGTACCTCTATGGTGGTCTTATAGTTCTGAAAGATCTTCAAGGTTCAAACACGGGCGTTTGTGGTTCAACTTCTGGAGCTATAATATCTTGATCTTCCTGGTTATTGTCTTATATGTCATTCCTTGGGAAGTCTTTCAAAGGAACGACCTCTTGCTTCTTCACTTCAATGTTTGGATTTTCTAACTTCGTGTTGAGTCTATCCTTGTACATCACTTCTTCATTGAATATGACGTCTCTACTCCTTACAATCTTGCGGTTTTGGTCATCCTAGAAATGATAACCAAACTTGGCGTCACCATAACCAATGAAAAAATTTGTTAGATTTAGCATCAAGCTTACTTCTAAGAGTAGAGTCAATGTGAACATATGCTAAACAACCAAACACTCTTAATCTAACAAATTTACCTCTTTGCCTCTCCAAACTTCTTATGGGATCTTGCAATTTAACAGTATAAAGGGTCCTCTGTTGAGCAAGTAGGCTGCAGCATTAATTATGTCAGCCCAAAATGTCTGTGGTAGTCCAACATGCAACCTCATGCTTCTTGCATGCTCATTTAGGGTTCTGTTCATCCTTTCGGCGACACCATTTTGTTGAAGAGTTATAGGAATGGTCTTCTTGTAACAACTGCTGAAAACTAGTACAATGCATGCATAATAACAGTAGAAAATTGGGCCCAAAGTTTTCTTTTCATTATAAGTCATATGTCTTTTATACACAAAGAGTATTGTTTACAAAAATTCATTTTAAAAGACAAAACAGGGGAAATAGTATAGCTATTGCTCCTCGCTTGCCGACGCCCCTCTGACTGCATCAACACCTAGATCCTGCATCCACAAAGGAAAATAACAGGGTGAGCACAAAATAATGCTCAGTAAGTAAAACCCTCTATCATTCTGTCCCCGTATGTATAACTCTTAATTCTTTCCTTATACTATTTCTGTTTCTCCTGAACATCATGGCCTCATCTTACCGGAGGTATGGCCGGATGGCGTTCACATAGCACCATCTCACTCTCCATGACTATCGGGTGGAATTCACACAGTACTATCGGGTGGAATTCACACAGTACCAACCCGTTCTTAGTGACTACCGAGTGGGGATCACAAAGCACCTACTCGGTTTTCCTAACTATCGGGTGGAGACCACCTAGCACCTACCCGTTTCTCATGACTTTTGGGTAACGATCACCAAGCATTAACCCGTCTCTAGTCACTGTCGGGTGATGATCACAAAGCATCAACCCACTTCTACTGATGTCGGATGATGATCACAAAGCATCAACCCTTTTTCTAATGACACCGGGTGGGGATCACAAAGCATCCACCCGTTTCTACTACTTATCGGTGACATCACAAAGCATCGACCCATCTCTAAGGGCTATTCAGGTGGTGATCACACATTAACCCGATTCCCATAACTGTCGGGTGATGATCACAAAGCATCAACCCATCTCTTCTACTCTTCTAATTCACTCTATCTAGCAATTCATTCCCTCTACCCTAGAGTAGTGTATCCACCAAGCTCACTCATAGGGATTTGCATACACAAGTTTTCTACACTTTCTTAGGTCACTTTTCAATGCACAATTAGTCCTATGGATGGTTCATCTTCACCAATGCACTTATGAAATGCCACCATGCAATGTTGCAAGAATTAAGGTTCAATACTCATACTTAAACCTCTATTAGGCATTTCATCAAACAACTCATGTGCACTATAAAACTCTACTATAGCAATGATTCTAAAACTTTTTCTAACCATCCAAAATGGGGAGAAACCCCTTCACATAACCACAAAGCCGTCAAATAAAAACACTTCCAAAAAGGGTCCATAACACCCCTTCAATTCCATCTCAAACTACCTTTCCAACCCCAACTCATTTCTTATTTTTGCAAGGTATAAACATTCACAAGGCATAGAAATCTCTATTTAAGCCTCCATACATGGCATATCACATGTATATCACATACATCATCATCTTATCAAAACCCTAATCAAGAAATTCTTAAATCTCAACTTGGGTTGGATGTTTACTTACCTTGTTATGGAGAGACTTCACCACTCTTCCTTTCACTTGGTTTGCTTGACTTTTCTCTACTCTTACCAAAAGAACAAAAACCCTCAAACTTCAATATAAACTAAAACCCACAAGTTTCACAACTAAAGTAAGAATCCTTACCTTAGGAAGCCTTAGGTTGATTTTCTACCCCAACTCACTTCAAAACACCCTTGGAACTCCTTGATCAAAAGAAAGAGAAGTTAGAGGAACAAGAATGGAGAGTTGCGTTTTTTAGAAGAAGAATGATGGGTGTGCTAACTCTTAATTCCTTTTAATGTAATTTATACCCAAGCATTCCCATTTTGCCCTTACTCTTCTTTGGGAATTCCATCTATATCCTTTGATTCATTACAAACTCACCCCCATAGCAACATATTCACCATGAAAAATCCTTACATTTTACTCCCCACTTTTCCTGCTAATTAGGGGTAGAATGGTCAAATAGCCCTTAGGGAAGAAAATATCTAAAACTTAATAAACATTTTAATCGGCCTGTCGCCGCGGCAAAGAAGCTTCTGTCACTGCGGCGAAGAAGCTTCTGTCGCTGCGGCGAAACTGTCCATAGAGTTTCCCGTGGTTTCAACACATCTTCACCGCGGCGAAGATTCTTCTTCGCCCCGGCGAAGCTTGGCACACTGAACTTCTTCTATTTTCAACCAATTTCAGGGCAAGCATTCAACATACACTCAATCAAACAATATTACCACGAAACCAACTCAAATAAGAGCGAAAGAAGAAACAATAACTACGTACCTCAGGTGGGGCGTTACACTTCTCCATCTTGATCTCATTATTAGCACAATATTCTTTAAACCCTTGATCAATGTACTCTCTGCCATTATCGAATCGCAAGCACTTCACCGTTAGGTTTGTCTTATTTTCAACCATGGCTCTCCACTTTTTAAAAGTATCAAAAATATCAGATTTATTTTTCAAAAAATAAACCTATACCTTTCTGCTTGCATCATCAATGAACGTCACATAGTGTAACGCCCCACTTGAGGTACGTAGTTATTGTTTCTTCTTTTGCTCTTATTTGAGTTGGTCTCTTGGTAATATTGTTTGGTTGACCTTTGATTGAGTGTTGTGTTGAATACTTGCCCTGAAATTGGTTGAAAATAGAAGAAGTTCAGTGTGCCAAGCTTCGCCGGGGCGAAGAAGAATCTTCGCCGCGGTGAAGAGGTGTTGAAGCCACGGGAAAACATTCTGGACAGTTTCGCCGCGGCGATAGAAGCTTCCTCGCCGCGGCGATAGTCCGACCAAAATGTTTGTTAAGTTTTAGATGTTCTCTTCCCTAAGGGCAATTTGACCATTCTACCCCTAATTAGCAGGAAAAGTGGGGAGTAAAATGTAAGGAATTTTCATGGAGAATATGTTGATATGGGGGTATGTTTGTAATGAATCAAAGGATATAGATAGAATTCCCAAAGAAGAGTAAGGGCAAAATGGGAATGGTTGTGTATAAATTTCATTAAAAGGAATTAAGACCTTTCAAACCCTTCATTCTTCTTCTCCAACGCCACTCTCCTCTCTTGCTTCCTCTCAATTTCTCTTTCTTTTGATCAAGGAGTTTTAAAGGGCTTTTGGAGTGATTTGGGGTAGAAAATCAACCTAAGGCATCCTAAGGTAAGGATTCTTGCTTTGGTTGTGAAGCTTTGTGAGTTTTTGTATATATTGAATATTGAGGGTTTTTTTCCTTTTGTTTAAGAGTAGAGAAAAAGTCAAGCAAACCAAGTGAAAGGAAGAGTTAGTGAAATCTCTCCATAACAAGGTAAGTAAACCCCAACCCAAGTTGAGATTTGGGAATTTTCTTGATTAGGGTTTTGATAGCACTTATGTATGTATGTTATATACATGTTATATGCCATGTTATTGAGGCTTAAATAGAGATTTCTAGTGCTTTGTGATTGTTTATACATTGCAAATATAAGAAGTGAGATGTGGGTTGGAAAGGTAGTTTGAGATGGAATTGAAGGGTATTGAGGAATCCTTTTGGAAGTGTCTTTCTTTGGCAGGATATGTGGCTATGTGAGGGGGTTTCTCCCCATTTTGGATGGTTAGAGAAAGATTTAGAATTATTGTTATAGTAGAGTTTTATTATGCACTTGAGTTGTTTGATGAAATGCCTAATAGAGGTTTGAGTATGAGTAGTGAACCTTAATTCTTGCAACATTGCATGTTGGCATTTCATAAGTGCATTAGTGGAGATGAACCATCCATAGGCATTAATTGTGCATTGAGAAGTGACCTAAGAAAGAGTAGGAAACTTTGTGTATGCAATTACTCTATGAGTAGAGAACTTGGTGGATGCAACTACTCTAAGGGTAGAGAGAATGAAAAATGCTAGAATAGAGTGAATTAGAAGAGTAGTAGAGATGGGTTGATGCTTTGTGATCATCACCCGACAGTTATGAGAATCGGGTTGATGCTTTGTGATCACCACCCGAATAGCCATTAGAGATGGGTTGATGCTTTGTGATCGTCACCCGATAAGTAGTAGAAACGGGTGGATGCTTTGTGACCACCACCCGGTTAGTTATTAGATAAGGGGTTGATGCTTTGTGATCATCATCCGACATTTATTAGAAGTGGGTTGATGCTTTGTGATCATCACCCGACAGTGATTAGAAACGGGTTAATGCTTGGTGATCGTTACCCAAAAGTCATGAGAAACGGGTAGGTGCTAGGTGGTCTCCACCCGATAGTTACGAAAACCGAGTAGGTGCTTCGTGATCCCCACTCGGTAGTCACTAAGAACGGGTTGGTACTGTGTGAATTCCACCCGATAGTCATGGAGAGTGAGATGGTACTGTGTGAACGCCATCCGGCCGTACCTCCGGTAAGATGAGGCCATGACGTTTAGTAGAAACAGAAATAGTATAAGGAAAGAATTAAGAGTAATACATACGGGGACAGACAGATAGAGGGTTTTACTTACTGAGCATTATTTTGTGCTCACCCCGTTATTTTTCCTTTGTGGATGCAGGATCTAGGTGTTGATGCAGTCAGAGGGGCGTCGGCAAGCGAGGAGCAATAGCTACACTATTTCCCCTGTTTTGTCTTTTAAAATGAATTTTTGTAAACAATCCTCTTTGTGTATAAAAGACATATGACTTATAATGAAAAGAAAGTTTTTGGGCCCAATTTTCTATTGTTATTATGCATGCATTGTATTAGCTTACAGCAGTTGTTACACATAGTACTTTGAGCCTCCAAGCAGGTCCCCACACATCTGTATAAACCAACTCCAACTTCTTTGCCTTTGGTTCCCTTGCTACTTTGGAAAAAACTTACTCTTCTTTGTTTGCCAAAGATGCAACCTTTACACAAACTATAATCATCGATTTCAACTCTTGTAGTTTTCCCTTTGATTGAAGCTCTTTCATTCCTTTCACGCTCATATGCCCAAGTCTACAATGTCATAAACTCGAGGTAACACTAGCATCTGCGACTGTAACTTAATCTTTGCAACTAGAAGTCATGTAAAAAGTTCTAGTTTTATTTCCATGAGCAACCACCATGGCTCCTTTAGTAACTTTCCATACACTACCTAGAAATGACACACTATGCCTTTCATCGTCAAGTTTCCCAACTGATATTAGATTGCGTATCAATTATGGTACATGCCTTACTTTCTGGATTTTCCACACATATCCGTTTGCCATCTTCAACCTGACATCATCCATACCTACAATATCCAAAGGTTCTCCATTTGCTAGATATACCATTATGTAATTTCTAGCCACATAATTTTCAAGAATTTCACAGTGTGCAGTGGTGTGGAATAAAGCTCATTAATCTAAAACCCAAGGGTCAATAGAACTATCAATAGATAAAAGTAAAACGTCTTGTACCTTTTCAGTTATTACATTGGTGATGTCGTTATTGTTGTTCTCCTCTTTCATTGTGTTTTGCAATTTTTCTGTATGTGGCCTTTATTGCCACAATTCTAGCGCTCTATTTTTTTTTTTTTCCAAACCTGGACTTGCTTCTTCCATTCCTTGATTTTGATCTTCCTTTGCTTGGGTTTGAGTTTCTATCTTAGCCTCTACCTCTTGTTTCAACATTCAAAGCATTCGATGTTATCTCACCTTAATATTTCCTATGAACCTCCTCAGCAAGAATTTTGTCTTTGACACCTATGAGTTTTGATTTCCCACTACCTGTTGAATTACTAATTGCTGCTCTCATAGGCTCTCAACTATTTGGTAGGGAGGCTATAAGAATTAGGACACAAACTTTTTCATCAAAATCAACTTTTACAGACGACAGTTGATTAATGATTGTATTAAAATCATTCATATGCTTTGTCATAGAAGCACCTTTTCTCATCTTCAAATTAAATAATTTTTTCATAAGATGTACCTTGTTATTTGCAGAAGGCTTCTCATACATATCGAACAAGACCTTCATCAACCTTGTTATGGTTGTCTCCTTCGCCACGTTACTTGCTACATTCTTGGTTAATGCCAATCGAATGACTCCTAATACTTGTTTATCAAGGAGTGCCTAATCTTCATCTGACATCTTTTTGGGTTTTTATCCTAAGAGAAGTAGATGTAATTTTTTGCCATATAGATGATCTTCAATTTGCGTCTTCCAAAACGCGTAATCTGTTCCATTAAACTTGTTGATCCCAGGTGGAGATCCTTCTCCTTCTCTAACCATTGCTTTCTTCCTTGAATCTTGCTCTGATACCAATTGTTGCAGGGATTTAGTTGAATAATAGTAAATCTTAAATCCGTGAAAGCGAAAAATAGTGCGAACAAAGGACACAAAATACCACACACACAAACACAAGATTTATAGTAGTTCACTCTCCATATGTGAACTATGTCCACTTTGTCGCTGCAGAATTTCACTATGAAGAAGAAGAAGAAGAAAATTACAAGAATCTCTCAAGCCTCACAAATTGGCTCACTCACTAAACCCTATTTGGTGGCTCTCACTCTCTACTTGTGGCTTTGTCTTCTATTCAATTTTGTGATGTCTAACTCTAGCACTTAACCTCTTTTTATAGGTAATACATGAGACTCAAATCCCATATCCTAATAGGAATTTTATTCTAATTCCTAATACAATTATAATCCTATTCCTAATTGTATTCCTAAAGGAAAACAATTCTACATAAACACATATTAGGAAAACCCATGTCCTAATCCAACTCTAATTTGGATTGAATTTGGCTCCAGAATCTCAACAAAATCAATTGAATGGTTATCAAGCATTCAAGGGAATTAAGCAAAGAAATAAATACTCAATCATAAAATCAAAACTCAAGGTAAATCAATTATATAAATGGAATCATTGAATAAGATTACATCAAACCCTAGCTAAAACACTTAGCTCATACCTATAAATGAAATAAAATAACAAAACAAACAGAATCAAAGTTTATAATTGGATAAACAAGCAAAAGAGTGAGAAATCTTCTCTAATTGAAACCCGATTCTTCAATCTGCTTCTCTTCTCAAGAGCCACTCTCCAAAGAATGACTTAGACCCCCTTCTCACTAATTTTTGGTTCCTTTAAATACCATTTTCCACTTTTGGGTTCAAACCCTAACTAAACAAAATGCAGAGTTTTGTAAATTTCGCCAAGGCAAAAATGCAAAACTTGAGATTCCAGAAACTTTTTCGTCATGGCAAAAACAAGTTGGATTGGACTGTAAATAGAAATTGCCTTCTCTTGACTTCTAAGCCCAAATCTTCTCGTTTTCAATTCAGTTTTAATCAAATCTTCAAGCATGCGTTCATCCAACTACAGAACTTCCCAAATCTTTTGAATTTAGCCATTTTTCACAGTGATAAACTCAAAGTCGCCACTTTCACTCCATAAAGATGTTTAAACCTACACAGTGAAATAAAGTGAATTAGGTATCTATTTTGCCTCAAAAATGAAAGAAAAGTACTCTAAATCTTATTAAAACATAATACAAAATTACTATAAAAACTAAGATTAGCACTTATATAGCATGAATAGTTGTATTCCACTTTGGAATGGGATTAACCCTATTCCTAAGTGGAATAACCTTAACTTGGTATTTATTAATTAATAATAATTAATTAACCAGTAATCTTAATCTTGCAAATTAAATTCCAATATAAATATTGGATATAGGCAACAACCTCGGCAAATTTAATTGCATAGCAAAATTACCCAAATACCCTTTCACTTGAAAGGACGAAAACACCATTATTCATTATAAACCTCAAACTATCTTCTAAGTGTATGACCCATAGGCTCCTTATAATGTTGGTAGCAAGTAGTATTGCAATTAAACACCAATTAATCATCGCACTATAGATAAACCAAGATTGGCCTCTAGCAAGACATTATGGTCACCTAACATACAAAGATCAGGGAAGAATTGATACGTGTCAACGACATGGTTACCGTGCAATTCAATCATTTCGTCATTTGTTATCCCATCAAGGTTTGAAGTATAGAAATAATGTCAACTTCAAATATGTTACCTTGACATATTGGCATTTGGTTATCAGACCAACGACCAAATAAAGTTGGATTTGAGCAATAGCTTAATTCCACTGTGGCCACATGTTTATGGTCATTGTAATTAATTGAATAGCATTGTGAGATAACTTTTCATATACTCAGGAATGATGAATCCTTTGTTGATTAACCATAGTCATAGTGTACTTCTTAATGTAGCCAACCACCACCTTATTGATAATCTTAAATAGGACTACGTTAGGCTAGCATCAAACTACACCAATATTTATACACGACACTCTTATGATCTTAAATCTAAGGATCACATGCACTACCATCCATTAAATGATATGTTCCATAGACACCAGGCTTACCATCTATATGAAATCATCTGGTGGGTTAGTCTAGTGAACTTGCAAAGAACAAACACTCATGTGATGTACCAAGTTATCATCAAACAACTTTGACATGTGAGATATGTCACTACCTCTGGATAGGGTTGTCTAACACTATGATAGTCTTACCATATTAAGAACAATGCTAAGGCCATAGACAGTTCTAGAATTACCACCATATGTGACCATAGGGTCCTCACAATCAAGATTTAAAACACTTGATTCCCTCGTCACGGTTCTACCACTCTAAAGACATATATCGATACATATAATAATATGAATCAATTTATATAGAAAATATACCTTTTATTATATGTAACATGATATAACAAAGAGTCAAAATTACAAATAATATTGGCTCTAGTGCAACTACTCTAACAGTAACTTCGTCCCCATCTTTTGCCACATCGTTCTCCAAAAGTGGCTCACAAATTTGACATCGTGATTTGAAGTGAGCGATCTTGGAACTCCATGCAAACAGACAATCTCTTGTAGAAATTGTCTTGCGATTTGTGATGCATCAAAGGTCTTTTTATATGGAATGAAGTGTGCCATTTTGAAAGTAATCAACCACTATCATGATTGAATCCTTGTTCCTTTGAGTTCTCAATAAACCGAACATAATATCTAAGCTAAGTCTATTGTTGGCATTTTGACTCTTTGTTAGTCAGCATCTCTAAGATCACTTGACGTACCTTATCACATCTTTCTCTATGCGAGGCCAAAAGAAGTGTTTGTTGATCATGACCATCGTCTTGTCCTTCCCAACGTGACTAGCTAAACCTCCACCATGAGTCTCTTCAATGATTGCTTCTCTCAACGAACAATTAGGAATACAAAGTTTGTTTCTTTTGAAGATATAACCCTCATGCAGCAAGAACTATTGATATGGTTGCCTTTGGCATCTTTCCCAAAAACTTCCAAAATATGGGTCATCATGGTACAATCCCTGAAACTCTACAAACTCTTTTACCCATACTTCTATAATTACGAGCAATGCATGTCTTTGACTTAAGGCATCAACGACCTTATTCATCACTCCAGATTGTTGCTTGATAACAAACATGAAAGCTTGTAAGAATTCTGCCCACTTCACATTCCTTGAATTGAGCTTGTGTTGTCCGTTGAGGTACTTTCATGATTCGTGATCTAAATGTAACACAAACTCTTTGGCATACAAGTAGTGTCTCCAATGTTCCAAACTTCTCATGATCACATATAACTCTTTTTCATGGGTCGAATACTTCCTCTGAGCTTCATGCAACTTGTCGCTAAAAAATATGATTGGTTGGGTCTTTTGACTCAGAACTCCCCTATTCCTACTCCACAAGCATTGCAATGTACTTTGAACATCTCCTTGAAATTTGGCATTATGAGCACTTACTTTTGTCTTTAAAAACTGAAATGCTTTCTCACTTCCTCGATCCACTCAAATCTTCCACCAGTCAAACATTTAGTGATTGGCACGATGATATTATTGAAGTTTTGAATTAATCATCAATAAAATGACACAACCTATTAAAACTCCTAACATCGTGGATGCTTTTTAAAATTGGCCAATTTAAGATCGTTTCGACCTTGGCTTCATCCATTTTGATTCTTTCTTCGTTGTGGCAAGAATTTATTTTTACCACTGTGAAATCAAGCTTTTCTAGAAAATTTATGAAAATGCCTTTTTGCTTGCTTCTGAACTTGAATCTTCATTTCTTTGGTCTTCTGTCTAAACAAGTCTTTAAGAACACTTCTATTCAGCCTTAGAACTTTTCAAATTCTCTAATTCCAGATCATTTTCTAAGTTTGAAAAGCTTAAAATTTCCATTTTTGCTTCAAATATCATCTGATACTACAAAGTGAAAAAACAAGGAATTACTATTCATTGAAGCTCAAAATGCGTGAGAAATATCCTAAATCCTATTGAAATATGATGCAAAAACACTATAAAAAATAGGATTATCATTAAGTGATTGAGAAAGTTTATGATTCTCAGCCATTGAAGTTTGTCGTGGCTTTGATACAATGTGAGATTTTGAAACTAATCGAAAAATTGATAGAGAATTCAATAGTAGTGCAAAAACTATTTTTTGATTGATTATAGCGGAATATAACAACCTTAGTTTTTATACAAGTGTATAGTAGAGTGACGTAAGAGAAGAAGTTAATTGAAGTTAGACCTAGGCATTTGGGATCGGGCCCAAAAAATCCGGTCCTAGGAAGGACCAGTCCCTAGATCGAGCACTCCTCCAAGGCCTAGGCCTGGGATCGATTCCAGGCTTGGGCCCAAACCCCTTGCCTTTTTTCCAAAAGCCCCCTAGAAAATATCCAAAAACCCCTTGTAAATTTTGAAATTTACAAAAATATTAAGGGTTAAATAGTATTTTACAATTTTTTTTTTTTTTTTAAAAAAAAAAAGAGAATTACATAGCACATGATAGTTGTCAGCCAACGATCATGCGATTGGGGAGGGTGGAATTTTTTTTTTTTCATTTTCCCCCCAAACCTACACTATAAATAATCCCCCACACCTCCATTTTTTTCACACCAACTCTCAATCTCTCTACTCCAATCCAATTCTCATTCATATTCTCTTCAATTCAATTTATATTTATATTTATAATTTATTTAGATTATAATTTATTTATTTACATTATTCAATATCATCTCTTATTCATATTATTATTTAATTATTTATTATTTTATCATAATTTATAATGGATTCCCGAAATTATGCATTCGGCGTCCTACACTCGCAACTCGCTCTCTTTCTTGGCGCTACAGTAACTCGCTCCAGATCTTGATTTTTGTTCATGGCATGTGCCGGTTTTTGGCGACTAAAAGCGACCAAATTATGAAGGCAAGAAAAGGGGAAAAAGGCAAGCTGGGAGTGAAGAACCAGAACGCACGAAGGGAACTGAAATTAGGGATTAGAAAGCTGATGGAGGAAGAGTTAGTTGTGTCTAACAAAAGAGATGATACTGCTGGAGTAATCTCTATGAATGAAGGGGGTAAGATTGAGATTAATTTGACAAATGTATGATTAGAGACGGTGCACACTGGCCATGAGCAAGAGTAGACTTTGGCTGAGTTTGACTCCAATGTCAGAGTTAAAGAAGGTCCAATTCATGGGAAGGTTCACCCCTTTGTGGTTGGATTTGAGAATGGAGGTCTTCAGGCGACTGGTGGAGGCAAATCCATGGTGGTCAATGGTGGAGAAAGGAAAGTGGGGACAAGCAGGGCTCATATGGGTGAAATGGAGTTCAGGTCTGATCAGTGGAGGGTCCAAACCTGATTTCTTGGGATGGGTCGAGGCAATGTCCAAAAAGGAATGGAGCTTAATGGTCTAAATGGGCAGGACTCCTATGGAAGTAGGCTGACTAATCCTCAAGCCCAAAGGTATTTAAACACACCTCTTAGTGGACTTAGTGTTAATATCCAATTTAATGAAATGGGTCAAGCTCATGTGAATGAATTAGTTGTGCAAAAAGGCCCGAGTGATCAAAGTAGAGAAATGGTAAATTTTTCGGGTTGACAGGAGGCTCCTACACCTTCTAACAATCGACTGAATTTCTCCAACCTGCATTCTTCTAAAGGTCAATTAGACTCTCAGAGAATGATGGAAGTGGACAACCAAGGTGTGAGTGAGAATGAGGGGCAGAAGCTAAGTTGGGCGCGTATAACTGCTGATCGATAGATTCGGGAAAAAGTCCCCATGATATTCCCCATGCAATATCACAAGCCAATTTTTAGAGAGGATGGTTCCATAGTTGTTCATCCGCCTTTGGAGGTTGCATTGGAGGGAAGAAAAAGGTGGGAAATTTTTTTGATAGGGTATTTTATTGAAGAAAAAAAAACCTTCATTCCATATTGTCTAAATGCTGGCCATGAGACTTGGAAGAGATATGGAATTAAGGAAGTTATGATGAATGATAAAGGAATTTTCTTCTTCAAGTTTGAGGAGGAGACAGCTATGCTTCAATGTTTAGAGGATGGCCCTTGGTTGTTTCAAAGTCGGCCTATTCTTCTTCAAAAATGGCAACCACAAATGGAGTTAGGCAAAAAATCTCCACGCTCTGTACCGTTGTGGGTCAAGTTGTATTATGTCCCATTAGATTTGTGGACTCGGGAAGGTTTATGTTATATTGCAGGTGGTGTGGGTAAGCCTTTAGGAATGGATCGCATTACTGAAGACACTTGTCGGGAATGATTTACCGAACTTGCAATCGGTAAAGACTTCATTATCCAAGTGCTTCTCCATGAAGGACTTAGGGGAAGCAGTCTACATCCTTGGAATAAAGATCTATCGTGATAGATCGCGTAGGTTGCTTGGCCTAAGTCAGAGTGCATATATTAACAAAGTACTGAAAAGATTCAATATGGAAGAATCCAAGAAGGAATTTCTTCCGATGTCACATGGTGTTTATCTCTTTAAGGAATTGTGTCCTAGAACACAAGATGAGAGAGATAGGATGAAGAGGATCCCATATGCATCAACAATTGGATCCATCATGTATGCCATGCTATGTACTCGGATTGATGTCTCATGTGCTTTGAGCACTTGTAGTAGATATCAATCGGTCCAGGTGAGCGTCACTGGATGGCTGTCAAGAATATTCTTAAGTACCTGAAGAGGACTAAAGATATGTTCTTGGTTTATGAGCTCACTGTAAGATGATACATTGATGCTAGTTTCCAAACAAACAAAGATGATTATTGATCGCAATCAGGGTTTGTATTTTGTCTCAATGGGGGTGTAGTGAGCTAGAAGAGCTCCAAGCAAAACACTATAGCGGACTCTACAATGGAGGCTGAGTATATTGCATTGTCAGATGCGGCCAAAGAAATAGTTTAGATTAAGAAGTTCGTTACTGAACTTGGTGTGGTTTCCACAATTGTTGATCCAATAGACATCTATTGTGGCAACAATGGAGCAATTGCTCAAGCAAGGGAACCATGGTCTCATCAGAAGTCTAGACACATACTCAGACGATTCCATCTCATCAGAGAGATAGTTGAGAGGAAAGATGTGCAGATCAGTAAAAATGCATACTAATGACAATCTCGCAGATCCACTGACAAAGCCTCTGTCGGAGCAAAAGCATGAAAGACACTTGAGATCATTTGGTATTAAATACATGAATGATTGGTTGTAGTGCAAGTGGGAGATTAGATGCCCTAAAGCCAATCAATTATTGTATAATTGACTCTTTTTAATAATGTTCATTGATCAATAAAAGGCATTTTATACTATATCGCGTAAATCATCATTGTATGTATTGATATATGTCCTTAGAATGGTAGAATTGTGACGAGGATATCAAGTGTTTCAAATATTGATAGTGAGAACCCTATGAGCACATATGATGGCCATTCTAGAAATGTCTGTAGCCCCAATATTATTCTGAAGTAAGGGCAAAGATAATATGGTAAGACTATCATAGTGTTGAATGACCTTGTCGAAAGGCAGTGACTGATCTCACTTGTCAAGGTTGTTTGGTGACAACCTAGTGCAACACATGGGTGTTTGCTGTAGGCAAGTTCACTGGACTGACCCGCCAGAGGATTCCATATGGATGGTAACCCCAGTGTCTAGGGAACAAATCCTCCAACGAATGGTAGTGTATGTGATCCTTAGACTTGAAATCACTGGAGCGCCTTGTGCACCGATTAGTGTAGTTTGACACTAGCCTAACACAGTTCTCAAGGAGTATATCAAGACTGTGGTGGATAGACAGAGGATTCATCACTCCCGGGTACGGGAGAAGTTATCTCACGGCACAATTTAGTAAATGGCAATGACACTAAAACTATGGCCACGGTGGGATTGAGTTGTTTCTCTATCCAGTTTATTATACAGGTCATTGGTCCAGTAACTAAATACATAATATCGAGAGTAACCGAAGGTTGACACTATTTCTATGCCTCGGTCTCTTCGAGATAACGGATGATGAAAGGATCGAATTGTACGGTAACCATATTGTTGACAGGTAGCTACTTTGCTGAATTCGAATCTATCGGGTGGCCATGATGCATTGCTAGGGGTCAATCTTGGTTTGTGTGTAGTGAAACGATTAATTGGTTTTAATCACGATACTATACACTACCGGTATGATGAGGAGCCTATGGGTCACACACATAGAAGATAATTTAAGAGCCAATGAAGGGTGTTTTCGTCTTTTTAGGAGAAAGGGTATTTTGGTAATTTCACAATGTAATTAAATTTGCTAAGGTCGTAGCCTTTATTTAATTTGATATTAAAATTAAATAAGTAAGATTACGTTTAAATATGTGTTCGCATATATTTAAATAAATTATCATTATTGTTAAATATTAATATATATTATAAATATATATTAATTGAATTTAATTGAGATAATGATAAATTAAAATTAAAATATCCAAATGGGAATGTTTGGATACAAGAGGTGTTTGGGTTGGAGCCCAAGCCTATTCCATAAGGGAATAGGGCAATTACACTTGCACTATATAAGGGTAAGTTTCTTTGTGAATTAAAGGAGAAATATTCATTCACTCATTTGATTCATTTGAAAAAAAAAAAGGAAAAACACTCCAACTCCTTGAAACACTCTCCATGCCAGATTGCATTTTTGCTTGAATCAAATTACTTTGAATTTTTCTACTTGGTTCTTAAAGGCTAAAGAGGATCTAGCAAATCCCTCTTTAGTTTCTTGAGGTTATCTTCGTGTGGACTACACCGGTTCGATCCTACACTTGGGTCGGTAGCGAAATACGCTCAGAGACAAGTTGGAGGAGCCTCCAAACGTGCGTATGATTTCTTAAACTCTAACTGATTTTCTACAGATTCTTATTTTATATATAAACTGTAAATTTGTGCCCTGATCTTGGTTCTATAGAACAATCCATGTCGTAAATATTTTTGTTTTCCGTTGTGTAACTGGATCGTTTACTAACAATTGTGATTTGGGCAAAGGTATGGCTAAGGTGGCTTGGAAGGATTTATGCTCTCTAAAATTAGAGGGAGGTCTGGGAATCCGCCGATTGGTTATTTGGAATATATCCCTAATGACGTATCATGTTTGGAATGTTGTGTCTAGGAAAGATACATTATGGGGCAAAGGGATTCACACATATAGCTCCGTGGTCGCAACTTTTAGAGTGTAAAAATCCCTTGGGATGCTAGCTGGAGCTGGCGCAAAATTCTTTTGATAAGGGACTTGGTTAAGAGACATATTGGGGTCAACATTGCTGATGGTAGAACCACCTCCCTTTGGTTTGACTCTTGGCACATCTTAGGCTCACTTCATCATATTATTCCTCACAGGGTGTTCTATAGCTCGGGTCTGGGACATAGGGGAACTGTTAGTGATGTTTTGGTTAATGAGCAGTGGAGATGGCCAAATATCATTAGGGATAGGTTTCTTCATGTTGTGAACCAAGTTCCTTCTATTTCAGGGTCACTACGGAAAGATGAAACTTTCTGGAAGACGGCTGATGGACTTCGAACTAATTTCTCTTCATCTCAGACATAGAAGGATTTGTCAATGGAGAATACTAAGGTACCCTGGGCTACTATTGTTTGGAATAGCACTAGTATCCCAAGGCATGCCTTTATATTATGGCTTGCCATTCAAAAGAAACTTCTAACCAAAGATCGGATGTAGGCGTGGAGTAGTTCTGAGGATCCATCGTGTGTTTTATGTGGCAATAATAATGAGACACATGACCACCATTTTTTCGATTGTCCATTTTCACAAGCCATTTGGAGGAATGCGTAGGTCAAAGGCAAATTCATGTCTCCTATGAATGGTTGGGAAAATATTGTAGCTTGGTCTTCGAGAATCTTCAAAGGAAAGAAAGTTAAAGTTGTAATAGGTAGACTTCTCCTTAGGACTTTTGTCTATGCGGTGTGGCAAGAGAGAAATCAGTGTATTTTTCAAAGAAAACACAAGAGCCTGGCGTATGTGAAGCAGCAAGTCATAGAGATTGTTAGACTTAGACTAAGCAGCCTTCATTTTAAAAATACCGAAAGAACTAGAAGAGTAATGGTGGATTGGAATCTACCCAAAGAGTGCTTAATTGATGACGTTCATAGACTTAATTGATCATCAACAAGCCTTCAGGAAAAGTAGAGGAAGATCTATCCAAATACTAACCTGTTTTTATTGTGTAGGAGTTCTTGTTATGTTTGCAAATTATCAAAGCATTGATGGAGATACTTTGGATCATAGCTATCATATTTATAGCTGGCGGATGGAGCTTTCTTTAAACCGCTTTTTTCCCCTATTCAATTACCATAGCTATTTAGTTCTTCTTTGGTTTTTGAATTTTGAGTTGGGGAGTATATGGTGTGGGGAAAAGTATATGATGCTTGGTCTGTCTCTGGTGTTTGTCACTTGTTGGAAGCTGTTATGCTATCATTTGAGCAATTATGTAAGGATGGGTAGATTTTATTTTGTTGGTTATGCAGGCTTTTATGCTTTTAGTGGTGTTTATTTGTAGGCTATTGTGTTGCGTTATTTGGGTAATTTTGCGGGGGAGGGCATGATCTATTTTGTTGGATGTGTAGGCTATTATGTTGTAAATGGTGTATATATTCAAGGGTGTGCAGTCTTTTGTTGGCAGGGCTGGATGGTTCACCGGTGGGACCTTTATGTTCAGAGTTATGAACCTGGAATTTTGCAACTGTGGTTCTAGGTTTCCTTCTGTTTGGGGTAGCAATCCTTGCTGGTTTTTTTGCTTTTGGGCTGCTGGGTCTGCGCTCTTTTTTTGTGGCTACATTTTTTGTGTATAGCATGTGTAGTTTTTGTTCTCCTGAAGTCTTACAATGCTTTTTGTGCTCTAGCTTTTTTTGTATAGACCTCATTGTTGCTAGTTAGGTGGCTATTTTGGACTGTTTATGTAACAACTTCTTTCTACTATCATACTCGTAAAATATATTAATAAAAAGACAAGTATATTTATCAAAATGGTTGGGCCCAAAAATTTTCTTTACTTAATAAATACATTCTTTACATTGTACAGCATCATTTGCACAAAAAGACTCTCAAAAACAGTGGACAGTGTAGCCAAGTCTCCCCATTTGCCGACGTCCATCCGACCACGTCCTCACCTATGTCCTGTAAAACATAGAAAACAACGGAGTGAGCACAAAGATGCTCAGTAAGTAAATCTTCTACTCTATAATCCCCGTGTATTACTCTTCAATTCTTTTCGTACTCTTGTCACTTTCTCTAATTCAATCTCTCTTGTTCTTTCTCTACTTCTAGCTCTCACTATTCTTTTCTTTCTTTATATTCTCATCACCCATGGAGAATATCATAATCATGCATGGATGAGACACTAAAGCATAACAATGCATTTTCTATCTTTCCTTTTCTTTCTATTCTTCTCTTATTCTTATTCTTATTCTTATTCTTATTCTTTCTTATTCTTATTCTTTGCCGATCGGTCTTGGTCGATGCATGGATTCGAAACCCTTGACCATGTGAGTGTACTCTCTCTCGTGTATAGCTCTCATCCGCATGTGTTCTCACGGCTATACAATTTCGTTTTCTCATTCTCATTCCGCTCTCTCATGGCGGAGACCGCTCTCTCACGGCGGTTTACATGTGGGAAATTTCTACACTCACGGGCTCCCCATCGCACAACCTATTCTCTTTTCTCTTCTGTACCACTTATTATTCATTTTATTCTCTAGTGCTAATTCTTTCTTTCTCTTTATTCTAAGAGAATTAGTTCTTTTCTTTATCTCTATTCTTAGAGTGTTTCTTTCTCATTTCTCATATTTCTTTCTTATGTGATTACTCAATTAAACATATGCATATGGATGGCTCATGCCTAAAATCTTTCTTATATGCATTCATGAAATGCAAATATGCTATGTTGCATAAAGTAAGGTTCTCTACTTCTACTCATGCTTCTTTTAGGCATTTCATCAAACAATATGTGTGCATACATAAACTCTATTCTAACTTTAATTATACTTCTTTCTTAACCATCCAAAATTGGAGTTCAACTCCTTTAAATCATCACACATCCTGCAAAGAAAACACACTTCAAATATTCCTCTCAAATTCTTCTAATTCTATCCATACTTCTACCAAAATTTATCAACACATTCCACCCTTCTCATGGTGGAAATTTCTCCATAAATCAACATTAAACTCATTCATAAATTCATCAACTCATTTCAAACGTAAAAATCCAAGCATTAATCATATATAAAGCTCTACACATCATTCAATCATGTAAATCACAACTTAGGTGGATTTACTTACCTTAGGCTCAAGTAGAATCCACTTAAGCTCTCTACTTTTGATGGCTTGATACTTTCTCTTAAACCTTAAACACAAACTCAATAAGGATCCTACTCTTTCACCAATAAAATTCACATCTAGAGTAAGGATTCTCACCTTTAAGTGCTTAGGATCAACTTGTCTCAATTTCTAGTCAAAAGCTCTTCAAAGATCCTTGGAAAATTGAATGAAAGTTTGAGAGATTTGAAGGATGAAAGAGGCGGTGGAGAAGAATGAATGAAAGGATTTCTAAAGCTAAACCCTTAATATCTCATATTTTCTCCACTCTTTCCCAATATACCCTTACTCCTTCTTTGAAATTCCACCTATGCCCTTTAATTCTTTGCAAAAACATCCCCATTCAAACTATTCTCTATGCAATTTCCTTGCATTTCACTCCCCACTTTTCCTGCTAATTAAGGGTAGAATGGTCATTTCCCAAAAGGAAGAATTCTCTAAAAACTCAAGGAAAATTTCAGCCGAGTCTTCGCCGCGGCGAAGCTATTTCTTCGCCCCGGCGAAAACTCACAGCAGCTACACGGGGGTTGTTCATCGCCACGGCAATGCTTCTTCTTCGCCCCGGCGAAGACTGGAACATTAAGATTTCGCCAAGTCTTACAAATTTTCAGGGCAACCACTCAACCAAACCAATACACCCTTTCAACCAAAGGCCAACCAAACAATATTAACAACATACAGACTCAAATGAGGATAAATCAATAAACATTCAAGTCATTCATCAAATCTTAACTACATACCTCAAGTGGGGCATTACAGTTTAGCCATGCTTTCCTTTTGCTTTTGTTTAGTTTGATTGCTTGGGCCTGTCCGAGGACCCTGTTTTTGTAAAGATCCTTTTTTGGGGATTCATTCTTTTATTCTTTATAAATTACCTTTACCCAAAAAAAATTATGCATTCGGAGGATCATCCCCAAATGAGTTTTACATTCCATCAGCCAAAGAAATGGAAGGGTTCGATCCATTTTCACCCTTTCCAGAGGCAGCAACTTCAATTCAACAACCATATTTGGTCGGGACGGGGTGCAGCCAAACACAAGTGAGTTGCGACTCCATGGCCCAACCCCCCCCCCCCCCCTAACCGTCAAAGAGGGCCGTGTTCGATGTATAACAACACTTCACCAAATCAAAATGGGCACAGACAAATAGGGAGGGGGAAGAATCGTGCGGGGTATGTAATTTCTATGGAACTATTATCGACACTGAGAAGGGGACTTCGACGATGCGATGACACTTGGAGAAGAAGCACCCCCAAATAATGCAACTTTCTAGTTCATCTTCAACCGGACCCGGTAAGCAAATTCAAACTCAACGCAATTTTAATCAACAATCTTGAACTCTGTCAACGTGGCAATACAATGCACTCCAAGCACAAGAGGCAATACAATGTACTCCATGCCTATCCGTTGGAACTCCACCTACTTGATACTGGAAAAAGCTTTGCCAACCGCAAAACAAATTACAGATTTCGTCAATCAGAAGAACTATCCGAAGAAAGTTGTTAGCTATGATGATTGGACGGTTTGTGAACTTTTTTATTCATTTCTTAAAGTTTTTTTATGATTCCACTAATACATTAAGTGGTATTTATTATCCTACTACTAATTTAGCGTTAGATATTTTACTTCAAGCTTCTGAAACTTTTGCTAAATATAAACATAATGACGTCTTAATGGAAATTGTTTCAAACAAGGAAAAAAATATATGAGAAATATTAGTTAGATATTCCATTCTTATATGGATTAGGCCTTGTTGTAGATCCTAGGTTTAAATTACACGCAGTTAATTGTATAATTACTGAGGTAGGCCAGCAATTAGGACCTGATTATACTTCTTATTTGATTAACTTTAAGCTAAAATTGGAAAGTATTTTTTCTTTATATCAAAGCACGTACAATGGAAGTGGAACTGGAACGTCCAGCAGAAACGACCAGTAAGACCCTGATGAAGACATCTATCAAGGATTAAGTATGTGGACGTATATGGAACATGGTGGAAGTAGCAGCTCTAGCTCGTACATACATCATGGACCAAATGAGCTAAATCGCTACCTACAAATGGACATATCCTACATGACGAAGAAGGAGAAATGTGAGATGGATGTGTTTTAATGGTGGAACCAACAACAAAGTCGATTCCTCATTGTAGCCCAAATGGCACGTGACATTTTATCTGTGCTGGTTTCCACAATTGCATCTGAGTCAGCATTCTCAACGAGTGGTCAGATTGTTGAAGACAAAAGATACTCTTTAACCAATGAGATGATTGAAGTGATAACTTGTTTACGGGATTTGACTCATGCAGAGAGAAGATTACAACAGCACCCTGAAGATCCCAAACTACTTGAACTCTTTAGGAACACAGATTTGAACGATGTAGATGAATAATTTAATAAAAACAAATTTATTTAGTTGTGTATTTGTGAAGTGTGAAATTGTGAATATTACATTTATGTTAAAATTAATTAATTAAATTATCTCTTTAAAGTTTAAATTTAAAACACCCCATATTTATAAATTATTATTAATTATAATTAACCATTAATTAATTAATTAATTATTTATTTTTTAAATAAAAATTACATAAACTCCCTTACATAATTTTATTTGACCCTTAAATATAAAAAAAAATTGGGGGGGAGGGAAATTAATTTTCTAGGCCCATAGGACCAATCCTATGGGCCCAGGACTGGTCATCGGGATCGGTCCAAGCCCTAAAATTTCTCATGGGCCTGGGACCGATCATAGGCCCATGAGTGACTGGTCCCAGTCAAGCCCAAACCTGGACCAAGTTGGGACCGATCCTTGTCTAGGTCTAACTAAAGTTAATTGCTTGAGAACAATAACCAAAATGACAGCACACTCAGCAACTATAAGTGAGTGAATGGAAATTATATCATTTCACTTCTTCAAGTTTCCAGCTTTTGACTTTTGTGGTCAACAATGTCAATATATAATTTATTTTCTTCTAAATCAAATGCGTGACTTGACGGACAAAAAATGTTTAAAGGTCATTGACAGTCTTTTGATTATGAAGAAATTTTTTTACACTAGCGTATTTGATAGTCTGTTTTCTATGATTGAATGCAATTCTTGGCTGTTTTTTATTGTCAAGGAATGTTGTTTTTCTAGTAGTGATTAATTTGCATCAAAGTGTATTGAACTTTGAATTCATGCCCACTTGGAAAAACTAGTAAAATTAAATTCATGTGGGACTTTGACGTCTTCCTAGGATATATATGAGAAAATCATTTGACAGCATCTCAATTCACCCGGAGAGAGACGCCCAGGAGGTTGGGAGAAAATTGATAATCATATTTTACATATGATTTTGCATTGAATTTTGATAGGATTTAGGATATTTTTCATACAATTTGGGCCATAATTGCTACCTAATCTACTAATTTGTCTTTGTAGCCCTAAACGATAATTTTTAGCATAAAAACAGTTTTGAGCGTAAATTGTGTAACTTGAGCTTGGAACCTCGGAATGACCTGAATTTAGAAGCTTTGGAAAGCTGAAGAAGAGCTCACAACTTTAATGTTTTGGTTTTTTCCTAATTCTGACTGTACAAGGGTGAAACGTGGCTTGAATCGTGAAAAGTACGCTGGAACTGAAAAAAAAGGTCTTTGGACGGCTTCGGTATTTCTGCCATCTTGAGCTTTAGACCTCGGATTGTGCTGATTCGTGAACTACCAGAAAGAAATTTAAAGGGATACAATTCATATGTTTAACACTTTTTCAGATTCATATTATTTCATGCTCAAATTTGGCCCGAAAGTCTTCGCCGCAGCAGGAAAATGCTTCGCCACGGCGAAAAACTGCAGCAGATGTAAAAAATAAAACGACGCGTTTTGGCTTGCTAGGCTTCGTCCTTAAGTGAGAGAGGTATAAATTAGACGAAAAGAAAAGAAAAGGAGGCTTGGTTCCTCATTTGGGAGGCAGCTCATGAAGGAAAGATTATTAAACATTTGGGCTTTAAATTAGAGAAATTCTCCATCTTTTGCTTGTTTTTCAATGATAAATCTTGATTCAGTTTGTTTTTGTAATTTTATTTCGTTTTTAAGTATGAACTGAATTGTTTAGCTAGGGTTTGATGTAATCTTGATACAATGATTCAAATTTATATGAATTGATTTACTTTGAGTTTTACTCTCATGATTGAGTGTTTATCTCTTGCTTAATGATTTTTGAGTCTTGATCACCATTCAAATGTGTGTTGTTCACAATGAGACTGAGAAGTGATTTGTGATTGTGCCTCTTGGGATAAATACCTAGATTAGCAACGCTAGAGATAGGTTTAGCGATCTATGAAATCTAGATAGAATTCCACAAGGCTAAAAGACTTTGAACTATTAATCTTCAATTTGTTGGGTGCGGAAGCTTAATAGGGATAAGTAGAGATGTAGCTTGAGAAGTATGTTTTACAACTTAGAGAATTCGATTTTCAATCAAGGAATTAGAACCTGGGTAATAGATTCTATGATTTGGGTTAGCGTATTTAGGTGAATTCAACACCCTAGCATTTGTTTTGCATTGTTAATTATTTAAGTGTTTGGTTTTTGCATGTGTATTTAGTTGTTATTTTCCATCAATGCAATTTATTGTTTCTTCAATTAGGACTTAACTAGGGAAATCGGTACTTAGTAACACTACCTCGTGGGAACGATACTCTACTCATCACTCTATTACTTGTGCGACTAGTATACTTGCTACATTTGCATGTTGTAGTTTAAACGCATCAAGTTTTTGGCGCCGTTGCCGGGGATAGTTGATTATTAATATTGATATTATCTAGTGTAGTGCAAATTGAAGCTTTTATTCCATTTTTGTAGTTAATTGTAAATATTGTATAGTCTTAAGTATGAGAATAGACATTACCTCTTTCGTGCAAGGCAACGATGAATCACTATATGAAGCTTGGAGAGAGTACACGGAGTTGTTAAGGAATTGTCCACATAATGGTTTACCATTTTGGAGACAAGTCCAAACATTTTACAATGGGTTGCTACCAAATATTCAAATGATGGTAGATGTGGCACAGGCAGCCTTAAATAACAAGACCCCAGAAGATGCTTATGAATTGCTTGGTTGATGGCCAACAATAACACCAAAGACCTATGAGAGAGCAATGCCAAAGAGAACAATGGGTCTACATGAAGTTGACGCGTTCGACACATTATCTGCACAAATTGCACCATGTCAAAGCCAATTGGGAGGTATGAATGTAAATTCTATTCACTCACCTTTATAACTTGTGAATTTGTGTAGGAAACCATGGGAGTGTGGAATGCAAGATGAAACCAGTTTCTTCTCACACACCGAGCAAGTGAATTACATTGTTAGTTCAACAAAGCTGCAAAATGACCCCTTCGCCAATACCTACAATTTGGTTGGGAGAATCACCCAAATTTGTCCTGGAGCAATCAAAGCAGTCAATCAAATCAAAGGACAATGCTAAACCATCAACTAGTGGTGAATCACAACCATGTGAGCAAAGGTGTCAAAATGTGAAGATATATTCGAAGACTTCATGCAAGAAACCACAAGTTTTATGAATGAACACGCTCAACTTCAAAATCAAGGAGTGTCCATTCAAAATTTGGAGGTTCAAGTGGGGCAATTGGTTGACAACTGACAGAGAGATCTCAAGGTTCTTTGCCGAGCACAACGGTCACAAATCCTGAAGAACAATTAAATGTCATAACATTGAAGAGAGTTATAGTGTTGGAGCAACCTCACAATGAAGAAAAGTTGGAAGAACATGAAGACAAGACCAATGAAGAGGAAAATCTCAAAGCAAAAGGTGTGCAAGATACTTAGGGGAATTTCAACCAAGCAACTCACCTCACAAGGAACAATTTGAGGAATTTGGTGTGAATGCCACAAGTCAAAATTGGTGTTGGAAGAGACTCCAAGCATTGGACTCAACCATCACCATCTCATCTCAAGTACGCATATACGAACTTGAAGTTCCGAAAAGATGCTTATGAGAATGTTCGAAATTCCAAAGGAAAGACCAAGAGGTGGCAAGGAAGTAAGCACCCCACAAGGATCTGGATTGACGAAGGACCATGGGAAAGTCGAGCTCTCGACTATAAACAAGCGCTTCTTGAAGGTAACCCAAGTGTTTTCATTTGTTTGTCATTTTTTTTTTGTTTTGAATTTGTTTAGCTATTTTATGAATTAGAATGATTTTAATTTCGTGTGTTTTTGGGTGTTTCAGGTGAAAAATCAACTAAGGCGAAAAAAAAGGAAAACTTCCAGTTTTCGCCGCGCGACATTCTCTCTAGAAATTTTCGCCGTGGCGAAACATTTTCTTCACCGCGACAGAAAGAACTTTGCAAGTTGTGCTCTCTGGAATATTTCGCCGCAGAAGTTTATTCTTCGCCGCGGCGAAGTCTGTTTTCTTTCATTTTTGCGAAAAATTCCTGAAGCACTTTTCTTTTAGTTTTTGTTTTTATTTCTTTATGTTTTGTAAGAGAATGGATGTTGTTTCCTGGTTTTAGCTCTTTATTTTTGTTTTGTTTAGATTTTAGGTTTAGTTCAATAAGGTTGAGATCAGGATGTAATTTTTTCATATTCATCGGTGAAGGTATTAACACATTTGCACATAAAGACTTTCATTTGTTTGACAGATGATGATGATGAGAAGCCAAGGAATGGATGCCATGATGTTGCACAAAAATCGGCCTTTACGGATTAGTCAGGGGAGTATCTCGAACCTTTACTTTTGTTTTTTCATCCTTGGATGTGCATGATGTGACATTGGGGACAATGTCTTTTAAGTTTGGGGGTAGGAAATAGAAATAAGCTTGGTTTAAAGGTATACCGGCTGGAAACAGAACCTGCCTTAAAAACTGCCTACAGTACTTGGCAACCTCTGGTATAACAACGCCACGTACACCTTAAACGAAAAAAAAAAAAAAAAAACTTAGTTTTTTCTTTAGTTTGATTGTTTTTGCCGATATGAATTGCATAGTCTATGATGAAACTTGAATTGTTGGGATATTATTTTTGGAAAATCTTAAACATTGTTCAAGTTTAGGTTGGTTGACTTGATTTTGATTGAGATTTGTTGAGTGGTTCAACCACCATTTTCATTTATTTCGGCATGCTTAGATTCATTTATTGTGGTTAGTTGAAGTTTGATAATGTTGGTGGACTCTAGAACAGTTGAGAAGTGCTTGAGGCGAAATTCTAAGATTAGACATGTTGAGGAAATGATTTAGGCATTTTTTGAAACGTTTGAGCCTTTCCAGCCGACCTATGAATAAATCTTTCCCGTCACCCTTGAGCCTTATGAGATTATCATTGCCTTGTTTTCTTTGCAAACAAAAAAATTGTCCAATCCCTATACCCTAAACACTTTACATACCCTTTAGGAGAATTATGGACTAATGTATGACACAAAAGAGCTTTGAGAGGTGTGTGAATAAGTGATGGACCAAAATTTAAGTTTGGGGTTGCAAAAAGGGCACGAGAAGGGGCAATAGACCTCAGTGGTGTTGTAAATAATTGTTATTGTAAATATTTGTATTTAAAAAAAAAAAAGAATTGCTTTATTTCAATTCAAAATCAAAATAAGAAATGCATAAGTTTGAGGGTTGTAAAATGGTTGACACTTTGATTGTGGTTAAAAGAAAGTGGAGATTGATGTAGCTCTTAGTGTTTGCATGAGGAAAACCGAGTTCTCTTACTTTGTTTATCCATTTCTTTCCTTGGAGCCCACCACTCGAGCATAACGTTACAAGCTTGCAAAGACCTTTTGATCCTTGCGATGTCTAGTCCACATTAGTGGAGAGTAGTTCGATACTAGGCTTATGGAGTCTACCACCATTTGATAAACTTTACATTTCACATAAAATAATCCGGGACGGAATGTGGACTGAAGTGAGCACCTACTCGGGGGACTAATAGAAAAGATAGCGAGCAACTTATAACTTCTTGGAGTGTTGAACATTTTCTAGTAATAATTTTTCAACAACTTTAGAGACTTGTATAAATTCAGGCAATTCGTGTTGAGTTTGAGCCTAATTTTTGTTTGTTCATTTTTAGTTTTGTTGTTTTGTGTTTTGTGGTTGTTTGTTGCTTTCTTTTTTGAGTTTTTATTTTTCTTTTGCTCGAGGACGAGCAATCTTAAGTTTGGGGGTATTGATAATCATTTTTACACTATATGATTTTGCATTGAATTTTGATAGGATTATGATACTTTTCATACAATTTGGGCCATAATTGCTAATAATTCTACTAATTTGTCTTTGTAGCCCTAAACGATGATTTTTAGCATAAATGACAGTTTTGAGCGTAAATTTTGTAACTTGAGCTTGCAAACTCGGAATGACCTGAATTTAGAAGCTTTGGAAAGCTAAGAAGAAGAGCTACAACTTTAATGTTTTGGTTTTTCCTAATTCTGACTGTACAAGGGTGAAAACGTGGCTTGAATCGTGAAAAGTACGCTGGGAACTGAAAAAAAGGTCTTTGGACGGGCTTCGGTTTTCTTGCATAACTTAGCTTTAAACCTGATTGTGCGGATTCGTGAACTACCAGAAAATAATTTAAAGGGATACAATTCATATGTTTAACACTTTTTCAGATTCATATTATTTCATGCTCAAATTTGGCCCAAAGTCTTCGCCGCAGCGAGGAAAATGCTTCGCCGCGGCGAAAAACTGCGCAGATGTAAAAAATAAAACGACGCGTTTTTGGCTTGCTAGGGCTTCGTCCTTAGGTGAGAGAGGTATAAATTAGAGCGAAAGAAAAGAAAAGGAGCTTGGTTCATCATTTGGGAGGCAGCCTCTGGAAGGAGAGATTATGAAGATTTGGGCTTCAAATTAGAGAAGATTTCTCCATCTTTTGCTTGTTTTTCAATGATAAATCTTGATTCAGTTTGTTTTTGTAATTTTATTTCGTTTTTAAGTATGAACTGAATTGTTTAGCTAGGTTTGATGTAATCTTGATACAATGATTCAAATTTAATGAATTGATTTACTTTGAGTTTTACTTTCAATTGAGTGTTTATCTCTGCTTAATGACTTTTGGATGCTTGATCACCATTCAATGTGTGTTGTTCACAATGAGACGGGAATTGATTTGTGATTGTGCCTCTTGGGAAATACCATAGATTAGCAAACGCTAAAAATAGGTTTAGCGATCTTGAAATCTAGATGGAATTCCACAAGACTTAAAAGACTTTGAACTATTAATCTTCAATTTGTTGGTGTGGAAGCTTAATAGGGATAAGTAGAGAAATGTAGCCTGAGAAGTATGTTTACAACTTAGGAAATTCGATTTTCAATCAAGGAATTAGAACTTGGGTAATAGATTCTATGATTTGGGTTAGCGTATTTAGGTGAATTCAACACCCTACATTGTTTTAGCATTGTTTAATTATTTAAGTTGTTTGGTTTTGCATGTGTATTTAGTTGTTAATTTTCTATCAATCCAATTTATTGTTTCTCTCAATTAGGACTAAACTAGGGAAATCGGTACTTAGTACACTATCCTCGTGGGAACGATACTCTACTCATCACTCTATTACTTTTTGCGACTAGTATACTTGCTACATTTGCATGTTGTAGTTTCAACGCATCAAAAATGCTGATATAATCTAAACCTTTTTATTTATGTCTCTAAAATTCAAACAATAAATCACATAAGGAAAATGTTTCATTGCAAATATTTTTAAAAATCTGATTTTTTTTTTTTTTTAAAACAATTCCAACCTATAAAACATTTTATATAGTCAAATTTTATTCAATCGAGGTAAATCCTATCTCAAAAAAGTAGTCTAAGTCCAATCTTAAATTTAAAAATAAGGGAACTGATGTTGTTAAGAAGACTAGATTTAGGAGATTGATCACTGATTTTGAGAATTTAACTATGCTTGATGATGAAACCATAACTGATTTTCATGGTAGGATTTGCGATATCTCAAATGAATGTTTTGCCTTGGGAAAAGTTGATTCTATTGTTGAGCTTGTCAAGAAAGTTTTGTGCTCACTGCCCAAGAGGTTATTGTTGAAGGTGACTTCCATTGAAGAATGCCGAGATGTGGATGCTATGGATCTTGATGAGCTGATTGGATCACTACAGATATATGAGTTAAATCTAGAAATGTGGGATAAGCGAAAATCAGGTAATGGTCTTGCATTTAGGCATGAGGTTGACTCTAATGTTTTTTAAAATGTTGATTTTAGTTATTTGAATGAAGAAAATTTTGCATTACTTACAAAAAATTATGCCAAGTTTTTGAGAAAAAAAACATGTAAAAGTCGAATGTTGTTGGAAAAGGTAAACAACCCTTTGTGAAAAACAATTCTTATCAGTGTAATTCTGGTGGATTCTCAAAAAGGTTTTCAAAAGACAATGAGAAGAAAAAACAAAAACATTAAGAGTGCATTTGGTTCGAGGAATGTTTTATTGCTGAAAATGTAAGATTACCAGTGAGATAGATTACCTTAAAGATTATAGAGGAATGTAGTATCAATATGTTTGGTTAGATTAGTGGGTATAAATAACTAAAATGTTTAGTTGGGAGGAATAAAATATTATCGGCAGAGGCTTTTACTGATTGTCCTTCATTTTTAATAATATTATTATGTTATTATAATTATAACTACTATTTAGATACATTACTTTTAACCCTTATATTTGAGAATTTAGTTAAAACACTCCAACAACAAAAGTTTAAATTTTAACAAAATAACCCCAGCTACTATAGAGGATTGCTTGCCGCCGATCACCATCGTTGGTCGTCGACAGCAGTTGTAGGAATGATGCACAACCGGTTGTTATTGGTCAGATCGAAGGTGAAAAATGGCCGGATCCAATGAATTCGGCCATTTTCGGCTAGATCCAAGGCCATTAACGATCGATAGTCGTCCGTAGTGGCTAAATAATTTTGGGTGGTATTCATATAAATAGTGAGGGGTATTTCTGTTCAAAAAATTAATTTACGAGGTTATAGAAGTCATTTTGCATAGTTGGGCTAATTGTTATTTGGTAGACATATGAGAGCATTTGTGTTCGAAGTGTTTTTAAATTAAGGTTAAAATTGATATGAACTATGGATTACCTCGGTAATCTTTTAATAACACCTATTGAGAAGGTAATTTGATTACCCCCTATATTACTAGGGGTGCATTTGGATCGGGGTAATCTTCGTTTATTTTGTAAGATTCTAGTGTTTGACTTGCAAGTAATAAAATATTATAAGAATACTCTATTGCAAATAGTGTTTACAATTGGTAATGTAAGGGGTAATCTGATACCCTCCTCCAGGGTTGTTATTAAAAAATTACTAGGTAATATGATTTTTATACCTATTTTGCCCTTAATTAAATACCATTTCAGACACAATTGCCCTCAAATGTCTACCAAATAACAATTACCGAGTCCCCTTACATTTGAGAAATTAGCTAAAACACCCTAGCCACAAAAAAAGTTTAAAAATTAACAAAATACCCCCAGCCACCCAAGACCACCGTCGATCATTACCACCCCGCCCGTCGGCATCAGTCGCCGTCATAGCGCACGACCGATGGGATGTGGCCAGTTGTGTGCTGATAAGGCCTTTTCCAGCCAGATCTAGTCGTTTTTATGGCCGTTTCATGACCAAAGATGTGGCCGTGAAGGAGCCACAAATTTGGTCGTGAAAAGGCCAAGATCTAGCCTCTTCACGGCCACATCTTTGGCTGTGAAGAGGCCATAGATCTAGTCGTGAAACGGCCATGGATTTGTGGTCCATGTCTGGAAATGGCTTTACCGATACACTGCTGGCCATATATGGCCAATTATGCACCATTTCATCAACTGTCGGTAGCAACCAGCAGTGGTGGCTGGCTACCGACAATGGCTTAGGGTGGGTGAGGGTGATCTTGCTACAAATTAAAGTTTTATATGGTTGGAGTGTTTTAGCAAAACTTCAAATGTAAAGGGTTAAAAGAAATTATTCAAAAAATAATATTATATTAATATTTAAAAAGGAAGGCAATTTAGTAATCTATATAACATAGGCACCCATTTATCCTCCCAACCAAACATATTATTCACCAATTTACTCGAATCAACCAAACACATTTCTTAAATATTTCCAGTAATCTTCAAAGTGATCTATCTTTTCGTTAATATATTATCCCCCTATAATAAAACATTATATGATCCAAACGCCCCCTAATAGTAGAAACTATTGGTGATGAAAGATTATCATAATCTTTTATTATTTGACAATCAAACATTGTAGTGTCCGTAATAAAAGATAGATTACAGGAGTAATCTTCCTAGACTCAAAACCAAACGTACCCCAAGGGTGTGTTTGGTTGGGGTCATGGGGGATTACTAAGGTAATGTCATCTTATATTACTTGATTACCACGTTTGGTTGTCAAAGTAATATAAGAATCCTGTAATCTTCCAAAACCAATAGTTATTACTGTTGATAATCTGATTTCTTAGGTATTTTAAGATTACTTAGTAATCTTATTTTTGTTACAATTTTATCCCTTATTAATAAAATTTATTTTTTGAACAAAAATACCCTTATTTTTAAATTAATTTACATAAGTCTGCCATTACAATTTTACCCCTAATTAATTAAGTTTTTTTTTTTATATTAATGCCCTTGTATTTAAAACAAATTCTAGCCCACCAAAACTACCACCGCCGACCATTGCCCACCTCTAGCGGTGGCCGACGCCGGCAAGATCTAGTCAGCCGTGCTCTGATTTGGCCATTTCCGACGAGATCTCTGCCAGAAATGTCCTGATTAGTTCTGGTCATTCTGGTCAAATTTAGCGATTTGGCCGAAAATAGCCAGATCCATAGCCGTTAATGGCCATCGATCTTAACGACCAAATTGAAAAATCTGACTGGAAACGACCAGAATAGATCTAGCTGTTTCCATCCAAAATTTTCACGATCTTGCCAAAAATGGCCAGATCTAGCTAACTGTGTGTCGTTTGGTTGCCGGAGGCCTATAGTGGTTGGGTGGGTAGGTGGGGGTGTCTTTGTTGATTTTTAACTTTTATTATGGGGGTGTTTTAGCTAAATTTTTAAATATAGGGGGTTATACAATAATCTAAAAAATAATAATATTTAAAAAGAGGATAATTCAGTAATTTAAATAACATACACTCCAAAGAGGTGGGAATTAGGCTTGAGCCCAAAGGACTTGGACCAAAAACCCGATCTGGTGATCGGACTAGACCCAAGGGGGGAGGGACCGGGCCTAGGATCGGTCTTAGCCCAGGTCCAAAACCCCTCCCAATTACATTTAACCCCCTATAAAATATCCAAAACCCCCTATTTGATATGAATTGACAATAAATGTAAGGGTTAAACTGTAATTTAAAAAAATAAAAAAAATCAATAGGCCCATGATCGGTCCTAGGAGCGGTCCGGGCCCTAAGAAATCTCATGGGCCCTTCAAAAATTGGGTTTGGTCCCACGCCTTGCGTACCTCTAAATTTATACCTCTTAACCAAACATATAAACATAACATAACCACTAATTTATTTTTCCCAACAAAACACATTAATATAACATTATCAGTAATCTTTCAAGGTAATATATCTTCATCTTAATATATCTTTCTTAATAATACAACATTCTTTAAATTAAGCGCACGCTAAATGTTTTAAGTGTGAAAGATATGGATACATTCAAGCTGAATGTACTAACACTAACACTTTGAAGAAGAAAGGTAAAGTTAACTCCTCTTAATTTGCAGTAAAGTTGGGTAGTATATTGAATGGTGACAGCTAGGTTAACGATCAACAATGGAACTGAAACAAGTTAAACTAGATTGCCGACTTGGTTGATGAAATTGACATGCCAGCTAGATCTTCGCATATGTTATCATCCTAGTACTCAATCATGTCGTTACCTGCTACATGACGCATATGTAACATTTACTTTACAACTAAGAGAGAGGACTATCTCTAATACAAGTATCGTTGTTTGTCAAAATCCATTGTCTTTATGTCAGTCTGCCTTCTGCTTGCATGATTGATCTTATTCGCCCATCAATATTGGTCCAGTGAAAATTATTTAACACACAAGAAATTTGGCTGCTTGTGCGCTGACGTTTTGAATCATTATTAAATAATTAGGTTTCATCCAAAACTTGGAACACGGCATCCATTTTCCAACTGGAAACCAATTAATGCACAAACAACGGATCTAAAACATATGTTGGTCGATATTTCACGTGGTTACAGAATTAATTACATGAACTACTTATGATTCCAAGAATCTTTCGGAGGAACAATCCAAGAAGTATGTGCTGTTAATGTATTCATTTTTGAAGGATTTTGCCGTTAACAAGTATGAATGTAGATGATCGTATTTCGATTACTGTGATGTAACTTAACCTTATCCAATATATCTTTGTAATTGTGCCCCATATTTCAACTGTTTATCATAGAAACTCTTTTAACTTTTCTATTAAAGAGAGAAAATAAAGCGCTGAAACAATTATCTATTCAGAACAGATTAATTGTCAGAGTAGATGGTTTTTGTCTCTTGTGTGTTGTTCTTGACTAATCAAATCTCTTAAAAGATACAACTCCAGCTGCATTGTTATGTGGCCTCCTCTCCGTTTTCTTATTTGAATGCGCATGCATCTTACTATCTTAATGTTATCCAATAATTCATCTTTACATTGAATAATATTATAGATTGTTTTATTCATTCATTTATTTTATGTTATTCATATGGAAGTTCAAAAACACATAATCCAAAATGAGAATTGGAGTTTGCAATGCTTCCCCAATTCCAAGTTTGTCACCTCATCTTCAAATCTTAGTATCAATTTAATTTCACTTAGGTAAGGCGGCAAGAAAACCTAAAACTTTTAAGTTGAGGCACAAAAGTTTACGCAAGAAAGTTCCTCCCTTTCAGAAAGCGGACGTAGTGCTACTTTATCTTAATTTCCTTTTTTCTTCTAATTAGAGTAGGCTCAATAACTCAGTAAACTTTATAAGTGGTAAATTATATGGCAAATAAATCAGAGAAACAAACTATAAGTAAACCTACCAAAAATGATTATTAATGAACTGCGTTGTGAATCTAAAAAATAAAAAGAAAAGAAAAGGTAACCAGCTACATAAATTAGGGTCTTGAAATTCGATGATTACTTCTCTCTTCTAGTTGCCATGGTTATTAGTTTAGCACCACGAAAGTAAAATTTAAAGTTTCCCTTCTTTTAGTAGTATTTACCCCCAAGATGATGATGACCATTTTGGTACAATACAACTGTTGCTTCCTTCACCTCATTTTTTTTTAAATACAAGTAAAGGTTACGCTTATTAACAGCACCCACCCCCAAAGAAATATATATATATATATATATATATATATTAGACTCAGCTTAAAATATTACAAATTCCAGAAAAGAAGCAAGACCCTTATGGTGTTATGCATGGCAAGTAAACTCTTGTTCTTCCAGTTCAATGCCCTCTTCAGCCAGCCTCTTATCCTTGTAGACATACCATTTAGCACAACCCAAATAGATAACAAAGTTCAACGCACTCAATATCGCCAATAGCCAGTAGAAATCATATAGCTTCCCTTGATTGAGATTGTCTGCTAGCCATGGCTTTTTGTCCCCAGTCACCTTGTGCACTATAGAAACCAATAAAGAACTGAAGAAAAATCCTAGTGAAAGGGTGCTCAAAAACAACCCCGTGCTCATTGTCTTCATTCCTTTTGGACATTCTCTTAAGAAAAAATCAAGCTGTCCTATATATGTAAATGCCTCTCCGGCACCCACCAAGAAAAACTGAGGCACCAACAAGAACACGCTTATTGGGATCTCACCCGTAGGATCATCTCCTAAACCGTGTGATCTCGCTACATGTAATCGCTTTAATTCACAGAGTGCTGCTGCAACCATTGCTAAAATTGAGAGCGCTAGACCAACCCCTATTCGTTGCAATGGGGTGAGTCCTTGTGGGTTACTAAACACTTTTCTTGTAATTGGAACAATAATTCGGTCATAAACTGGGACAGTCAAGAGAATGCTGCCTACAAAAAAGACAGTAAGTGACGCTGCAGGGATTTGAAAACTGCCTAAGTGACGGTCCATGGTGGTTGCCTGCGATACTGAAAATGTGGTCATTTGCGCATACACTGTCCAAAACAAAATTGTGGTAGCCCAAATAGGCAACATCCTAATCACCAATTTCACTTCTTCCACATCGGTTAAGGTTGATAAATTCCACTTGTTCACATTAGTCACATCTGGATCTTTGATTGCTGCCTTGTCCAAGAAACTGCATAAGTCAGCAAATTAAGCCAAAATCAACATCATTATCAGAAAATTAATTGCATTTATTCAAGTTTTTGAAAAGTCATTACAACTTGTAAGCTTTATATATACATACATGTGATGCTCAAAGTGCAAAGCGTATCCTCATGTAATTGGTGGATGTGATTGGAGAACGTGAGCTAAAATGGTCCCATAGAGACTACTCGTTGGGCATATGATGTATTATTCTTTTGTTTGTTTCTGGTTGATTTTTTTTTTTTTTTTTGATGATAGTTCCAAGCCAGAAAGAATCTGAGAAGATTATAAAAAGATGTGGTTTTGCATAACAGAGCGTGATGGAGTGGAAGAGCACAGGCAATGAACATAGTGGTTAATATGTCCGTGAGTGAGTTGGGAAAGCTGCTTTAATATTAACTCAAGGCAAGAACCTAGAGTGAAGATCGATTTGGAGACAGTCTGGCTAAGTGACTCGTGATCTCTTTTCGATTACTTTGCAAATTGTTGTATTAATATATATAATGAGATCATGTAGATGAACATGAAGAGATTCAGTGCATCCCATTCCTATAATTGACATACAGATATCTTACATGTTCTATCTTTGAACGTTATAACTGTTTCTTTAAACTTTTAGAGTCTCTAAATCGCTAAATAAATTATGGACATTTGACGAATTTGGATGCAATGTATATATATTTCTTAATCCTCTGGGGCCAATAATTATGAATTCTGAACCAATAAATTCTAACCACTGATTGAATCTATGGGCTAGTTGGTTGCCAATCCTCCATCAGATGCGTCCCACCGAAACGGTACTTTCCTTCTCTTATTTTTTTTCAGTAAGTTATTCTGAATGAAGTATCCTAGTTTCAACCAAGACTTCAATTAACTTCATCAATTACAGTAACTTCATAAATCACGGTAACCTCATCTTTCATATAATATTTATGATTATACTCGAGTGAGATAGGAAGATTTTTTTAACCATTTAAAGTTCACAAGGCTACTAATCAAATTAAATAAATATTTCATCGACTCTTTCAAAAGTTGAAGGAAATAAAAGAAAATTAATAAATACTTGAAACTTTAAATTTTAATATACGAGAGAGAAGACTAGTTTTCTCAACCAAAAAGCAAAAAAAAAAAAAAACGGTGCACGGGAAACAGTTACTATAGTGAAAGAGTTAGTTGAATTGAATAAAAGACTAACCAGAACTGCTTGCTGTGGGGCAAACTTTGCTTTTTCTTCTTGCTTTCGGCTGGAATATCATCAATATCGAAGAGCATGGATGAATCTGAAGGTAAATCCAAATGCCTTTTCCTCCAAGAACCCACAAACACCGCGGCAAACTGCGTCAACGGACTACCTACCAATTTCTTGAACCGATATCGTCTAGTGCCTGACAAAAACACAACCAACCCAATAACAATAGCGCAAGCACATATACCATATCCCCATTCACGACCCAAGTTGTCTTGTATGTAAACAAGAACTGTCACTGCCGCTAGTGAGCCTATGCTAATAAAGAAAAAAAACCAGTTGAAGAAGTTGGTCATTTGACTTCGCTCTTGTTGGTCTGATTCGTCGAATTGGTCCGACCCAAAACCTGACACGCTTGATTTTAGACCCCCAGTCCCCAGGGCAGTCAGATATAGAGCTATGTAGAGAACTGTGAGTTGCATGCCGCTTGCTTGGATGCAAGATGCGGCGCCGTTCTTGATGGCGCATTTTGGTGGCCTCAAGCTGGGGATTATTGTTGAGATTGTCAACACAGTCACACCCTAAAATCACAACCATACATGAATCATAATCAATAAGTATCCAGGGAGGTATATATATTAATTAACAAAACTTTATTTTATGAGAAAAGTGGTTTCATTTTATTTTTTTATTTCTTTATTTTATCTTTTAATAAAATAATCATAATAGATTGTGGGCTTACAGTTGCTTGAACAGTAGCGAAGATTGCAATGGTGAGATATCTGTAAAAAGAACAAACGAATTTAAATCTAAGATTAGAAAGAAGTGATGAAGCCCTTAAAAGAAGATCCAACTGCAAGTTGAAAAGGCAAACCTTCCAAGAAAGGTGTCAGCGACAAAGCCACCAAGCAAACAGAGCATGAAAGAGGTTCCAAGGAAGTTGGTGACAGTGTTGGCAGCGGTGGCATTGCCTAAATGCATAGTGCTAGTCAAATAAGTCACCATATTAACGGCGATACCAAGCGTAGTTAACCTCTCACACGCCTCACCACCTAAAAAAGAAAACAAGACACCCAATTAAGTACTATAAATAAATAGAATAGAATGTCCAAAGATAGAAAGCGAAGTTAAGGTGAGGAACAAGGAGGGGAAATGGATTTAAGACCTAAAATCATGGCGGCACTGGTCCAGCCACCGGTTTTGGACCGCTCGGCTGTGCGGCCCTTGTAGTCCCAAGCATCTGGGAGGGTCTTTCCTTGCATTTGTGGAAGCTCAGTCATTGGAGTATATGGATAAATATATTGGACAGTAAGTAGCAGAGAAAGAGAGGAGACTTGAAACTCTGGCACAAGCCAGAATGGGTGCAAGGCTGAGGGCCTTTATATAGTGTGATTGGAGGATGTACTATTGGAATCAGTAACTTAGAAATTTGGATGAAGTGCCACCTAGTCGAGGCTTGGTTTTATTACAATTTGAAAACAATATTAAAAATGGGTCAAAGAATAAGAATTCCTCTCTCTTTTGAACTGTAATTTAGCAGAAAGGTCGGTTGACACTAGACAGTGGCTTCGGCTCATGGTTGCGGCTGGCTTTACCCTTTTTATTGTTTTGATAAATCAACCAGATTCAGAATATTATTGTCTTATACAATACTTTAAAAAAGAAATAAGATAAGCCAATAATCTAACCAAAAAAAAAAGGAGTTATTTAGTCTTGAGATTAAAAAAAAAAATAGAAGAAATTATCAATATCTATATTAAAAACTGTATTAAATATTTAAATGTGCTTATAGGGGTGCCACAAAAGTATTAATAGCTGACTCCCCCTTTTTTGATACTTCACTTCTTAATTGGAGGTGTTTGTCTGAGCTTATAAAAATTAACTTATAAGTAACAAGTACTTATAAGCTAATTTTAGCTTATAAGCATTTGAAATTTTAATCAATTACGTGTTTGGTTAAAATACTTATAAGTGACTAATAAGTAGTTGACGTGTTTGGTAAAATGTGGCTTGTAAGTACATTTTATTATAAAATGACTAAAAAATGTACTACATTAAATAAGAGTATACTATAAAATTTTAAAATTAAACGAGGATAATGTAGTAATATACTTAGTTAAACTAGTTTATAAGCATATTATTTATAAGCAAAAAAAGAAAAAGTACCTCTCCCCCAATTTATTTATTTAGATAAATTATATATATATATTATATATATATATAATATTATATATATAATTATATTATTTTTTTTTTTTTTTTTTTTTTTTTGCTTATAAACTTAAAAAATTATAAACAAACAGATCACATTATTTTAGAGCTTATAAACTATTTGACCAGCTTATAAGCTTAGACAAACACCTAAAAAGTTAACTCTGCTAAACATAAAAAGTTAATTTTGAGTCCCATATTAAGGACTTCCCTAAAGCGGTAAGCAAAACCAGAATTTATGCCGAAAGCTTCTATTATTTGTTTCAATTAATCATAATTAAGAATCATTACATTAATCTTCCTTTATTATCATAACATATACTTAATATATGCATCATGACAATCCAATCTTAATGTCTAAAATGCCCATTTTGAAAGTTCTCTCCTGCACGATTGTACGAAGTAATAATTGTGATAAATATAAATAATACATAATCAAGGCTTAAAATTGATGAAAAAATTTATGGATTAAGTTTTAGATTCCTCCCGCTAGGAGAGATCTGGGGATTGATTTTGATTGAAGTTTGGTTTGGGTTTCAAAACTCAGGTAGTCATTAGGAGTGTCCATATCTAGATTACAAAAACAACGAGTAATACTATACTACATCATTTTCATACAACATTATGTGACAAAATATGTTGACTAATTTAAATTAAATTAACTTTCATCCATCATATCTTACCACATAGTATTGTATGAGAAATATTGTATAAGAATGATGTATCTGTAATTATTTAAAACAATTAGCCACAACAGTGGAACAAAAGAATAACTTTTTCCTCTTAGATTTAAAACACTTTTCTGCGTGTGGTTCTAGTTTATAGGGGAAAAAAAAAGAGAGTTTATATTATTTTTTCTTACTGTAAACAGATAATGATGAATATATTCATATAATGGTCCATTAATTCCTTCTTATATTTTCAAATTATTTAATTTTCTTTTCAAATTATTAAAAAAAAAAGGTTTTTATTATATTTATGTTCCTGCCTGGTATAATTTCCGATTGAATGATAAAATTGATTGAATTTATGTTATTATATTGGAGAACGCTTTTGACATCATTTTAGCACTCGGTCTTTAAATTATCTAATGAATATCGTATTAACAATCAATATTTTATCATAATTTTTTAAAATATTGAAAAACTAAGATAATCCTTTTGAGAATCTGAACCGAACCCCAGCCAGGATTGGATAGGCATGACTTGTCTACATATTGATCTGTTTAGTCCCGAAGAATTAAGGATTAAAAAAATAGGTCTAGCAGATTACGCAATGGTCCCCCTAGTTTTAATTTAAACCGAATCTACCAGGCTCAGGCTCAGCAGGACAGAAAAGAAAGGAGAACAAATTGAATCAGAAACTATACAAGTAATAATAAAAAGGAGAAAAGCTCTGCTGTAAACATTATAAAGATAAAGATACCAAGATTTTCCTTGATCTATGTTGAGGAGAAATTGTCATTCGAGTAAAAGTATCGATAAAGAGAAAAATGCACTAATTAAACTCAAATTTTTTAAGAAATCTGATTGGTCATGCTCGGTTGTCGACATGAAGTTAAATTATTATTTTGCATGGAAATGCTTACCCAAATGAAATCTACTGTTTGGCTCAAGAGAAAATAAAAAATAATGTATAGCAGTTCGAATTTACATATATTTCAGGATATATAAATATGATTTTATAGATCGTTACCATTATCTTTAGGATAAACTCAAATAAAAGATTCAGTCCACTTGAATAAACTAATTGTAACATGGTAAGAATCCATTTCTTCTTAATGCATGTGGTTAAGTGGGTTAAAGAAGGCAAATCATGAAAGTTGGCATCAGAAAGAGATAGATTAGGTAACGACTAAAAAAGAGTATCTTGACCCTACTAATTTCAAAGCACTGAGATTCCTTTGTTTTAAACAACTAATACACGGTCGTTTCTAGGAGAAAAAAAGGGTTTAATTGACCATCAGCACACCCTTCACCGTGCATAAGTTTGGTCCACCTATGCCTAAATCTTTGCTTTAGCAAGTTGGACGAAGTTATTTTTTTACATTATTCTAAACACTTTAGAAGTATTAAAGCAAATGAAATTTTTATAAGAGAAATAATCAAGGCATGTCCTGATACGTTGTGAAAGTGGATTTGAATATCAATGAAAACATCGCAGTTCCTTTTATTAAAACAAAAACATTTGACCGTATGATATTTCAGGTTTAAGATCATATGGTAATTCTTCATAAGTCGTGTTACATTAAAGTATTATAATTTAACAATAAAATAATATGCACTAGTAGACATATTATCAAACAAGCAACGTTTAATCTAAGAAAATTTAATAATGATCACATATGCAATCATCAAGTTATAATAAAAGACATATTTGAATATTGGTAAGCAAATTGTTGCGGCTGAAAATTGCTGTATTGTACAAACCATTATTTGGTGGTCTGGCGAAATTGCACCAATAAAGGTGCTCATCCTTTACGTATTTAAAGTCAAACTTCAGGCTCACGCAATTGCATTGTGCCTATGCCCTTTGTATTGTAGCCTGTAGGTCCCATGTTGGAAATCATCACCTAATGAGTGGAATCCAATTTTCATCCCATTCATCATTACTTTGATTCATAATATTCATATATTCATCATATTATTTCAGTGCTTAAATTTTGAGTTAATACATTTACTTAAACTACAATTAATATAGTTTATGAGATGTTACATATACATATAGTCCAAAGCCTAAATGAGTAGGCAATTAAAATTAAACGAAAGTTGATGAAAAGATTTGATAGATTTAGTGATTAAGAAGTTGCCGACAACAGAATATCCCAAAGATGCGTGTTGAATTGGATTTGGATGGTGAACCAACGGATGGATCTTCTTGGATTCTAAACTTATATAGGGTATCACATAAAAACGTTTTATATCGGCGCCAGGTCATAGGACTTGGGTTTTGTGCTGCTAATTAACTATTCAACATGCCTCTCTCCCTCTGTAGAGCCAAGCCACATCAATCGGGTCCATTCCACATGCGATGGCTGGCTTCATTGGGACAGTAAGAAAAAACTTAAGACAATTATTTGTCATGATTCTTGAAGGGCTGTTCATCTTGTATTTATTCTTGTTGAGGACTTGGCATACCATAATCTCATCAGGGTTATTTCAGGAAGCCCCAGTGTTGAAATAGTTATGATAAGGAGAAGAAAAGCATCAGTATGTTATGAATCATGTGGGTATCATTATCATATATTTAGGAAATTAAAAATCTGAAATATGGTCGGCTAGAAAATAGAAACGAGATACCTCTGAAATCAGTCAATTTAAAAATAATAGACATTTGCTTCCTGGGTCAATTTTTATAAGTGGTCGGATGAGAATTTACGTTTGAAAGGTCAATAAAGGAGTCTGGCTTTTCAGCTTTCAAGTAAACACGTGACACGTTGATTCTCAAGATTCTATATATAATAATGCAATGGATAACAGGGTCGTATTTCCACCACACGTCTTTCTGGGTTTATCACTGATTGCCACTTAGCCGCTGAGGTGTGTTGTCAATCACTAATTTATGATTAAAAATTAAACATAAAATCATTAGAAAATAGTTTGGAAAGACTTACACTGGTCGGTTCTGTGGATTCGTTAATTTTTAATTCTATGATTAAAATTGATTGGGGGGTCAGCTAGGCTTCCTGGATTTGGAATGCAAATGTTATAAGATAGCCATAGCTATTAGCTATCAAATCAAACATCACTAATAAGCTCAATGGCTGCTCTTGAAAAGGGCTCATTACCAAGATATGAAACAGCTAGGATCAAAGGTTTTATCTTTTATGTCACCTCCATTAAAAAGATAGATTTAGCACATTCATGTCGTTTAAACATTACTCTTTATAATAAAAATCAATTTATATACTTTGATATCTGGAGAGAATAAAATATCCATTTAAAAAAATAAATAAATAAACTTTAACCAAAGCATCTCTCTTATATTACTATTCTTAATGATAGTTTACTGTCATCTGAATTTTTTGAGTGAGAATTTCTATCATAATTAATGAAGAACTATACGTCGTAAATATAGATTGGCATTGAGCTATGGTGACTTATACATCGTATTTGGCAACGATTTTTGGATCCCGGGAGGGCGTCAAACAGGATTGAACCACTTCTTATCTGGTATTTAGCTATAAAAATGAATAATTATTTCTATGTATTCTTTCAAGAGCTCCAAAAGCTAATGCAGCTGACACGTTATGACAAGTGGCTCAATCACAACTGTTTAAAAAGCTTAAAAATGAATGTATAGTAAACCCAAATTAAGAAAAACCATTACTATATACGCCAAATGATCGTTGATTTCTCAATAAAAGATTGCCTATAATAGAGGAGAGAGAGCGAGAGAGACATGAGAATTATTCATGCGTGTAAGATAATGTTGAGAGCGGGTATAGTAAACCCAAATTCAGAAAAACCATTAGTATATACACCCAATGACCGTTGATTTCTTAATAAAAGACTGCCTATAATAGAGGAGAGAGAGACATGAGAACTATTCATTAGCGTAAGATAATGTTGAGAGTGGGTAGGCCAATTATATAGGGAAAAATTGGTTCTTGTCCCTTGTTTTATCTCTAACTTTAGTCATTCATGCATATGGGTTTTGATGACGACTGTTGATGTTTGATTTTGACACCAACTACCTGCACGTGAGAAATGCTGAGTGAGCTCAGAAGTCACATGTGATTATGAGGGTATTTGATTAAGGGGTGAAGAACAATGTTTAAAGTGGTTCGGATGCTTAAATAAGTGAATCCTACGTCCACTGATATTGTATTAATATATAAGATCAGGTCGCGTTCAGCGAGCTGATTTATAGCTTGGAGAATACAAGTGAATATGAGAGAGAGAGAGAGAGAGAGAGAGAGAGTATGCTATTTTAGAGAAAAATTAGCTAATCCCACAAACAGTAGAGAAGCTCTTTATTTATAGTGGGATGAATTGAGGTAATAATTACTAAATCTGTGAGTGGGTCAGATTGTCGTACAAATCCTTCTTTGTGTCCCGTTGCTCACCTGCTCGAGTGATTTCCTCGACTTCTGCAACGATTGGACACGTGGATCGTTTCCAGCCTTTCGCCAATCTAGCGCATACCCACTGCACTGGTAGGAGCATGCTGCTTACGTCAGTATGCGATGTGGCTTCATCTGAATGGTTGTAAAACCTACCTAAGCTTTGATCGCCCATGCTGACAAGGTTCGGCGTCAACCCTACTTTTTCAGGCATAATAGAAGTCCCCTAATTTTTAAGGTTTGAGGATCGAACCTTGAAAACTACAAAATCATGCCTTGATTTGATATGCCGAGTGACTGCTGATCGACCTGACCTGGTTGCAATGAGATCGTGAAACATTTCCAGATAAGCGACCTGACCTGGTTGCAATGAGATCGTGAAACATTTCCAGATAAGCGACCTGAAATGGTTTCTCTTCGTAAGGTCTGCGACCTATACTAGACCTTATCCAGTGCCATAGCGATGATTCTGGTCTTAACCGAGGTTCATGATTATACTTAGCATATTTGTTGTCGAAGGTAAAGAGTCACGTCGCTTCGAAACTGACACACGACGAGGGCACAAAGAGTCACATCGCTTTGCGACTAACACGACGAAGAGTGTTTTATGTAACGACCTCGTCAGATGTTATCCGTTGCACTTTTGTAGTTGATACATTAAATGAAACACCTTTTGCTCTGACAGACGTGTCTTGTGCGCAATAAGTGACAGCCATACGCATTAAATACGAGCCATGCTGAAACAACATTCCCTATCAGAGCATTAAATGCGGATGTGAGTGCATTTAATGTGGAGGAGGGAAAAGAGCCGTCGCTTGAGTGTTTCAACAGAAAGAAACGACGATTTGGTTTCTTGAAGCGTGACAGTCACTCTTCCATGCTGATCAGCGACACGTGGTAGCGATCAACAGTGAGCGCGATTTCTGCTCAAACATCGTTTGACTTCGGGAAAACCAAACACCATTTCCTTCACTATAAAACCCCAAGCTCACCTCAGGTAATGTCATAATATTCACTTTTTCATAGAGAGCAAGAAACTTTCGTGAGCCTTGGTTTTCCATCTTTCAGATTGGTGCGCGCTTGACACTCAGAGCAGGAGGATCAACTATCACACTCAAGAGGTAAGGATGATTCTCCTATTACTTTCCTTTTTCTATTTTTTGACGATAGTCATGCAGTAACGATGAGCGTTTGCCGGTGGTTGTCTAGAGAATAAGCTTTCTCCTAGGGTTTGAGCCATTGGGGCTGGCTCAAGGATTCTTTTAGGGTTTTTCTAGGGTTTAAAGGAGGAAGCATTTATTTTTTCCTCCACGTCATCGTACGAAACAATGTACGACGACTGAGTGATTCCTGCATGTCACTTTTTTCAGATCGCAACAGAATGGACCCGTCTAGCGCCAAACTGTTGATGCTTGATTTTGACACCAACTACTCGCATATGAGAAATGCTGAGTGAGCTCAGAAGTCACACGTGATTATGGGGGTATTTGATTAAGGGGTGAAGAACAATGTTTAAAGTGGTATGGATGCTTAAATAAGCGAATCCTACGTCCACTGATATTGTATTAATATATAAGATCAGGTCACGTTCAGCGAACTGATTTATATCTTGGAGAATACAAGTGAATATGAGAGAGAGTATGCTATTTCAGAGAAAAATTAGCTAATCCCACAAACAGGAGAGGAGCCCTCTATTTATAGTGGGATGAATTGAAGTAATGATTACTAAATCTGTGAGTGGGTCAGATTGCCGTGCAAATCCTTCTTTGTATCCCGTTGCTCACCTACTCGAGTGATTTCCTCGACTTTGTAGGGATTGGACACGTGGACCTTTCCAGCCTTTCACCAATCTGGTGCATACCTATTGCATTGGCAGGAGCATGCCGTTTACGTCAGCATGCGACGTGACTTCATCTGAATGGTTGTAAAACCTACCTAAGCTCTAACCACCCATGCTGACAAAGTTCGGCGTCAACCCTACTTTTTCAGGCATAACAACGACCAATAAGTGACTAGGTGTTGCTTCACTCATGCATGGGCTGCACAAACTCTTGTTAAGTCAAACACTAATGAGATCATCCAATTATAAACACAGCTATATGTTAAAGACCATTACATTAATAAGAAAATCAAGATTTCTATCATATGCCACGGGTCGAAATAGTAGATCCAACTCTGCCGTTTATCATCTCTGTGATGTGGAGATTACGCCGACTGCTTATCGTGTTCTTGCGTATCGTTGACTGTTTCTAAGTAATGCTAATTCAGCAGGACGGTCAAGAATAGCCACATTTTGAATTAAACCATAGAGTTTGGTTTTCACTTTGTCATTAAATTTCTGGCCTTCAAAAAGGTTATATAATATATGGCGCTATAATTGTGAACTGAAAACTATATAATAAATACAACAGATTCCAGGAAATCAAATGGGAAGATAATGATATGATAGACAACCTAAGCAATGAATGGGGATAATTAAATTGGTTACTGTGAGCACCATTCATTAATTGATTGGAGTTCAATATATATATATATATATATAATATATATATATATATATATCTATCATATATATTTTGGTTCAATTAAAGCATGATCACGGAAAAGAAATAAAAAACTCACCCACTAATCAAAGTGATTTCTCTAATTAATTAACGAGACTCGATTAAAACGAGGTTCGTTTTACTAGTTAAGGATCAGAACCCTTAATATTTAATAAATTAAAAACTGAAGTCAGTTTTACTTCTGATTAAAAATGCAATAATTTTGCAGTTTTCACTTCACAGATGTCGAATTCAAATTTCTTTTTCACATTTTAAAATGAATAAAGACATGAGAAATTCAAGCCCTATAATGAAACCGCTTCTAGAAGAAGTTCAATATTTTAGTATAGTATTAATAAAAGGTAAGCTATTTATACCTAATAAAGTGCTTTCAACATCCACTTGTTTTTACTATAGTCATTATGAGATTTTTAAGAGTTATAATTTGATCCATATGTTTCATAATTTTAACACAAGATTAATGTAGAAATACTTAATTGATAAAAAATTAGAATCTCATCTTACATAAGTTTTTAGTTGCTATCATATTAATTTTATGATGATAAGATAAATATTATAATTTAAAAATACCGTAAAGAGTAAAAAGTTGGACATCTAACTCTGTATGTATAATTATTTTAGACAAATATAATTATTTTTTATAATTTAGACAAATATAAAAAATTGTTAATAAATTAGTGTTTATTGAGCGTCTATCTGGAATATATGATGAATTCAATTAGGGCTGGTTAATGAACCGAGCCGCTCGCGAGCCGGCTCAGCTTGGCTCGAGTCCGGCTCGTTAACGGCTCGGTTCATCTGATAACGAGCCAGCTTGACTCGGCTCGTGAGACAGAACGAGCCGAGTTCGAGCTATGCTTGGCTCGGTTCGTTAGGCTCGCGAGCCGAGCCTGACTCGAAATATCGAGGGGTTTTTTTAGGTTTTCTAAACTACTGGGATTTAATTGAAAATTATTCAATACAAGTTTTAAAAAATAACAAAATGCCCCCCATTGTTAAAATCCCCAAATCGTCGAATTCCTTCGCCAGATGAACCCTTGTCGTAACAGTTCAAACTTGAAACTCCTCCCAAACTCACAATTTTCTTCTCCATCATCAGCAAAAAATTTCAGTCGGATTTTCATGGGATCTTCGTCATCTTCACAGGATCTTCGTCATCTTCATCGGAGCTTCGTTGGATCTTCGTCATCTTTATCATCTTCGTTCGAGCTTCGTCATCTTCGTCGGATCTTCATCATTCTTTTGACATCAAAAAGAAAAACAAATTTGAGAAGCTACGAAAGTGATAGTAACTGTTTGTTTCCAGCGAAAAGAACAAGGAAAAACAATGGTTGTTGCTGATACACCGATTCTCTCTCGCTTAGATCGTTTAGAGAACATGGTAAGTCCTTTAAAGCCAGATAATAATCGACAGATCCTATCTGTTGATTATAATGTGTTAATATAATCTGTGTTGTGGTTAACAGTTGAGACAAGTAGAAGAAATTAGATGCTGTAGCAGGTCACCAAAGAGTTCATGTGCATCTACTCCATCAAATGGGACCCTAAATAGTGGTGGCCTTCCATCGTCCGTTGATTTCTCCCCAAAGAGTCTAGAGAAGTGAAATAAATCAGTTTGACAATAGATGCGCACTGCTGCCCAGCAAATTTAAAAAGAAAAAAAATTGAATTTTTTATGAAAAAATTGAATTATTTAGAGTTGGCTCGCGAGCCGACTCGAACTGGTCTCGATATATGTTAAAATCATTAACGAGCCGAGCCGAGTCATATAATATATATGACTTGGCTCGGTTCGTACTCGGCTCGTTAAATTTTCCTCTTTCACGAGCCGAGCTCATTAAGCCGAAAACTTGGCTCGGCTCGGCTCGATAACACCTCTAAGTTTGGGTAACTCTTGTCAATTTTTGATACTCAATTTTTGGGCATCGGCAAGACTTTTGAGACAGGGAGAGTCTTTATTAGGTGATTGGGGCAACAGTCTCGATGGGCTTAACACGTCGACTTGAAATTGTCTAATCAACATCTATTGTGGGGCTGCTGCTAACCCCCAATTGATGCCCAAATTAAAAAGAATAACATGAATTCAAGAGCATTCCAAATGATTCTTTATATGATTCAAACTCTTTATTATAAAGAGTTTGTTCATAAAAATAAGAGTTTAATAAACTCTTTATTATTTAAATATAAATTAAAGAGTGAGTTTGACTCTCTATATCTAGAGAGTTAAATCTCCCTTTCTATTCCAATTTTATTTAATAAATTACAAATTTCTATACATTTTATTATTAATTATCTCTCATATTAAGTCTCTCTCATATTTATTAAGTCTAATTTAAAGAGACTATTAGATTTTAATACAAATTTTATTCTTTATATTTAAAAATTAATAAATATACTCTTTATTTATGTGAAATATATTATTTAAAATAAAGAGTACTATTAGACATATTCTAATACATGAATTTTGGCACATAACTAACTGTAGGATGAACCAAATTATTTACCACTAAATCTAATAGATCTTATTAGGGCCTAAAATGATGAAACACTCACCCAAATAATAATAATAATAATAATAATAATATCAACAGAGTTGTTCAAGCCCCACCAAAACTCTTTGTTGATTGAAAAAAATATTTTTAGAGAGATTTTAATTTATTCAAAGATTATCCTTTTTCTTAATCTTTTTAACCTAATTCTCATTTTTCTAATCATGGAGGAGAAACAACAAAATAGTCATGAATGAGAAAAAACAAAATAAATAATAAGATTTCATTAAAAAAGAAATCACCATTATACTTCTACTCCTTTATTTTATTTTTTTTATTTGATTAATTCTTAAAAAATAAATGAATTTTTTAATCAAATAAATTGGAGGTTTATATTAAGATTTTATTTTAATTAATATTGAATAAGTCGTCGCTTTGTCCTATTCTTATGGAAGTTGTGAGTTATAATGAGTCTTAGGAGGAGTCTCATTTAGTCGCGTAGTTAGGGGGCTGTCAATCCGAAAAGTGTGCTAGTATGTTTGTATTCCTTATTTAAGGCAATTTCTAATATTGACAAGGTTTTGAAAACCAAACCAGACCAACCAGTCGAACCAATCCAACCAGTGACCAATGCCTTCTCCAGTTTGAGGTACTAGTTTTAACCATTCATCAAATCTCTAATCTATTCGCTGGCGAACAGGGGGCTATCAAGCATCTAGGTTAGAGGGCTTTAGTAGAGTGGAGGTCGATAGTTCAAGGGGTGGTGTCAGATTGAATTTTGGACGTCGGAATCAGTCGAAATTTGGCTAGAAAAATCAACCAAATACGTGAGTCACGACCGATGAACACGGGGCTACCAAGTGCCGGGGTTAGTTGGGTCTTGTAGAGTCGAGGTTAGTAGTTCAGGTGGTGGTGTCGGATTAAATTTTGGATGCCGAAATTTGGTTGGAAAAATGAACCCAATCGCGGCGTTGTTCGCGAGTCATGATTGACGAACGGGGGGCAACCAAGTTTTTGATTTAGAGGGGTTTTGTAGAGTGGAGGATGGTGGTTCAGGTGGTGGTGTTGGATTGAATTTTGGTCGCTGGAATTTGGCTAGAAAAATCAATTTAGGGTCAGATCGTAGGGGTGTATTTGATAGAATAAAAACCTATAAGGACTGCTTCAATTTTATAAGGGGTGTGTTTGCAAGATTTCAAACTTTATGGACCATCGAAATTATTGTTGATTTAACCGGTCGGACTAGGAAACCGAGACCTAACCCTTGGCCGGGTGACATCCCAGGTCGGGTTTCAAAACTTTAACTATTGAATAAGATTAGGTAGTTTCACAAGTTATACAATGGAGTACTCCAGTTTTTATTATTCACAGTTTAGAAGCAGTTGTGGAAACCCATAAAAGCAAATAAAACCAGTAATTTGAGGCTGTTTAGTTGAACCAAAAGTTTTTAGGTGAATGACATCAAACCACAGGTAAAGGATTTTGAAAGTGTTTCTTAAAAATTTTTATAAAGTTTATGAAATGTTGGAAATAAATAAAATTCCTATTTGAGAATTCTACGATGTTTAAAAGTTTCAAAAACTGGAAAAACTTGTTAAGGGTTATTTATATAAATATATCTTTTGGTAATTTTGTGTATACAATATATTTTTATTTTAAAAAACTAATAATGGGGCATACTTAGAGTTTAGGTGGGGCTCAAATTACAATACTTTAATAATAATAGTAATAATAAACTAGGAGAATCAATTTACTGCTAGACTAGTAGACAACCGCTTAGAGTAGGCGTAAGTCGTAACCAAGAAATTCATGTCAGATCGGCCTTGCTCAGCCCGGAAGTTAGCCCAACCTTGATGCTCAAGAACTACAATACAATCGACATGCTAGCAATATTAATATTGGGTAATGTTATGCCTACAAAAATTTCTATATAAAGTGGTATGATAAAAAATAAATAGAAGAGTGAATATAATAAGTTTAACTTTTTGTTATATTCTTTCATTCATTTTTTGTCACCTTACTTTATATGAAAATCTTTATAAGATTTCTTTGTAGGCATTTTTCATTGTTAAATATACCCCTCTCTCTCTCTCTCTCTCTCTATATATATATATAGTAAAACTTTTCTATAATCATAATGGTGAGAATAACTAATTTTATTACTATGAAGAGGTTATAACTTAATAGAGGTTTAGTTACAAAAATTTCTTATTTTATAATTCATGTTTTAGTAGTACAATATTAGGATTTCAATTCATGTTTTAATAGTATTAAGGTTTCAATTTAGCGCTTTAATTGCTTACTTTTGAAATGGATAGAAGATCGTGTCTTGGAACCAATAAAGATAAGTGTCCTTGATAGAATTGTAAATGTAGTTACTGCATGGTCAATTGATGTGAAGTCACAGACAACTGCCAATTGTTTTAAGCATTGCAAAATTAGGACCCTCGGTGTCGATGAATTACAAGTTACAAATGAAATGGATGAGGAGAATCAAATAGTCATTGTAGAATTGAGTGATCAGATTCGGCAACGTCACTACACTAATCAAATGGATATTAATGTCTAAAAACAAGTCATGTATGCTTTAACTGAAGAATAAATTATTGCTACAATTAAACAAGAAGAGGAAGGAAATAATCATATGGATGATAGTAAGGAAATACAAAAAGTTTCGTGTCAAGAAGCTCTAAACATACTTGAAAAGCTATAAATATTTTGGAGTAATGTATCTGCAAGTTAAAAGATGTGGTAACAACTCTAAAACATAAATCATTGTCCCAAACAACTTTAGATAAATATTTTATTTAATCTTAAACCTTTAATGCAACATAACAAATTTTTTTTTGCAATATACAGATAATTATTACTATGTAGAGACAACTTTCCTTAAGACGAGAATTAGAATAATTATAACTTATTACAATGTGGAGTTTATTCTTATTTATAACTATCCCGAATTTGGAATATAATTTTTTATGACTATATAGAGTTTATTCCTATATATAGTATCACTATAGAGAGATTTTACTCTCTCTCTCTCTCTCTCTCTCTCTCTCTCTCTCTCTCTCTCTCTCTCTATATACCGAAAATAGCCTTGTTTAATTAGGTTTTTTTGTTTACTCTATTTCCCCTCAATTTTAAACTTAATTAGGATTTTTGTTTACACCATTTTGTAGTTTTTTATTATTATTAATTTTTTTATACCCATTTTTTTCAGTTTCAAATTTGAAACTTACTTTCTTCTTCTTCAGTTCAAATTCATCCATTACTTTCTCCATAACTTTAATAATTGTTTTCATCAAACAAAGAAATATTTGAAATAATAACTTTAATGATTTTAAAAATTTAGAGCTAGGGTTTCTATAAGAATTAAAACTTAAAATTTCAAAAAAATATATAAAATATAATATAAGTATATTTATAAATTATCATGTTATTTCTAATAATTTTTATTAAGGTTAAACTCGTTAAAATAAAAAATCATTTAAAAACGGGGGGACTAAAAATCATTTCCATTTAAGATATCCAAAAGAAAGGCATTATCTTGTATTGAATATGGGTTAACATGTCCTATCAAAGCCTATTCAATACAAAAGCTACCCCAGGCCCAGTTGTTTTGGGCTTCTCCACTAATCATTATGATTCCATAGTGCATCAAGGCAACACCCCAACTTAAAGCCTAGTTAGTAAATACGGGTACGGGAATTTTACGAGTATAATACGATAAATGATGAAAAATACGTTTATAAAAATTCAGCTATAAAATTCGGATACGAAAAAAATACGATATGGGTATATACGGGTTTAATACGATATATTATCAATAATACGTTTTGAAAAATACGGCAATATCAATTATAGTTTTTAACACTTTTATGGACTATCTGATTAAAATTAATTAATACTTTTATAGAGTATCTAATTAAAGTTAATATAACATTTCAAATGGGGAGTATTCAATTAACTAACATTAATCTTTTATTTTCTTTGCGTTAACAAATTCCCAGCCCATGTCTTGTTTTAAGTTCTTTGAAAAGATATTTATTTATTTATTGGTTTGTGCAATAGAAACATAATTGCAGTGTTGAGTCATGAGTGTTGAGATTGACACTTAGACTGAAACCCACCACAAACACAAAACACCTATGACCCATCTTAAAACCCCCTCCCTCTCTCTTCTTCAATCAAATAATCATCTCTTAGTGTCTCTGTCGCACGACTCTCACGGTCTCACCCACAAGGCCAACTGTTTCTTTCAGAGCTCCAAAAATGACATCTGCGCTATTCTTTCTGCCAATGCTTTCCCTTCCTCAAACTTATTCTTCTCCCCCAAACACAAACACAAACCCGTTAAAAATCTCAACCAGTTCGCCGTCGCCGTCCGAGCTTCCTCTGATGACTCTGCTGGTTCCTGAGATGAAGACCCGAGAGATGAAGAAAAGCTGAAAACATGGAAGAACTGAGGAAGAAAAGCTGAAAATGTCGTCCGTGAAGAACTGAGGAAGAAGAAGAACCGAAGAAGAGGAGATTTTGTTTCATTTTGAATTAAACCCCACTATAACGACGTCGTTTTGGGGTGAGCAATGAGTTTTTTTTTTTTTTTTTTTGCAATAATACGTGAATAATTCGCGAATAATTCGCGAATTATACGGGTATTCATATTATACGCGTATAATTCGGCAGTTTTTATAACATACGTCAAAACACGTTTTATACGCGTATTTACTAATTAGGACTTAAAGTTCCAAAACTTTCCTGACCTCCTGCAATCAAAGCCCTCATGACACTAATATCAATATATCATTGCATAAAAATTGCCTCTTGACAATCTTAATTCGATCAACAATGTTGTTGAATGCACCACCAACAATGACTGGTTAGCAATCCCGTCGATCCGTTTGCATATACACATAATTCTAGAAAAGAGGTAATCGAACTTTTATTTCGTTGAAAAAGTCAATAAATTAAGTTTTAATTTGAGAGCAAGTGTATAAAAAAGAACAAAAAAATGGATTCTTAAATATTGCAAGTAAAAGTATTGAGAAAGAGATTAAAAACGTTTTAACTAAATGAGGGTGTTGTGTGTGATTTTTCCATCAAACTCGGAGAAGTCAGAGTTCTGCGAGGTTATAGTCTAACCTATAACTAGTTCAACTCAAAAGATTGTCTAACCCTAGCATAAACTCGTCGGGATATAGCTTAATCTAGTATAAGTTAGTCACGACTAATCTCGACAGTTGTTCAAGCAGATCACAGATAAACTTAGATCTCGAATATTTTGAAAAAGATCAGATCGACAACAATAATGGTGCAATCTCAACATTCAATCGCGAGAATATTGGAGTTGTATTTCAATCTTGATTGTAATTCCTTTAATTTTGCTCTTTTCTTTATACAAAACTTGTATATAAACCTCTTCTAACGATAGAAAAAGGGTTAGCAAATATTTCTAAGAATTATACTATATTCTTGTAAGCTCTCAAAGCAAATAAGAAAGATAGTGGACGTAAGCTAAAGATCATAACTTGCGAACCACTTTAAAAACCTTCTGTGTTCATTACTTTTTTTGCATTTACATTCATACATTGCTGGTTATCTTTAATCACGTACACACTCGTTCCGATTCTATTAAGGTCAATCGAATCACTTTAGTTGGTGCGATTTTCACATCAACAGAGGGTATATCAAGAAAATAGAATATATACCATTTAGACTTAGAACATTAAAGATATTTAATTTACTTTAAACTCTTGTTATAGTTTATTATATTACGAGTAATACTACTTATACAAAGTCATCTTGTAAAAATTTACATGGAAAGTGATGTATCAAAAAATAAATGAAAGGTGAAAATAAAAGTTAAACTCATTATATTAACTATTCTATTCATTTTTTATTACATCACTTTATATTCATATCTTTATAAAAACGTGTTTGTATACGTAAAATTAGAATCATTGAGCCACTTTCTAAAAAATTGTTTTATTTAAGTGGCTTAAAAGATTTCTAGTGTATATGACTAGTCTATTATTTTAATTATGTTTTTTAATTTATAATGGTATTGGTCCAAAGCTCTTAAAATCTTGAACGTTTGAACTCACCCTTACTATCAAAAGTACTATGAAACTCTAGACGTTTTTGAATTTTATTATCACCAAATATAATATCAAGTTATCAACGTTAAATTTTGACTTAAATTTTTATACAAAATTTTTAGTCATCAATTATTACAATCCAATAGTCTAGGAGTTAACAAGGTTGTAAAGAAAATTATAAGTTCCAACTTTCTTATTTGTACATCTATTAGATTGAAATATATCTATAGTAATAATTTTGTGATCAAATTTAAGTCAAAATTTTAAGCTACTATAGTTGACCCATAATAGGTAAAATTATTTTAGATACAATTTTTTTTTTTTTGAAAAAAGAATTTTAAAAATTATTTAAGATTGACTCAAATTAAACCATTATTAGTACTTAGTCAAGGGTTGAATTATCTCTTCTCTCTTCTCTCTCTCTCTAACTTATTTCTATTTCTAAAACTTTGTGAGGGTAAAAGACTAGAGTGTCTATAACTCGTTTTACCTCACATCGTGAAAATGAAAACCGTTACTTGTGTTTTGTGGACATAGACAATTTAGCCAAGGTTGAACGACATGCACACACATAGTTTGCCGTAAAAATAATTTGATATCCAAAAAGTTTGAAAACGGTAATTACCCACTTCTCATCTAAATCTGATACTAAAATCCGTTTAAAGAAAGATAATATGATAATTTTATGTCCAACCAAAAAATAATCTTCAATATTCATTAAATTAATCCATAAACCCACAGTTATTTAAACAACTTCAATCAATGAAGACGTTAAACTTAATCACGCAACAAAATTTAAAGAAGTCTTCCAAAACAGATTTCACAAAAATCTTACAAACAAGATTGTACATGAAGTGAAAGTTACAGATGAAGGAGCAGTGCGGTCAAATTGGAATCGCAGCTCTTTTAGATATGCCTAAGTGGATGCTCATGAACTATTACAGTAAATGACTACTGCAATCTTTCATTCAACCAAGATTTGCTTAAACTATCAACTCCCATTAAGTCAAACTCTAACCCAAATTCATCCAGATTCGCCAGAAAAAATCACCTACAATAAATTCAAACACAATTGAAATTCATCCCCATCTGAACACCACATTCAAAATTCATCCTCCATCTCAACTCCATAATCAAATTCATCTTACATCTCAACTAAACAATCACAGTAAGGAAAAAAAAATCAAAAATCAAACCAATCAAACCCACTGCTGAAACCTATGAAAAAGAAAAATGAATTTGTTCTTGTCTCAGTCGGGTGCGATTCCGATGCCTGGACCTCCACCAACCCCAAACTCGCTACCAGAACCACCAAATACAACCATCACCACCACCACAAACCACCAAAAATTTCAAACACTTCCAACCAAAACTGTAAAAAATTATAAAAATTTGAAAAAAAATTAAAAATTAAAAAATTGAAGAGGAAAAAACTTTTGGAGCGAATTTTCTCTCAACTGGCTACAGTGGGCGCTACCGCCGGTGGTTTTCACCAATTTTCTGGCACCCAACTACAGCCCCCACCCTCCCAGCCCCCTCCCCGTTGCACCGACGCGATTTCCGTCAGCCGTCACCCTCCCAGTTCATATTTTGATGCCGGGTTCTTGCCTAGTGACCAGAGGGAAAAGAGGGAGAGGAAAGGAAATAAAGAGAAGGAAGAGAAGAAGAAGAAAGATAAGAGAGAGGAGATGAGATGCAAAGAGAGAAGAGAAAAAGGAAAAAAAAAAATAAGCGGTTTATGGATTAATCTAAAATTAATAATGAATATTGAAGTTTAATTTTTTATGGATATAAAATTATTATATTATCCTTCTTTGAACGGATTTTATTAACAAATTTGGATAAAAAATGGGTAGTTGTTATTTTCAAACTTTTCGGACACCAAATCGTTTTTATAGTAAACTGTGAGCGGGTGAATGTCGTTCGGCCAATCACATATTTGTACTGTTATTGTGTTGTTAATAATCTTTATATTGTAATTTAATTGTATTTTTAAATAGGGCATGGCTGCTTTCTGTTTTAATTATTGATTAGCTTTCACATGCCAAATGTTGAGTGAATTGCCATGTTTTATGTTTAACAAAAATTTTCTAAAAAATTATCAAAAATCTTTCTAAATAAGGGTTTTTAATAATTTTAGAAATATTGAGTGAAAATAAAATTTAAATATCTCTAAGATCTAAATAATACCAACACCTCTTACTAGAAGACAAATTAACTCCAGCTTAATAGATAGGCTACACAACGTGATATGATCCTCCCTTCCATGTACTCTAATTAATGTACTACTGTTGTAAAGCGTGGATCCTATCAATTTGACAACTTGGGGGGCAACATGACAAGTTGTCAAGTTGAAAGATGACTATAAGGGAGTGTTTAGTTCAGGGAATATTGGATTACTAGAAAATTGGATAACCTTGAAGATTACTGAGAATCTTTAAGAAAATGTATTTGATTAATTGGTGGATATGTTATATTAATATATTTGGTTGGGATGAATAAATTGGTGGGTATGTTATTTAAATTACTGAATTGTTCTCTAATTAAATATTATTATTATATTATTTTTTAATATTGATTATTATTTGGACTATATAACCCCCCCTGTATTTAAAAACTTATAAAAAACAACCCTATAATAAAAGTTTGAAAAATCAACAGAGCACCCCACCAACCCAACCACTGTCAGCCGCCAGCAACCACTGTAGGTTGCCGGCAACCACTGTAGGCTACCGAAAATTGGCAACCTAACGGCACACGGAAGGCAGGAAATGGCCTCCGTGCGCCATATGGCCATTTCAAGCCAAATATCTGGCTGGAAATGGCCAGACGTGACAGATCTAGTCGTCAACGGCCAGATTTGACACGATTTGGCCATTTCGGCCAGATATTTGGTCGGAAATGGCCATATCAGTGCACAACAACCAATTTTGGCCTTCTGTGCACCGCTTCGACGGCGGCTAGCCGTGGCGGTGGTTGCCAGCAATAGGTGGGTAGGGGTGGTGGCTTGGGTGGACTGCAATTTTTTTGAATTTAAGGGTAATTTTGTCCAAAAAGTTAATTAATTGGGGTGAAATAGTAAAAGCCATATATATGTAAATAAATTTAAAAATAAGGGCATTATTGTCCTAAAATTTTATTAATTAGAGATAGAATTGTAACAAAAAAAAGATAACCCTAGTAATATTAGAATATCTAAAAAAATGGAAGTAATCAGATTACCTCAAATATTACCACTAGTAACCACTGTTGGTATTTGAAAATTATCGGTATCTTATATTACTTGACAACTAAACATGGTAATTAAGTAATATAAGATGACTTAAATCTAGTAATCCCACATAACCCCCAACCAAATGCCCCCTAAATTCTTCCTCTCCCATTCATTTTTAAATTCCATATACTCTAATTAATGTACTACTGTTGTAATGCGTGGTAAGGGTGTTCGGTTCTAGGTACCCTGCACTTTTTGAAGGAACCAGAACCGGAACCTAAATCGGAACCGGAACTGGAACCGACGGTTTCGGTTCCTAGGTACCCAGAACCAGAACCTGTGACAACGGTTCCGATTTCGGTTCTGGGTATCATGTAAAATTACCATGACCCCCTAAAAGTTTTTAAAATAGCAAAAAAAAAAAAAAACCCTTAAAAACTTACAAATACCCCGCCACCTGGCACTTGTTAACCAAAATAAAATTACAAATTATAAATTCAAAATTACAAACTCCATTACTTTGTAAAGATAGATTCTCAAAAGTCAAACCAACTTATTTTAAATGTTATGAAATATAAATATAAATGTATTCAGATTACTTTTTCTACAAAAGTTTTTATTAACCCCCAAAATATTTAATTTTATTTTATATTAGTCTCGGTTCCTGGTTCCTGGTTCTGGTTCCAAAAATTTGAAACCGAAACCTACCCATTGACGATTGGTTCTGGGTAGGAATCGGAACCAAACCCGGGGTACACACCGGTTCCGGTTCCAATCGGTTCTTTTGAACACCCCTAATGCGTGGTACCTATCAATTTGACAACTTGGGGGGCAACATGACAAGCTGTCAAGTTGAAAGGGGTGCAAGTGCTGGCTATAAATTCTTACTCTCCCCTTCATTTTAAACACAAAAATTTCAGAGAGAAAATTTAACACAATCTTCCCATGCCAGTCCCCTTTAGGTCTACTTTCTTACTTTATAGTATTTTCTTAGTTTATTTTATTGCATTTACACCACTTAAATTACAATAACTACAAGATTTTGTGCCCAATAAAAATTAAAATCTTACTAATTATGGATGCGAAAGTCAGGAGATAGCATCTTAAACTGTTGGTTCTCATGTTTAATTAGTAATACTTGATTAGTTACCACTCTTCTTTTTCCTCTGTAATGAGCTGGTGACTTCGTCGTTTAGCTTAATTACACACACACATATATATAAGATTAAAGTGTAACTTATTTATAATTTAGTTGAAGTCTAATGAATTATTATTCTTGTTGATAATGTATGGTCCTGGGCTCTTCATACAATCATCTCGTAAGTTGCGACTTCCATTAAAACAAAGAGTTGGTGTGAACACAGAACTTCGTTGCTAACGCAGAGATGAATCAGACTCCAACTGCTTTATTTGAACATCATATATTCATATGCAGAGGGCAACCATGTTCAGTGTTATAGAAAACAAAATAATTTCCCAGTTTGTTTGACCATTGGATGATGAAAAATTTATATGTAAACTAAAAGATATTAAGAAGAGAACTTTAATAGGCTGTTCTAGTTGTGTTTTCGATACTATAAAAAACGTCAAAACCTTTTTATTTTTCGCTTGTTTATTATCTTATTGAAATAAATACCCAATGCTTTTTTGTATAACAATTGATTAATACTTGTTAAATATGATTCTAATTTCTTTTTGGTTGTGATTATAGTTTACTTTCTAGAAAAACACTCCAAAAATTATGTTGACATAGCTCCCTTGTGATTTATGATTTCTCATAAAATAGAATTATATGTTTTCCGTATAATCTTACTATGTGGAAAACAAGAATAATACTACACATACAACATTCTCATATAACATTACGTGACAAAAGATTATTAGGTGAAAGTTTAATTTAAATTTAAAATCAATCACTCATATTTTACCACATAATATTGTATAAAAATGTTGTGTGTGTAATATTACTCGAAAAACAATGTTCTAGAAATAAGATATCTTGTGTTTAACTCCAGTTAAAAACATTTTAATCCTTATGATTTTGTTAACTATAAATTAGCCCCTAGTTCCAAAGTGACTCTTCTAATTCAATTTTAACCTTAAAACCAATCAATATATTAAATAAAAGCTAATTTATAAAGGACAAAATTGGCAATTAGTATAGAAGTTGCTAATTTATTTTTAATTAATTAAAGGTCAGTCTGTAGTAGTCTAATTAACTTAACATCTTGATCTTTTTTGCCTGGTCAGTCGTGTGAACTTATCAAGCTGAAGAATGTATTATGCGCTCAAAATAATGAGGCTAATCCATTCAACATGCAAATAAAAATTAGAATGTTGTTGACCGATAGTTAGGGGAACTAGTTCTACTCACTGCTTATAAATTCGAAAGTTGTGGTTGCCAATTTTGCTAAGAAAAAATACTGAGAATTATAGAGAACAAAACACAAGCTCTCACTCACCACACTTCCGATTCCTTCTTTATTCTAATTTTAATTGCACCAGAGATTATATGTAGTGTTTTGGTGTTCCCATTTCGGTTTAGAGTTTACTAAACCACAAACTATCAAGGTTTTAAAACCCGATCCAGCAGTGACCTGGTTAGGTTATCGGGTTGGCCAATCGAACCAGTTCAACTGTCGGGTCAAATCATGATGTCATCATGCTGATGTAAGTATAATGACATTATTCTGACATCAACATGACATACAAAAATAATAAAATAATAAAAAAGCGGTTTAACCGTTGGGTCGAACCGGTTAGACCGGCGATTTGTAACAAAAAATCCAATCTAATCGCGGTTCAAACTGAATCATTTGAAAATTTCGGTTTTTTAGTCGAACCGACCTGACTCGATCACTAGTTCTTGGTTTAACCGGTTGAACCGGTTGGACCGGGTTTTAAAACCATGCAAACAACCATTGAAGCCTAGAGGTCAAACTGCTATTAACCTTTGCACCAAAGTCCTTCTCGTGGCAGTGGAATCGATCTTTAAGCTAGTGCTTCTCTGCAAGCCTTGGCAATTTTTCATCCTATGTTCCTAAGCTTTCGTTGGCAACACCACTAGAAGATATTTGTGAAACGATGTAGCATTAAACGAGGCATAAAAAATGCGTAATCTCTCATAAACAAACACCGTTTCTTGTCATTTTCCTCTGCTTTATATTTGGCGTGAATTGTGTTGTAATGATAGGTAAATACAGTCATTTGATGGCGTCATTCTTTGGTAAAATGAAGTATAGGGTATAAGAATAAAGATAAGTTGATAAACACAAATATTAACATATCAATTCGTAATTGGTTAACTTACATTTTGTTAGATATGACTTATTATTGGATAAAAAAGACTTATTATAAATTGATTAATTACAAGCTGACACGTTACATTTACGAGAGAAATGAGAAGGGTTTGTAAATGTAATACACAAATATGACGAGGCCGTACTTCACTTCAAATAAATATCCGTCGCAAAAAATCTCCTCGTTGTTGCTTCTACAATATGAAACGAAACGACACGCATACCCACGTAGCCTTTGTTGGATAAATGAATCTTTAAGAAATGACACCCGTTGCGAGCAGGCTAAAAAGTATATTTTAAAAAACATTTAGTGTCATTTGGGGCTTATTAAAATTATAAAATAATATATATTTTGAATTTTAACTTAAAAAAATTACAATATTAATTTAAAATAAACATTAGTATGAAATTGGAATGTTAGAAATATAAAATATTGTTAGCTTATTATTAGGGTTGAAAATATTAAAGTTAATACATCAGTAAGTATTAATTTTATAATATTCCAATCTCACTTTATACTTATTTAAATTAGTAATTTAATTTCCAGTTCAAAATATATCCTTAATTAATTATGGAAAAAAAAAATCCTATTTGACATCTTAAATTTTGAAATCCAATTAGCCATTATAAGTGAATCTTTTTTTTTTTTTTTTTTTTTTTCAGTAAGTGCGAATTAAATCTCTGCTTGATTCTTTTTTACTATTCTAACTTTCATTTTGCAAAACCCAACATTCTATTTAGTGGGATTAAATTGCCAGACTACTTCAATTTTCAACTTCCCCAATTAATGATCCTAGCTACCGCCTACCGCCCATTAATTGGGGGAGTTTAAACATTCAATAACTTAAACAACCCACCAAAAGATTACGACCCCTCGTTCCTCTTTTGTACAACCGCAAAAATATTTACCTCTCCAAAAATACCCCGACGTCGAATTCGGACGTCTTTCATTCTCCGGCAACGGAAGTCCGTTAGCGATCTCTAATAATGTTAATACTCTCTCTCACAATTGCAATATTCCAGATCTATTAGATGGCTTCTGAATTATTTCCATTAAAAAAACCGCAGTTTCTATGATCTTTTGATAATTTCTTCAATTAAAGATACATGTAGTGTCTCATCTAACTTTATTTTGTTCTAACGATTCTTATATTCTTCATTTTCAATTGTACTAGTTCCTGTTTATTTCTTTTCAAGAAGCATTGTTTTTGTTATTACTATATGTTCTACTCTGTTTTGTGTAAATGCCAGATCTGATTTGCAATAAAACATTCCACACGACGATGTTGATGCCTTACGCGATTAGAGGTGGAAAAAATAGGCCGGGTTAGACGGGTCAACCCTAACCCGGCCCGTAATGAAGAGGGTTCAACCCGGCAGCAACCCCCGGGCAGGTCGGGTTGCAAAATGGCAACCCGGCGGCCCGCGGGTTGCTATTTTGTCCTCTCTGCAGGAGGATCGCCAACCCGATGGGTTGCATGCAGGTTGGCTGTTGCCAACCCGGCGGGTTGCATGCGGGTTGGCTGTTGCCAACCTGCCGAGTTGGCTGTTGCGACGGGTTGGCCAAAAATAAATTAAAAAAAATGTAAAATTAATTTATTTTTTTAAATTACCCTTTTACCCTTGAAATATAGCCGTTGGAGGGGTCTTTTTCGTCATTTTCTTTCCCCATTTTTTTTTTTCTATAAATTGGCCCTAAACTCTCATATTTTTCTCACAACTCAAATTCTCTCATTCTCTCATATTCTCTAATCTCTATTCTCTCAATTATTCATTTATTCTCTTAATCTTTTTGTTATCAATTTGCTCTTATTTTAATTTTTATTAGTTTTTGCAATTTTCAATTCATATTTCCAATTTTCCAAATTCCAATTTCCATATTCCAATTCTCTTTCTTTAATTTTTATTTCTTCTACATCAATTTTTTTTCAACTACAAGTCTACAATGGATAGATATTTCTCTCCCATCAATTTCAATGATGAAGAAAACTACTATCCTAGTCCTAGTCCCGCTGATTTTACTATGAATGCAGGAGATTCAAATAGTCCCGCTGTCCCAATCCCAGTCTCAGAATCCGATACACCTCAAAATATGCCGTCGATTCCAACAGCGCCCGGTGGTTCTAGAAGTCGTCCTCGTAATCGTCGTCCTCGTCCAACTTCATCTCAAGCTGAGGCGGGATCATCAACTGCCGTCGAAAGCGAAAACAGACACACATCAGACGTTTGGGCGCATTTCGACAAGTTTTACGAGACAGAAAATGGCGTTCAAGTCAAGAAAGCAAGATGCAAATATTGTGCAAATGTTTATAAAGCTGATTCAGGTAATGGTACTAGTACTTTAAAAAGGCATGCTAATAAACATATTAATCAACATGGAAATAGAGAAAGCAATCAAACTCAAATAACTAATATGGGTACTACTTGGCGTTATAATTCTGATGTATATAGGGAACAGTTAGCTTTATATATTGCTGCATCTGATCAACCTATTAATATGGCAGAAGATAAATATTTTGAAAGATTTGTTCAAAATTCATTTTTTCCAGGATTTAAAAGTTATTCTAAAACTGCAACTAGAAATGATTTAATAAAATTGTTTAAAAAAATGAAATTAGAATTAAAAAATAAATTTCATACTTGTCATATTAGTGTGGCTTTAACTGCTGATATTTGGAGTGGTAGAGCTAAACAAGATTATATTTGTGTGACTAGTCATTATTTTGATAATGAATTTAAATTAAATAAATCTTTATTAGGATTTAGATTAATGGATGTGGATCATAGTGGTTTAGAAATCTATAATAAAATTATTGAAGTTTTAGAAGATTATGATATTATTGATAAAGTGATAAGTTTAACTTTAGATAATGCAAGTTCTAATAGTAAAGCTATAGAATTTTTTCAAAATAATTATCTTTTATATAATAATTTGAAGTTTTTTCACCAACGTTGTGCATGTCATGTTATTAATTTAATTGTGAAAAGTGGTATGAAAACAATTAAAAAAAATATTGATAGAATTAGGGAATCTTTAGCTTGGATTACTAGTAGTAATAAAAGAAATGCTGAATTTCAAGAAGCTTGTATAAAATCAAATATGTCTCCTAGAACTTTTGCATTAGATATGCCTGTTAGATGGAATAGTACTTATTTAATGCTTGATTCATGTTTACCTTATGCTAATATAATTAGTTATTTTGTAGCAAATAATAGAGGTCCTCATCATTTGGTAGAAAATGATTGGAAGATAGCTAAAGTATTTCATTCTTTTCTCAAATGTTTTTACCAAGCCACTTTACAACTTTCTGGTGTGTATTATCCTACTAGTCCATTGGTAATACATGCAATTATAAAAATTTCCGAGTTATTTACAAAAAACAAAGATGATGAAATTTTACATGCACCAATAAAGGCAATGGAAAATTTTTTTTTGAAATATTGGAGACCCGTTCCTTTTCTTTATTGTTTAGGTGCTATATTTGATCCTAGAATTAAATTAGCACGTTTAGAAAATGGTCTTGACAATTTAAGTGAAAATTTACAAAACGAATCATATATCAATCAAATAGGAGAGGTAAAAAATAGTCTTTTCGAAGTATATTTCCAATATGAAAACAGGTATGGGAACCCGCAGTCGCAAAGAGGCGAAATATCCAGAGAAGCTGTAGCAGAAGAAACAAATGAAGACTTATTCTCTTGGAATGCACTGAATAGGCCGAAGAGGACCCGAGTCCGAAGCACAGCCTCCTCTTCAGACGCACCACCACCAACAACAACAACAACTAATATGCTGTCCTCCATGGAGTCGCAGAGTAATGAACTTCAACAATATTTGGCAACCCCCGAAATGTTTTCAACAGGTCACTTTGATCTCTTAGAGTATTGGAGAGCCAGAAAATGTATTTTTCCGGTATTATCAAGACTTGCCTTGGATGTTTTCGCTGTTCCTGTCTCAACCGTCTCATCCGAACAAACATTTAGTGCAAGTGGAAGGATTTTAAATGAAAGGAGGACTAAACTTGCTCCAAAAATGATTGAAGTCCTCACATGTCTTCGAGATTGGGAACGATCGCGCCATCAAGATCAATACGAGGTTATCGACAATGCTTTAGTAGAATCATTTCAATTTTGTAATATAGATGATACAGATGAGGGAGGTCCTAGTGAACCACCCCCAAATTAGTTGTTTTGTAAAATGTAATTTGTAAATTAATTGTCAATCATTACACTCTTTTTTATTTACCATGTTTTTCTCCCATTGGGTTTTTCTTGGTGAGGTTTTTAACGAGGCAATAATTGTTGTAATTTCTTATTTTATTTTTTGATAAATGAATAAGTCTAATTTTTCTTATATTACAATTTTATTGTATTAAAATTGAATTAATATTTGAAATGTTAAAAAAAAAAAAAAATTGAATTGAATTGAATTATTGATATTTGAAAAGTTAACTAAAAACAATTATATTTATAATTATTTATTTGAAAAGTTAAATTAAAAAAACAAAAAAAACGAAAAAAAATAAGAAAATCGGGCTAACCCGACCCGGACCGCGCCTAACCCGACGGGTTAGGGTTGGTGGGCCGGGCTGGGCCAGCCATTTTCTCCAAAATGGCGGGCCTAACCTGGCCTGCCTTTGTTGGCAGGCGGGTTAGGCCCGGCCCGCCAACCTTCGTAACCCGCCGCGGGCCGGGCCGGGTCGGACGGGTTACTTTTCCACCTTTATACGCGATATAATTTTTTGTAATGAGTAATAATATTATTATTTTTTTTTCTTTAAGGGTTTGTTTTTTCTTATTTAATGTTGCTTTTCTTTGCTATTTTATCGATCTGACTTACCCAGATTATCTGGTTTGCAGTACATATATGATTCTATAAAAATATCAGTTTGCCAGCTCTATCCTGGTTATCTTTGTTGCTTTAAGCTCAGAAATGTTTTTGGTTGTTTACTTCATTCTTGTGTGTATGTTGTTGATTGTTTCGGCTAAATTACAAGTTTTTTTTTTTTTTTTTTTTTTTTTTTGTTCTTTGTACCTTCTTTTTTTTTCACGCTATATTTACTGTGACTGTGTTGGGGGTAATTGTACATGATAGGATAGAGTAAACAGCTATGTTCCCACCCAAGATCTGCAAGTTCCCACTATTGTTTTCATAAATTTCTGATTCCCACCATTAAATTAACAAAAAAATCATATAATTTAACGATTAAAGGGTATTTAGCTCTTTTGACCAAAATAACCCTCGCCTCTCACAATTTTGTTATAACTCAATTGTCAATCCTTCCTCTCTGCCTCCAACTCCACCACCACCGACATCAACCCACCACCGACATCAACCCACCACCATCCCTTTACCGCCTCAAACACCATCTTCTAGTTGCTAAAAAACCCCATCTGTACGACTTTTTGTCTTCCATAGCCGCACGACTTTCGGGCCAGCCTCCGGTGCACTTAGCAATTGTCGCCCCTTGTTGTTTTGCCACTTTTCTGGCGACGGAAATTGCTTCTGACCCCATTTTCCCACTCATTGGCCCTTCCCCTTCCATCCCCACCCATCTCTTTACCGCCTAAACCCCCTAATAGCCGCCGTCCGCTTTTTTAAGGATTTACGACTTTGTCACACTTTCTTCTCCTTTCTCCGGCCGATCCACTCATCGGAAACGTCTCCAACCGATGCCATTCGAACCAGCTGATATTCCACTTCAAAACCCCTATCGAATCCATCCTCCATCTATCATCGATTTGCTGCTGCCTCCTCCAAAACGTGCTGGGTTGAATGAAAAATTGGGATTTGGTTTTTTGACTTTTTAAGCATTTTTTCGAACTTGTTTGCTGGAGATTGTTGCATTGTTGTGTTGTGTTGCTGTGTTTGCTGTTTTTCGGTCACCGTTCAACTCTAGCTGCAGCATTTTTTTATCGTCGAAGTTTGGCACACCAATTGTTCGACGAAATTCCGCTGAGAAGCCAACGCACATTTATGTTGAAGTTTGGATGGATTTTGGAATCGGATTGTGTTGTTTGAGTTGATTTTAGGAGTGTATATTATTCTGTCCTTTGTTTGTGTAGATAACCCTAACCGTGGACAACTTTATCGTTCTCTCCATCGGCCACCAGCCAAGCCTCACACAACACTCTCTATACTAATTTAGGAATTTATTATTTATTAAGGGCATTTTGGTAATAGCACTTCTATACTATGTTGGAATTCAAAAATCACTAACCGTAATTTAAGAGTGAGAGTATAGAATTTATGAAACCTAGGTGAGAACTTGCAGATTCGTGAAACCTTGGGTGGGAACCTATCGTTTACTCTATAAGATATTGCGACTTTCGATTGGCCTTCCATTACTGGGCATATGAATAACTTTCTTTCATTTATCTATTTTTGGAATTATCTGGACGTGAAGAATAAAACCTGCAGTAATTTGTGGGTTTCAGACATACTGATTAATATAGATTTAGTAACTATATTATTGTTTGTATTATGATTACCTAGTTTTGCTACATTATTGTCTAGATTCACAAGCAACTCCATTTAGTTGTGGGTGATTCAAAACAGGTAATATTTGCTAAGCTGGATGTCATAGCCACAAAATTAAACATAAATATTGTAGTTAGCAATAAGCAAGGTTGAATCTATAGGGAGCAAGACTATTAAGCCAATGTATACTTGAGTTAAGCAAAGGGAAAATGACTAATTGATTAATTAGAACTAAAGAAATTAAATCCAAGAATTTAAGAACGTAAAAATTATTAACGGACTAAAACTTAATATTAAAGGCATTGCCTTCACGGATTCGGTTCGACCTAAGACTAACTCCCACAATTCCTTTCCCCACTCTCCAATTTTCTAAATCTACAAGGGTCGGTAAATCATAAAATGGTTTTTCAACAATCTAGGTATAATTTGTCATATATCTTTACTAATTTAATCATAGATTGATTGGTTAAAGACTATATCTAAGTATAATCTATCGCGTCTCTCTAATGACACAATCAGAGATCAATTGACTAAAGACTATCATCGATTACCCCAAAGCTTTATAAATTAATACCACTAGTTGGTACAACGCTAACGAATACAATCCACCAACGTGTATCATCCAATCAATCAATTACACAACAAATGAATTCAAAGCATAAACGATACTAAATGCAATTAAAACTTGATTGCAATATGAAATTGAAGCAATTGAAAGCAATAATCAACATCCAGCATTGTCAAATAACATTCATCATGCAACTAATCTAATTTTAACATATATACTCAAAGGACATTATCAATTCAACAAGTTATGTATCCAAATCACATTAAAGTATTGCAATCAACTAATGAAAACAAATATGTTGAATACAAAACACTTAACCAATTTGTCCAAGGTCCAGATTCGATCCAACTAGTCGAGAGGTGTCATAAAGTGGAGTCGTGGTCTTCAATCTAGGTCTGGCCTACACCGTAACGGGTAACTTGGAGCTCAGCCACTCATGGGATTCTAACGATGACTGGTGGCGGAATGATGAGCAAACATGAAGGAAGATATATTAGGTGCTTGGGAGCCCAAATGTGAGACCGTGGGCTATCCCTCAACTACCCCGCCCTTGGGCCGTCGGGAAGGGGCTTTCCCATGCGGCCCACTCATCAGGATATCCCCACCCCTGCAAGTGGGTTTCTTTCGCCTTCCCCACCTCTCGAACATAAGACCTGCAGGCTAAGTACTTGTGACAAGAGAGGTGAGTACCATCAGGCTAGCTAGCCTGATGGTACTCACCTCTCTTGTCACAAGTAGCCTGATGGTACTCACCTCTCTTGTCACAAGTACTTAGCCTGCATGTCTTGTGTTCGAGAGGTGGGGAAGGCGAAAGAAACCTACTTGCAGGGGTGGGGATATCCTTATGAGTGGGCCGCATGGGAAAGCCCCTTGCCCGACGGCCCAAGGGCGGGGTAGTTGAGGGATAGCCCATGGTCTCACAATAAAAAGGCGCCTTTTTATAATACCATATGAGTAGAAGAATATAGTATGATTGAGCATGGGGGATGTTAGTCCATATGTTTGCATTCATAATGGTAATGCATATAGCTTATTTAGTTGTCTTATGAGAAATTTATAAAATGTTAAAGAATGAATTCCATGAGTCTCTTGAGGTATAAACCAAGATCAGAGGAATGAAATTCTTATGGAAACCATGAGTCCTTTGAGGTGACGACCAAGAACAAGGTAATGGTTCAAATGAATCCGATCGGATAACAAAGACTAATGAAATCGTCAAGTATATAGACAAAACAAATAAGCATGCCATGTACATGAATATTCATAAGTCATTTATGTTTTATGTATATAGTATGGTTAAGACTTATGTTTATGAGAAAAGTCCAAAATGTATGATATGTTTTATGACTTGTTATGTAAAGATGAAGGTCATGTTTTGTAGGTGGGTAAAGTCCTAACTAGAACATACACACTTTATAAAATTTACTAGCAATTTGATTTCCTTATTAATACAAAATATTTACTCCATTATGAACAGGACATATTACTACATTATGAAATATGAACATAATACTACACTAAATATAGCAAACCATTCAATAGTCATCATTAAAGCATCCCCTCATGCTCATAGGTCCCTTGGAATCCTCTCCCAACTTCATGCCTTAATCCGTACCTGCAAAACATTTTAAAACATTTCGTGGGGTGAGCGCTAATCGCTCAGTAAGGAATATGGTCATTTAAACTATTAAGGTTCATATACAAGTATATTACTTAGTACTTTACCTACTTACAAAACATGACCTCATTCTTTTACATAACAAGTTCATAAACATATCATACATTTTAGACTTTTCTCATAAACATAAGTCATAACATAACCATACATAATATAACATAGAACATAAATGACTTATGAAATATTCATGTACATGGCATGCTTATTTGTTTTGCTATATACTTGACGATTCATTAGTCTTTGTTATCCGATCGGATTCATTTGAACATTACCTTGTTCTTGGTCGTCACCTAAAGGACTCATGGTTCCATAAGAATTCCATTCCTCTGTCTTGGTTTATACCTCAAGGACTCAGGAATTCATTCTTAACATTTTATAAATTTCTCATAAGACAACTAAATAAGTTATGCATTACCATTATGAATGCAAACATATGGACTAACATCCTCCATGCTCAATCATGCTATATTCTTCTACTAAACTTCTTAACTTAATTCATTCATCTCATACAATTAAGGAATTTTGGTATTAAGTTTATTCAGGGGTTTATTAGAATTAGAAACAAATGGGAATTTCCATAAGAAGTTGGATGCCATATAGTTCATCACTTTTCAAGCAATTTTTACCTTACTTCCAATTCGAACTGGTCCTTTCCTAAAACACAAAAGTTTAGATCTGTTTCTCAACTTTTTAACACTTTAAGAATCAACGCAATCGGACTTCTATAACTTCAGTTGTACTGATTCAGTGAGCATGTACAGTAAAGTCTTAAAACAGCCAAATCCGAATTCTATTCATTTAACCATGTCACCTTCATTTGCACATTATATTATTTGCCATATCATTCTAAGTTAAAAGGCCATAAAACCTCCCTTTTTAAGAACCAAAAAGTGCCAAAACATCGTCCAAAACAAATCTCTTAATTGGCATAATCATCCTCCATATGCACACATACACCATCAACACCCCATTTAAACAACTCATAACCAAAACATAGCATCACACTCATATTAACATAATAATGTAAGTTTCATAAACCCTAGCTGTTATCAATTGTAGTCATAAGGGAGATTTTTTTTCCTTACCTTAGTATTCAAAGCACAAAGGTACTTCCCTTGGCTCCAAAGGTCACCTTTCTACCTTATACACATAACCACTTATGAATTTTCTCTTTAACTAAAAAATTCAGAAAAACTAGGGTTTTGAAACTCACTTTAACCCTGAAATTGAAGTTCTTAAGGGTGGATGGTGATCTCCTTTGAAAATCAACTTGAAATCCTAGAAAAATTTGAGAATAAAAGCTTGGATTGTGGCTTTTATGGTGGATTTGAGAGATGAAGAAGAAGATGATATATTTTAGGGTCTCCAAGGCCGACTACTCTCTCTTTAAACCTTGTAAAGATTCATTCCATTGATACTCTAATGTGATTGGTCAATAAAAGTTAGATATAAAGGTCATTTGGCATAAATTTTTCATATAAGGGCGTTTTGGTCATTTCTACCACAACATAAAGATAAGTACTCATTTAATGCCATTTGACTTCTTTAAAACACTTAACCATTAAGCAATTCTATTAGGTAAATGACTAATTTACCCTTGGTGCACTTTTATGGACACTTAAATCATATGGTTTTGTATGAAAGACCATTATACCCTTGGTTACCGTTTATGCCATTTAACCTTATCAATCAACTTTATGACCATTCTACCCTTATTTCTCTTCAATGACCTCACCCTTTACACTTTATAATGGCCACATCTCGAAATACATGTAAATTGACCATTTTACCCTTCCATTCAAAAAAGAAAATTACTTGAAAAGGTAAATTTCATACCTTAGGGCATCGGAATAATAACGTGGGGTTTACACCAAACATCATCAGAAAGTGAGCGAAATCATGTCGGGAAGGTGAAGAGTCACCAGAATAGAATGATTGAATTGGCGTGAATCGATGGCGATGGAGCTTAGGGAAGATGAAATGACACTTGGGGAAGCTGGACCGTTACTTGGGGAGCTAGATCATCATCGAAAAAAGGTGCAAGATGGTCGGAATACGAAAGATTAGATGTGGGAGGCGAAACGTCATCGGTTGGAAGTTGAATCGTCACCGAAATGATTATAGGAGGTGAATCGACGCAAGGGGAGGTCCTAGGGTGGTCGAACATTGATCGGAGAAAGTGAAGGGGCTGGGTGTGGTGGCTAGCTCCTTGAATTCATGCATCTTTTTTCTTTTTATAGAAATCTTGGCAAATTTTTTTGTCCTTGAACGATTTAAAAGTGACAAAATCAACCCCTAAAAATATGACATTTCCCCCCCTGAATAGTATAAATGAGACAAATTTAGCCCTAATCAATAAATCACAACCTAATATCAACTTACACAATCTCAAAAATCATTGCAAACATGCAACATTCGTAAAAAAAACATTAAAATGTGATTTTTCAAGAATAAATTCATAAATTGTCTCAATATAAATTCAATTAAATCACAAAAAGGTATTTTAATCACTTTAATGGAGTCATTTTCATGACTCTATCACACTCCCCAACTTAGTCTTTTCTCGTCCTTGAGTAAAGTCAAATGAACTCTTTCAATATTTTCACAAAACCATACACAACCATATTCGTCAACAACCAAGGGATTCATCAAGAGGTGAAGAAGAGTTTAATCATATCAAGTAAACAACAAAATCCTAAATAAAAAACTAAATTTTCTGTTAAGATTTTCCTATCTCCATTCATGATTCTCAAACACACATCCCATGTTCATATCATAATGCAAAAATGTCATGCATGACTCCCCAACTTATGTACATTCAACATAATGCTCACTTTCCATACAAGATGTTTATATTTAATTTCTTTTTCATTCGTCATTTTTTTTTTCTTGTCTTAACTTCTTAAGTTTTCTAGAAGGTCCGTGTTGTTAGTAAACGACCCAGTTACGCAGCGGAAAACAAAAACATAAACTCTATGGATCGTTCCTTAGAACCAAGATCCGGGTACAAAAAATCACAGTTTATGTAAAATAATCAAATTTGCAGAAAAATTAGTTCAAGGTTTAAGAAACCATACCCACGTTTGGAGGGTCCACCAATATTGTCTCTGAATGTGTTTGCTACCGATCCAAGTGTAGGATCGAACCGTAGAGGTCCATACGAAGATAATCAACAAGAACCAAGGAGGGATTTGCTAGATCCTCCTTAGCCTTAAGAAATCAAGAAGAAAACAAAAGAAGTATTTGATTTTCAATCAAATAGTAAAAGTGGCATGGGAGAGTTTTGGGGTTGAAGGTTTTTCTCTTTTTAATCAAAATGAAATAATAAAAAAAACACTCATCACTTTCAACTAAAACCTTTTCTTTTATAGTGTTATTTTAGTTGCCCCATTCCCATATGGAATGGGCTTGGGCTCCAACCCAAACACCCCCAAATTTGCCAAACACTCCTAATTAGATATTTTAATTTAATTCATCATTATCTCAATTAAAATCAATTAATATATATTTAATATATATATTAACATTTAACAATAATGATAATTTATTTAAATATATGCGAACATATGTGTCTTCTCTTTATCAATCATAAAATCAAAAATAGCTTAGTTCTCACGGGAAGACAGAAAGCAGCGAATGAAGAAGAGGAATAGGAATGAAAATAATCCATGGGAGAAAGAAGCTAGGGAGGCATGTGGATAAAAAGGTGAGGGAAAGTAAGGGCCATTTTACAGATTTAGCAAAAATTTTCATGGGAAGACTAAAATGGATAGTTCTGAGAATTGGAGAGAGTTAGGAGGAAGATGAAGATGAAGGGGTTTTTCTATTGACCCGGTTTTTCTACTAAACTGTTTAGACCGGCGTTTCGACACTGTTTGGCTGGTCTAATCCGGTCCAATCCAAGCCAAATGATATAAACGTTTTTGATTATGTTTTAGACCGGATAAAGACCAGTCGACGGTCCAATCGCCGGTCCGTCTCCGCTTTTAAAACTATGTGTAAAGGATTTTTAGACAAATTTATAGCACTTGTATTATCAAAATGAACAGGATGTTATGCATTTTGCAACCAAAATCTTCAAGTTTGTGCTTCTCCAAAGAAGTTGTGCACAACACCGCCGCTGACACATACTCAACTTCCAGGCTTAAAGTGTCAATCGAATTTTGGGTTTTCTTTGAAAACCATGAACTAGCATGCTTCATAATATTTGACATGGTTTTCCCACTAGTACTCTTCCTATCTATCCTATCTCTTCCAAAATGGGCATCCAAATATCCTATAAGACTAAAAGATGATCCTTTAGGATACCATAAACCAATATTTGGAGTTCTTTTCGAGTAACTAAAGAATTCTTTTGTACAGCATTCAAATGAGAGTTCCCTAGACAGATTGGAAACGGCATACATGCATGCACTAAACAATATGTCTGGCCCTAGATGCAGTTAAATACAAAAGTGCACCTATCTGCCTCTATAAGCTTATATCAACACATTTACCTTCCCTCATCACTTCCAATTTGAGTTTGTGCTCATGGAGTTGGTTGATCTTTTGCCTCATTCACTTTGAACGCTTGAGGATCTGAATTGTACTTGATTGATTCCAAAGATCCCTTCCTTTTGTTGCTTGTTTGTAATCCGAGAAAGTCGTTAAGTTCTCTCCATTATGCCTCATCCTCGCAATTCATCTTGCTCATCTTAGAAGTTCCTTACAAAGGATTTCATTAGTAGCTATGTAAACGGCCCCATATACGGAACGGAAAACAAAAAAATCTATGTAGAGATCGTTACAGAGCCAAGATCAAGGGTAATACTTTTTACAATTCATATTAAAATAAAATCTTCAAAAAATTAAAGTATGATTTAAGAAACAAACCACGTTGGAGGTCACCCTCCAAATTTGTCACGAATGTTTTGCTATCGTATCCAAGTTTAGGATCGAACCCACGTAGTCCCACAAGAATCAATCAACAAAGACCAGAGGGATTTGCTAGATCCTCTTGGCTTCAAGATTAAGAGAAATCAAATCAATTGAATTGATTTTAGCTCAATTGTAACAGTGCTGTGGAGTGTATTATCAAAGAAGGCTGCTGTGTTTTTTTCAAAGAAGAAATCTGTCCATTTTAATTAACCCATTTTTCTCTCTCCAAACTCAAAACATAAAAGTTGTAGATATATTTCTTAGCGTTCTACAGCATTTTGAATCATCTCAATCGGAGCTCAGATGAGAGAGTTATGCCCAAAATACGAAACAACGTCAAAACTGTCCGAATTCACTTAATTAGTTCCGTTTTGCAATTAACGCTCCCATTTGCTTCCTAAGTCAAAATAGAATAAAAATCAGTACATTTTAGGCAGAAAATAGGTATAAAAGACTAGGCATTAAGGGGGGTAAATATGACATTTTGCATTCTCATCAGTTCGCATTTATCATTCCAAGTTCTCTTCAAACAGTGTAGAATCTTTCTTTATGAAGAAGCTTGTCACGACCATGGGCTATCATCCATCCTGGACCATGGGCTATCCCTACTGCGGGCTTTCCACATGCGCCTTCAGGTGCTTTCCCATGCGCTGCAACTCACAGGAATATCCCCACCCTTGCAAGTGGGTTTCTTTTGCCTTCCCCACCTTTCGAACACAAGACCTGCAGGCTAAGTACTTGTGACAAGAGAGGTGAGTACCATCAGGCTAGCTAGCCTGATGGTACTCACCTCTCTTGTCACAAGTACTTAGCCTGCAGGTCTTGTGTTCGAGAGATGGGGAAGGCGAAAGAAACCCAGTTGCAGGGGTGGGGATATCCAAGTGAGTGAGGCCCAAGATGATGGGGCGTATGTGGAAAGCCCATGAGGCCGTAGTAGGCAAGATTGGGATAGCCCATGGTCCAAGATGAAGGGGCTCTCACAAAGCTTAGTGAAAATGTCGCCAATTGGTGATTAGTATCAACAAATTTAAACACAATATCACGTTTGCTAAGATGATCACATTGGAAATGATGTCTAATGTCTATATGCTTTGTTCTAGAATGATGTAGCAATGTTTTAAAAACCGGATTGGACATTGACTTGGTCAAGAGCCCGGTTTCCGGTTTGACCAGTCTAACCAGTTTAACCGGTAGTTGGACTGTTGACATAATAAAAAAAAAAATTTATTGAATTTCAATCTTTTTCACTTTCTCCTTCTCACTCCTTTTGTTCACCATTCCTCTCTCTTTAATTAATTTCTTTTCGTTGCATATTCCCAAATCCCAAGTCCCAACACTTTTTCAATTTCAAATCACCATTCTCCAGTCGCTTCTTTCATCAGCAAAAAGCCTCTTCTTTTTCTCTCTCATTTTCTCCACCACTCCTTCTTCTTCTCTCATTAATTAATTTCTTCTTTTTCATATCCCAACACATTTCAATTTCAAATATCCAAGTTTTCCCTTTTATCAATAAGTAAAAATAAAAAAAGTAACAATTGTCAATTAATTTTCATGAGGCAGACTGAAGAACGGAGAGGGAAGTGAGGAGAAATGAATAAAATCCATGGGAGAAGGAAGCCAGGGGAGGCGCGTGGATAAAAAGGTGAGAGGAAAGTTAGGGTTCATTTTACAGATTTGATGG